>NC_137629.1:33155160-33475160 GCF_963383615.2 Lipophrys pholis | reverse complement strand
AGATTCTGGTCTTTTTCTTTTAGTTCCACAGCAGCAGGGACTTTTCTGGTGGTACATCTGATTTAAAACACAAACTGTTACCGCCACTGGAACTGGAAGTAAAGATCCAATAGCTTGGATAATAAATGTCGGTTCCTCCTAAAAAAGCCGATTGAAATTTCAGGTGGAGGATGTAATATTATAAATACTTCACCCAGGATTAGTTTCCATATCAATATTGGTGTTTGTAAGAGAAGGAAATGCTGTTGGTTCCCAACATTTCTGCAACATTCAAAGTGCGTCACAACAACAAACAATGAGACGAATGCAGAGGAAGAAAGATGAATAACATGAATAACAAACAGATGATAAAGTGATATCAGAAGTAGAATGAAGGTATGAAGGTTATAATTACAATAAAGACAGAGTTTGAGTTTTCTAGCAGCTTCTACATGCTGTACATGGCTTTTACTCTGAAATCAGGTTTTTCTTGGTGATGAGCGGTGGCGCTCTGAATAAACTGCATCTCTCTGATACAGGAGGGAAAGGTAAGACTACTTTTATCACAACGTCGATATAATAATCGATATAACAGAAGTTTTTTACCATTAAAATGAAATATTTTGCAATATTTAATTTACCTAATGATCAAATGTGTTTTTGTTTTTAAAACCTTAGTGCACATCCAGGGTTTTACCCATAAAGTGTCAAACACATTCAGTTCAGGGGCCGCAAACATCCTGATGTAATAACCTTTGAATTTAAACTTTAAAGTTTTTATTTGTTGCGGTTGCAGAGTATCCGTGATGGAAATGCTGATATTTTCACACAAGCAAACAATTACTACTAAAAATGACGACAATCTCATCATGAAGCCAATTTAATGAAACTTTCTGATGCAAAATAAAGTGAAAATGTCCTAAAAAAAAAAAAAAACTTCCCTTAAACTGGTGCATTATGGGTGTTTTTACAAATTCCCACTTCTTTTTCCACTTTCATGTCAGCGTCACAGACATCTCAGCTCGGGTCTCGGCGTTCGGTTCGGTTCTGTCTGGTACTTTTGTTAAGAGAAAAAGTCTTTCTTTGAAATGTGTAGAATCTGCTCGGTGGTTTCTTTGTGGCTGAGCTGGAGTGGCAGCTCGTCACCCAGCAAACAAATGGCATGTGTTGCTAATAGTTCAGCTTTGGAAACGATATCAGAATCAGAAAATGCTTCAATGTAAATTTTCAAAATCCATATCTTGTATCCGCTGCAGGGAGAAATCTTTATCTCGCTCGTGAAATGAGCTGAAGCTTCATCTGGAGTCTCGGAGTAAAAACACGCTCTATTCAGTGTGCTCATGGATTTACTGCGTCGGTCCGTTGACAGGTGTCAGTAAAGTGATGCAGCCGGCCGAGTGCAGCAGCACACATGTGGAATCCCCAGGGGGGTGTGGTGAAGAGCAGGAGGCGTCTCTGACACACGTTGTCACAATCCTTCCAGATAATAAACAACATCCGGCTGCCTGTGCTCCGTCCTCCCATCGGTGTCCTCCAAGGAAAAATGGGAAAATCCATCTTCTCTGCAATCTAGACTGAATATAAGAAGACCCTTATTCTGTACTCTTATTTAGGCGGAGGGTGTCTCAGACGATGCTTACAGAGTCGGAGCGTGTTCGAAAAGTTCCACCTTGGTCTCCATCTCCTCTCACAGGCTCCTCCTACAGCCAGTCCGTATGATATTCCTCATCACCAAACCTTCTGCCCAACGTGCGGATCACATCCAGCACGTCCGTCTTAATTCTGAATCTGATTCTGCCCCACTTTTCCCGACCGGCGCCACAGCTGACCCTATTCTGTCAGTACTGCATCGCTGCTGGTCCTCTTGGCTGAAACTCCGTCTCCTGCAGGTTTTAATGGTTCCACGCTGCTCCTGGGAAGTCAGACGACTGAACTGCACTGGTGTTGCTCTTGTTAAACGTTAGTGATTGGTCAGCGCTCTTTCGTATCTTCTGTATCCACAGTGCCGAGGAGAGAGCTGAGCCAATTAACCAGCCGCCTAACCGTAGGCCATGCAGCCAACAAATAATCCCTCCTCGCCACCGCCCTGCCCCTGTTGTGCTTTTTGCCCCTGTTGTGCTTTTTGCCCCGGTCGTGCTCGGGCGTCTCATTTCACTTAAATGTGATTTTATTCTTTTATTGTGTTTCACTTCTGTGCTGTGAGACAGAAACCTAAAATTAATTGCTTATTAAATCAACATTAACACTTCAGGCATCGTTAGCTGCAAAATGAATACCACTGTGACGGAGAACTGGAAATAATCAGCGAGTATTTCTTCTCCCACACTGTCCTTGATGTGACCAAGAAAAAGAAAAAAGGTTTTTTTTATAGACTCTTTCTGTTTGTTTCATTTTTCAAGTTCTGCTTCATCAGGAACAGAAATCCAACATGTCCAATTAATGAATTAGTCTGTTTATTCGCAGGATTTCACTCGGATTAAAAAGAAATGTTGCCATTGGCTTCCAGTTCTGTGTTTGTTGCATGTTTGGGAAAATTGCCTCCCATAGATTCTTGATTGTGAAACGAAGGATTTTATTTGTAGCGTGGATTTTCATTATACTCGATAAATATTGTGTTTGGCTGCTGTTGTTTTCAGCTTTTCTCTGGTTTTCAATTGGCCTGCTTGGGACTTCTTAAGGAATGTAATATACTGCAGACATGTTAATGTGATCCTGTTATTATGGATAAAGGACATGAACTTTTCCTCATATGGAACATGATGACTTCAGTCAAACATTAGTTTGAGTTCGGAGTCTTGCTCTAGGGCACGTTGGCACACGAGGCGAGTCATTGGCCGGACAAAGAATACCCGGTGGAAAACGACATGGAGTTTGTCTTTTACACTCATTATTAGTAGGAGCTGATTTATAAACACAGTTTCCTGTTGGAGATGGAGTTTGTTTGCGTATATATACTTGTAAATCTCAGATTTTCTGAAAATATATATACAGTGTATACACACCTATCCAGGCATACATACACACATAAATAACACAAATATATAGTTTAACAGTAGGACACATCTGGTAGCTCAAGAGACATCAATATAACACTGACTTCAGTGTTTTATTGTTATAGCTGATGTGTGTATGTTGATTGGAAGATAATTGCAGATACTCTTGTAAAACCAGATGTGAATGCATTGAAGACAATCATCTGAATGTGACGATCTGAGGACCTTTCCTGATTTGTGTTTTTTTTAATTTAAAATAGAAATAGAAATAGAAATAAAACAGAAAGAGAAGGAAGAAAGCCTGTACAGGTACTTGATGTGGTTCCCTGCCACATAAAGTACCTGTGTACTGAACTAAGTGGTGTCACCAGCAGTTCTTAGTTCACATTACAAGGTTGCTGTGTCTCCATTAGTATGTTGACAGAAAGAAAAAAAAGCCATTTAAGTCGCTTATTTAATGCAGCCTAATGAAAACACAGAGGGAGTTCCTGCTTGGGATGGAGCTCTACAGCTGTGGGACGACTGTGTGCTGCTCCCTGCTTACACCTGCCTCTCTGGATTTGTCTCCATTACAGACAGAGCAGACTATAAAAATCCATGGTGGTGTGTAGTATATAAAACATACCATCATATTAATGTGTGAGGCTGTGTGTGTTGTGTTCCTGGAGACCAAACACTTCCTGAAAAAAAGAAAAAGCCATCTGCTGCCAGATGTGAGGACGTGAAGCCGGCGACGGGGGCAGCTCTGGGAGGCAGTAATGTACCCCTGTAACTCAATCTCCAAGCAGAGCCGCTGAATGGAGAGCTGCAGGTTCTCTGGCGGGCGCTCTCCTCTCAGTCCCCTGTCGTGACCTTTTTCAGTTCCCTTCCGCTGAGGGACTGCACTCATCCCCCCGCAGTCATCTGAGTAAGAGGAGAAGCGTAAGGAGATAGGAGCACAGTGTTTTGCTTTCATTTATGCTCCGTGGCAGAGCGGCGGAGAAGGTTCCAGGCGGCGGCTTTCGATAGATTACACCACGTCAGAATCAAACGCAGCTTAATGACATTTTATCCACCTTATTTTTTCTGAAAGGGAGATAATAGTTCCTAAACAACTAAGAGCCGAGAGAGATCAAATCAGCTTCATAAAGGTCATCATCAAGCAGTCAGTGGCGCCGCGTTAAAGAAAAAAAAAAGAAGACATGATTATATTTCTTACTGCAGCTTCTCCAGACAGGAAGCAATTTCCAATCCTCTGGCCCTTGATTAACTAAATCCGTATGTAAGCAACGCCTGGAGCGCTGTAGTCAATAATTCCAAAGATCAACACATCATGTAACATTGAAGCTCCTAAATATTGAAAAGAAATTATTAAGTCATAACAAACAAAAAGCAACAACCTCCAAATAGAGTGCAGAGTGCATGACCCCCCCACATTACCATTACTAAACAAACCGTGGGTCTTTACAAGCAGAACAGTTCAGAAACTAATTTATTCCAACTTCAGTATCAGACCAATGATTGATTGTTTTGAACGAGACGCCATAAAAACAAACTGTTCTTCTGTCGACTAAACAAACCTGAGAAGTTTCATTCTTCACTTGAAATCTAATGATGTTCTGTCGTACAGGTTCTCCTCTGCGTTCACATGTGTTAGTGTTCCTGTTGTTTCATGCGAGCCGCCCACTGTGCACCTTCACACACTGACAGTAAACACCAATTATATTCACACGTGCTCCTGCAACCTGGCTGTTGTGCAACGCCGGCAATTCCCATGTTCCATGCTTTCACTGGGTAATGATTGAACGACAGCTGCCGCGTCTTTCTTCTTCTGCATGGAAATCTGTCATTAATCATCAAACACTGCTGCCAGGAGGATAAAGTTTACTCCAATAGCATCTATTGTTCATTCAAAAACAGATGAAACCAGATTAAATTATAGAAATTAGACAGATTGTGCATGTGTGATGTGTTGTTGGTGGACCAACCAACCGACTGACCAGCTAACTTTGGGTTTCGACCTCAAAGTGACACAAAATGTGCAGCTAACTCACTAATTAATGAATTAACTTGGGTTATTTATATCCACTGATATATTTGATTTCTGAGAATCAAGAAATAATAAAATAATTTTCCAAGCTGAGGTTGTGGGTAAACAATGATAACTAACTGACTAACTAACTAACTAACTGACTGTTGGGTTTTGGGTTAAAACGATGAGCACTAACTATTTAACAAACAAAATCAATTAATCAAAGTACTATCATATATTTTAATAACTAACTTTGGGTTTTGATATGCTATCATAATTAACAAGCAAATGAGCAACCAGCTAAAAACAAATAAATATACGTACCTACATATAATATCCATCTCTACTCCACATTGTGGCCGACGTTGTGTTTTCATACCTACATATCGGTACCGAATTACCAAACAAACAAATCGACTAAGTCAGGTCTGTTATATTGGACACATTTTGGAAGATAACTTTAGGTTTTTAAATCAAAGCATCGCTGGAAAACTAACTGAGGCTCCATTTACCCGACATTAACGTCTTCAAGTCCAAACTGACATTAGTCGTGTTTTAGTTATAACAAACAAACCAAAACATTTTGCCCGTGAGAAAGATTTATTTTCAGTGTGTGCTCTTCACTCATGAATCTACCACATCGTCATCTGATCACATGTGGAGAAACATTGAACTTGCAGATACTTGGTGGATCAAGTCCGTTTAAAGGAGCGTCGATGTTTACAGCCTGACATGAAAACGACATCATTTTCACCATTTCACCATTTTCAAAGCGTTGCCATGGAAACACCAAAACTTTTCTGGGCTGAAGTCACAAAGACGATGCATTTCTGCTTTAAAGTTTGTCATGATAAACAGAGTCTGATTTAATAGACTTGGTAATGCGGCGCAGTCTTAAAGCGCTTTGCACTGCTAGTAAGCAAGCTCAATATTCTAATTTAATTCAACATTTTGAAAGTTGACTTTAGGATTAGACGTCACCAATGAACTATTAGTCTCTTCTTCTTCTTCCTTTGGTCACGTTGGTGTTTCATATGAAGCTGTACTGACAGGCTGAGTCATCCCTCTGTGTTTCACGTGACTTCTAACTGTTCCCTCATCACACACCACCCAATGTGCCCCTCGCCGGGGTTTTTTTTGTCTGTTGTCACGCACTTTAACGTTGTACTGGAGGCACTTTGATGAGCAGATGACTGACAGAGAGTGCAAGGTGTTTTCTGAGATTGGATGTGGCGTGACATTGCCTGGCACTGATAAGAGTCTCTGCTCTGCAGTTGTGTCATTTGTTAAAAATAAGCTGTTGGCGGAAAAGCCAACATCAATGTAACATCTGTCAGTGTGCGCTCGTCTTTTGACTGACACACTGCGAGCGGGGATCCGCGGAAACCTGCATGCTGTGCTATTAAAGTGTAGAATTGACATCCTTAGCATTAGTTATCGAACTGCTTGATGAGTAGGGTTATGGGAATGACTTGTATAATTTGAAATAGATGAACAATAATCTTTTTTGTCCCACTTGACGGGACTGGACCTGTCCTGAATCCCCAGGCTGCAGAAACGATGAGTTGAACTTGCGTGGGGTGGGAATGTGTTGAAATAACGTCAGCGGGGAGCACCTCTTCTTCCCGTGGTGTGCTCACCACTGTACATAAACCAAATGAAGCATTTATATTGACTGTCACATCCTTGGATTTCACTGTTTGGAAATGAGCAGTGTGTAGCGGTGGGGGGGGGGGGGGGGGGGGGGGGGGGGGGTCACGGCTCATTGTTCACCGCAGAATAATAAAGAGCTTCACCGTTGCTGTTCTTTTTCCCCGGCGCTTCTGGTGACGGGCTGATGACGAGCATCACTGTAAAGATGGAAGCTGTTTCATATTTAAACAATATGATGGAGGAGCTTTGCTCAATGGATCGCCTCCGCACACATAAACCTGCCTGTTATGTGACTTCAAATAACTATGATGCACACCGGCTTCCACTGATGTTGCTAACAGTCCCGGTATATATTTATCTCTTAGCAGAGTATAGGGGGGAGGAACGCAGTAATTGTGCAGTATTAATGTCAGAACGTTTGCAGAACGTTTACAGTGAATAAGCATCATTGTTGCATGTGTCAGAAAGGTTTTATGTTTCCACAACAACATTCTGAATATTACATCAGTTTACATGAAAAAAAAAGCAGAAACACTGAAAACCAAGTAGCACTATTGGTTGGTTTCTGTAATGAAACCACGCGTGTACACAGACTAATACGCTGTAAGCATTAACAGTTGGAGTACAGGGACATTCCCATGGACAGATGACGATAAGGACATAAAGAACTTTATCGTCATTGTAATAAACAACGAGACTTTGTTGGTGACAAACAGTCGGTAGCAACAAGGATTGACTATAAAAATAGAATAATAATAAGAAAGTAAGAACAGATGACTCTTAACTATAAAACTCCTGATATGGATGATAAAACTAGAGTATGGACTGAGAGTCATGACATTCTGGAAGCCGTCATTATCATTGTCCTTGTACAAGTGCAGAAGAAGAATTTACTAGTCGTAGTGCAGATTAGCACGGCGGTGGAGTCAGAGCGTTTCCCAAAAGTTGTGTTTTCAGTGACTCCGAGCACGGTTGTCACGTACGCAGATGCAGAAAACACAAGGTTTTTTTGTGTTTTTCCACTTGAACTCATTCTGGTGTAGCTGGGCCCTGAAAGCATAAAACATTTACCGTCCTTCCTCATATGTTGTCCTCATCGTTTCACTCACACTGTATCTCACAGACCCATTCCGGCTCGTTCCTCCTGAAGTGTGTTCTCCAGTCCCCTTCGGACTTGACAGCTAACATCGGGGTCGTAACACAACAAATCACAGTTCCATGCGTAAAGTGAGCCGAGGATTCGGTGTGTTGAATCAAGCTCATGAGGTCAGTAGATGAGCACAACAGCTTCCACCGCCCTTATTTTTTTATTTTTTTTATTTGAGCAAAACAAGGAGGCGGCCGTGCAGTAAGAGCCCTAAAAGCCACAAAGCTGCAGGTTCAACCTGACGTGAGTGTCCTTGAGGAAGACACAGGGCTCTACCTGCGAGTCTGCTGACAGATTCTCAGCCTAATGGTGAGTAATAAGATTTCTATGACCCACACTGCAGAGTGGAAACCACCCGGAGGATAAAACCTTAACCTCCCCGCTTCTTCACTCTGGAGATAATTAGCCAATTGCCTCCTGTTAATCATAAACTCTTATAAGCATGAGATTAAAAAGAAAATTGAGTCTTGCTGTTGCCATAGATGCAAAGGTCTCTCTCTCTTTTCTCTCTCTCTCTCTCTCTCTCTCTCTCTCTCTCTCTCTCTCTCTCTCTTTTTCTCTCTCTCTCTCTCTCTCTCTCTTTTCTCTCTCTCTCTCTCTCTCTCTCTCTCTCTCTCTCTCTCTCGCTCTCTCTCGCTCTCTCTCTCTCGCTCTCTTTCTCTCTCTCTCTCTCTCTCTCTCTCTCTCTCTCTCTCTCTCTCTCTCTCTCTCTCTCTCTCTCTCTCTCTCTCTCTCTCTGTGTGTTTTGTCTTTGATAGATGTGTCCAAAGTAAACAGACAAAGACATATATGAATAAGTGCATCATTTAGCATCGGTTTGTAAAGTTCCTCCTTAATCCTATAATTTAAATATCTGCTTGTCAGATTAGTGTATGGATCTAAATAGCACAACAATCGATGTCGTGAGCATAAACAATATTAACTCCATATGATAATCCAGACATCAGCAATTTAAATGCTGGAAAATAATTCAAAACGAGAAGCTGCACAACCTATTCAAAGGTTATTACGCTTTAAGTTGCTCAGCAGACCTCATTGCATATTTTATCTATATCTCTTGCTCTCACGCTGACTAATATAACATTAATGTGAAATCTGCAGGTTGAAATGCAAAGAGCAGAAACTCATTTGATCTGAAATGAATCCGAGCATTACCATGTTTTAATTCATCTTTATATATGAAGGTTAAAAAAGAAGAGATGTGGCAGAATCTGGACAAATACGCAGAAAGAGAAAGACAGAGCTTTTCCCCCCACTACATACAATTTCTGAACACTTAAGTGATTCTCAATCCCAGCATGCCTCAGCCTGCCACTGCCATGACAGATGCTCTAAAATTGAATATAGATTTCAGTGAGCAAGGCAGGCGTGCCTGATGAATCTCAATTTGCTGCTGTCCATATTTCATAGTCACCACTGTGGAGAGCCGAAGGCGAGGCAGCGAGAGGACGGAGGGCTGCACCTGCCACACTGTCACTTCACCGCCGTCCGATGATGATCGCGACCTCATAAAAACCCATATTTGTCCCCCACTAATCCAGAGCCCACCTCACTTAATCACCAATATCTCCATCGGCGAAAAAAAAAAAGGAAAATAAATAGTCATTGAAAGGGCACGCTTCACTGCACAACAGCAGTAATCTTAAGTGCAGGAAAAAAAGAAATAATCTCCTGTGTTACGACGATTGCTCAGCAGTATGAAATTGTAGAAATGGTGGTACAGTAGCTGGAGGGTGGAACAAATGTAGAGAGCTTTCCCCCGGGGGAGCCGAGGTGCCGGTGCTGTTGTGTACCTGGTACTCTATTTATAGCTCGGTTTAAAGTATGACCGCTGCTGTTAAGTAACGCAGTACTGCTGCCCATCGCAGTGTGGAAGACTTGGTCACTGTCAGGGCATGGATGAAACAATATAATGATGAATGATATATATATATATATATATATATATACAACCAAAGAGTGTCTCGCTGCATTTACAGACCAGAACGTAAACGTAGAGATACTCTACTTTTCCATACCCAACATGCTAATACAGGGACTGAGCAACACGAGCTGATAACAGTAAAAAAAAAAAGCCTCATGAAGTTTTGGCACGACTTCAAGATGTTTTATTATAAAGAGGTTTTTCACCCTCGACTTTAATATGTGAACCTCTAAAACCACCCAAAACATGAATAATGAATGTAACATAACATAATGAAACATAAAAAAAGAATCTCACAAACACACAGAGCAAAGTATGAGGGCATTTTACAACATATCAGTTATACAGTTTAAGAGGAAACTAGGAAACATAAAGTTTTGTATTTTGGAAATGCAACATTCTGCAATCTGTCGGGGGCAACTTCATTCCCATCCTCTGCTTCTTGCTCTCTTAATTAGTCGGCAGCGAGTTGCCATAAGGATCTTTATACGTTCAAAGTCGGGAAAACATGACAAGTTGGCTGTCAAACAGTAAAAAATACTAATAAAAATAACCACTTGGTTATAACTTGTTTTGCATTTTAAAAACACAAAACAAAAACAAAAGTACAACATGAGCTTTAACATGCAGTTTCTGCTTTTCTTTCTGGAGATCATAACAATCATTTTAATAATTTTAGAACAAACAAATAGAAAAGACTTGTCATTTAATGTAAGTTTTATTTTTTTTTATATATGTGTGTGCGTGCGTGTGTGTATGTGTGTGTATATGACACGCATCGTAATATTTGAGCTGCTAAATCAAGAATCAAGACCGAATTCATTTATCTTTCTATGGTTGTTACTTTTTTTGACACGAGGATTAAACAGCGTTTTCAGATTATGGAATTTTGGCACGAAATGTGAAACTGAACAGACTTAGATTTCTGCTAATGTCAGCAATAACTTTAAATTAGAAATCACAGATTCTTCACTGGACTCTTTGTAAATACAATCTGTTGTACTGCAGTTTCCTGAGTATAGTGAGATTCTACTTCAGTCTGTGTCTGAACACCTGAACAGACACAAATCTGTTTATTTTATTAGTAGAAGAAGAAGAAGAAACGATTCTGTTATTATTTAACGCTGTTTTCCTCTTGTTGGGATCAATTCACTAAAATGAAATGAAGAAATAAAGCCAGACGTTATTTGCCTGATAAAGTGCAGTGAGTGTGTTTATAGATGAAGGGAGAAGGAGAGACAAAAAGGAAAAAGAAACTCCTCTGGGTGAGTTCCATGATGCCACTGGGGGTTCAGGAAAGGACGGAGCATCGTGGTCTAATTAGAGTCGACATGCTACATGTGTCTGTGTGTGTTGCCGCATCTCATTAAGGCGAGGTATGGGCCAGTGAGCCGGCGAAGGGGAATGGATAGGGAGCATGTGTTGCTGGGACTTTCCTTCCCCGCGATCTGCTCTTTCTTTTTCCTCGCAGGGATCTCGCCGAGGCCCCCGAAGCGGAGGCCAGTCAAAGTGGTTTGACTTGATGCAGGGGAGCCCGAAGGAGCCCGCTGTCAGGGTGAACTCATGCGAACACGGAGTCCGGTCCCTCGTTGTGGACGTACATGTTGTGGTTGTGAAACATCCTGCGTCGGGTTTCTGAGCTTCAGCGTTTACATTGATATGATAGGCGACCTCTGCTTGGCACACGTTCCTGTTTATCTTCAATAGCTGTGAATAAAGACAATAAAACACTTTTATTCTTTATATTTTGTGTATTTTTGAATACTGAAGAGCCCCGGCTTCATTTTATCAGTGAGTAAAATGAAGGAATCTGCCTCACATCCTCAGGTTGTAACCGACTGAACTGCTGCTTGCGAGGAGAGAAGACCAGACTTTCCATTGGAGGGTGTTTGATAACAGCCCTCTAAAAAATCTCACAAAATCCTGAAAGTTCCCATCAAAGATTGATGATGAAGAGGTTTACCCAGAGGGCAGTTTGTTTTCACGGAGCATCCAATAGGACTTGAAAGCTTCACAAGAGGGCTCGAGCAATGCCACTCCCAGTCGGGGGAGCCAGAGGAGAGCAAATGTCAGAACGGGAATCGCACGTCGCTGCAAGTGGCATCTTTTTAAATGAGGAAATAAAAAGAAGAAAGAGGGGAAGATAGGAACTGTTAATGGAGCACATCACTGCTTTGAGAAACTGGATTTCAGTTAGAGGTCCTTCAAGGAAATGACCTTTTATCACATTGAAACGTGTCGATTGAGCTTTCGCTTAATAAAACAATTCTGCTGATAAAGTTGAAAGCAAAATGTTCCTTAAATGGAAAAGAAGCACTGTGTAGAAAATAACTAAAGCCTCTGTTGTACATTAGGGGGCAGTGTTGAGTTACTTTTTACCAACCTGAACGTCAGAGTTTTCGACCTTTGATCTTTCATCTATGTGGGTTGTTGGAATCAGTAAATACTGGAAACATGCTTATTGTTACAGTATTTATTCGTCACTCTTCGTCTTTGAGTGCCTCAATACCCCACCTTGTGGTGAAAACATGCATTGCAAGACTAAACTGTCTCGGCCAGGTCAAATTTTGTTTGGTATATTGTTATGGCAGCACACAAAGTCATTTTGCGACGTCTTCACAACTGTTGTTTGGTTTCTTTCAGCCGCTTCTTTGAGGTTACATATAAGGCTGGAGAGTATTCTCCTCTGAATGGTAACTCTGGAACACTGAGGGGCTCCGATGGATACATGACAAATATTCTTCAGTACAGAGGTGCATCGAGTTGAAAAATGCATGCTGAGAAAAACACACACACGATTGTTGATATGTTGACTCTACAGTACAGCTCCAGAACCTGGAGTAGCAGTGCTTTTAGCAGCCTCATAGAGCCGTTCATCAAACAGGATCGCAGGATGGATTTTATCTCCAAGTGATGGCTGAGTCCTAGTTCTTTTTACTTTCTCTTTCACGTACAATCGTGGCGCCCGCCATTATTACATCACGTCCGGTTTTGGTTCGACCAATGCGATATCGCTCTGCATAGCCTCTTTCTCTGTTATTGTCGTCCACACAGACAGACGTTGCAGTAGTGCGCGGGACTCGCACGGTCTGAACCCCCCTTGAGTCACTATGCCCCCCCCCCCCCCCTTCCGTCTCCGTGCAAACTTGTGGGAAACACTGGAAGATGATGTGATGGCGATGCTGCACAGTGGTTTCTTGATGTGTTGTGGTTGTTGATCAGCTGTCATGTTGGTATTGATAAAGTACTGATGCACAATAGAGGCCTTACTTTGGATTCGGATTGTGTTTTTACTGTAAGACAAAATGTGCTGCTGCTGCATTGGCTGTATCGGCATAGGCAACAATACCTTTTTTTGGTGTGTGTGTGTGTGTGTGTGTGTGTGCGTGCGTGCATGGGGAGGGCTATTTTGGTACTGACTGAAACACCACCGCACGCTACTGGTTTAAGGTATAACTCTACAAATAAAGCGTAAGCTCATCACACTATACGAACACTGCAGCAGTACTCATTCCTCACCGACAGAACTCAGCTGAGTGACGAAAAACACAGAAAAACAAGTTCTCCGCTTGGACGCAGCTGCTTAGAGGCGAGTTGGGAGGAAATGCAGGAACCTCAGCTGACCACAGCAGCCGGAGTCACCAGCGGTGCATCGTGATTATCTACTCCTTCATCAAGTGGTCCAGACTGAGCAGCACAGACGGTATAAGGTCAGCCGTGGTGCCAAATGGCGTGGATGTGCCCGTTGCAGTGAAAGTCATATGTCAGTGTGGATTTAGAACGTCTACACCTGATATAAATAAAGATACGATGACACTTGCTAAGCAGTTCAGCACACAGAACAATACAAGTTATTACCAGCAAGCTTCGATCAATACGAGGTGGCAGGTCTGAGAGAAGACTGATTATTGAGGAAGTGATTCCTAAACACTGGTTCGTCCATCAGAGTTCATGATGACCGTCACATTTCTCGGTTTGTTGGGATTTTGTGAGACGAGTGAAAAGGTCCGTTTGAGCCTAAAGTCCTGTGTGGCACAACGGACAGGTCAGCGAAGATGTGGAGCCCCGAGGTGAAAGCACAGCTTTTTTATTGGAAGGTTTTGCTCAAGGTTTTCTCAACGCGTGACGTCAAACTAGAGGCTACACACTCCGCTCTGTGTACTGCAGTGTACTGGAGCCTTGGAGGCTGTTGGAGGAACGTCTGAGGTCGATGTAGAAGCTGTGCCGAGGTGGTTGGCGGTAATTCATAGCCTTTAAATATTGTTTGCGTATGCAGTATAAATTAAGCTTTATGACATTTAATAAGTACTCGTATTGGTACTCGGTATCAGTGAGTTGCTAAAAGTTAGTACTCGGTATGTGTACTTGGTACATCCCTGTATTGACATATAATAAAAAGCAAATCTAAAGACTAAATCTCACTAAAAGTCGACTTATTTTACAATTTAATGGAAAAAACCCAACAAAGGTCGTTGTCATTTGACCTAAATGTAAAACAAATGTAACATGGGTAATTTATATGTGTGTACTATAGTGTAGCAGTACTACAGGACACAGTTGTGTGGAACTAGACGTCAGGAGGTCGATGTAGAAGAAGAAGAAGAATCCCTTTAATGGCTCACATCAGCTTTGTGAAGCGCCTCACTCTCACATCGCTGCCGTCAGCGGAGCAGGCCAACTTCCTAATTGGCATAATGATGTGATTAATTGCTTTCTTGTTACTGGGCGCGCAGATTTCCACACAGTAAAGAAGTATAAATCAGCCGTGTATTTACAAGCAATCAGATACTCGGGATCGAAGAGGAATAGCTGAAAAGATGTCCAGCTGTGCAAAGTGATTGGTTCGGCTTCATTAGCTGCTTACAAAGAACCACAGATGGTTTTCTTTTGTTTTTTCTTTTGTACATATCGATTAAGAAAACGTGAAGTATTTTGACTTAGAGACTTACTTTGTTCAGTGTGTAAGGTACAGCTCTTGAAGCCAGCGTGCTAACAGCCTGTCCAGTCTTGGATTGGGAACAACGGCTGGATGTGTGACTGAGGCAAACGTTCCTCATCTGCTCTCCAGACGTAAAACTTGCTGCTGATAGAAACGTTTCATCTAATCTTTCTTTCTCCTGATCAGAAGGAAAACAAACACCCCGTTCCCCAGTCGGTCCCTCGCCATTCCCCCACACTACAGAAGGAAGCACTAATGATCCAGGCGTGCCAGTTAGGAACAAATGCTGATGAAGCTCTGATGTCTCGAGCAGCATCCAGGTGCTCCTGCATATTAAGACACTTTATGGTCACATAATTAAAGAAAGAGGCTCTTGTCATGATTGGTGTGCGACTTAACGCCAGCTGGCAAATGACGTGAATGAGCACCATGTCCGGGGAGGGGGGCGGGACAAGGGCAAAGTGTGACAGACTGTCGATCAAAGGTTAATAAATTTAAGAGAGCAGTGGACCACGGTCACTGTCACTAAATGAAATAAGTGCTCATTAAAGTGTCGAGGGCAAAGCTCCCCGATTCAACATGGCGAGTATCGTGTGACGTCATCCGTCAGCAGCAGGCAGACAGGAGCTACGTTTTGGGCTCGTACTCCAGCGATGCTACACGTTATACACGTGATTGAAGTATGACTGATACATGCAATGCATATCTTTTGCACGATGTTATATAGAGGATGATTTAGGCTTAATGACATTTAATCGGTACTCATCTGTGTCGGCAAGTAGCTAAAGTTTCGTACTTGCGATTGTCCTTTGAAAAAGTGGTATCGTGCATCCCTGCAATAGAAGAAGTGCAAATCCGTAAATGTAGAAGTTGTGACGGTTGTGGAATTTGTCCTCCATTTCCTGCCTCTGAAAACACGTTGGTATGACTGCGTCTGTTTGCACCACCGCTGAACATGTTTATCAGCTCTCGAACAGTTGTGAGTGTCGCTCAGAAGTAAATAAATGGTGTTTATCATACTACGAAACAAATTAAAAAGTGTGAGCTAATAATCGCACCTAATTAAAAACAAGTACCTCCTTCTTGAACACACATATGGCTCAACCACATTTTTATTGCTCTGGATTTATTATTTCATCCGCAGCCAAGATGAACATCTTGGAGCGTGTATCATTCTTTCTGTCTAATAGCATTTTTAAGATTATTGAGAGACTTAAATCAACAACAGGCAATTAACTTTCCAATCTGGATGTCAATGACGTTTGGCTCATCTGTCATAATAAGGGCACACAGAAAAGGGGATTATTATGAATCCAGCGAAATCACGCTTCCTCAGCCCATCAATATTCTGTGGCCATTGAGAGGAAAAGGGGTTGAGGCTTAACGAGGGGATCCGAGGGATAAATGATCAAAAAACAGGACAGCTATTGTCCTTGAACTCTTAATGGCGTACTAATAGCGCAGGGTGTCAAGAGTGATTTTAACAAGAGTGTCCTGAGTCTAACTTTTTTCCTTTCTTTTTTTTCTTCCTTCCTCCCTTCTTTTTTTTTTTTTTTTTTAATCTCTCTGCCTTTGGACTTGGAGGAGATAACTCCCCCTCTGTCTCCGGCTCGCTCGCTCTCTCTCTCATCATTACATTACCAACTCAGGCACGTCTTTTGCATAATCACCGTCCTTTGTGTTTCCTCCTGCAGTTTGGATAAGGGACTCATTATAGTAAAGAAAGTAGCAAGCAGGGGCCAGTGTGCATTGTGTGGGTCAGGCTGTTTGCTGCAGACTCAGAAAAGGGTTTTCTACTCTCGACAAGAGTCCGTGGTCTCGCTGCACTGAACCAATAGCTTTTGCTTGAGTGTTGAAGGAGAATATATGATTGTTTCTTTGTCTGAACATGTAAGATGTATGTTGATTAGTATGTTCCAGGGCAATATTGATCATTTCAGTGTTTAAGATGAATCCATCTTGCATTGGATGAAAGGCAAACAGTCATGTTGTCAGTCCAACACACACACACACACACACACACACACACACACACACACACACACACACACACACACACACACACACACACACACACACACACACACACACACACACACACAAGGGCATTGACGAGCAATGGAACACAATGTGACAAACAACCCAATAATGACCATGGAAACTCCACCCAGCTGGACCCTGAGCCCCGCCCGGTGTCCACGACGACCTGCAGAAATCTGGAACAATAGTACAGCAACAGTTGTTGTGTGATGATGTATGGAAGCTTCTAAAATGACAACGAGCCCAAAGTTCCTGACACCGAGCATTAATGAGCCTCGATATGCAGAGAGCTGTGCTCCTTTTCTCTTTCTTAAATGTGATTTAACGACTCGCGACACATTGAATGTGGCGTGAAAACAACGCCGTACACAAACTGGGCACTTCTCCGACTGCACTCCGCAGATACATCCACATCTCCAGCAAGGCGTTTTTAGGCTTCATTCCGTTGCGTCTGCACTGTGGCAATTATCCGGCTGATGGAACCGCGACGCGGCAGCTCGTTGTGAGCTGAGTGACGTCGTGCCAAAAGCTTTGAACACATCATCATTTACAGCTTGTTCTCCGTAAATCGCGTCCACCAATCAGATCAGTATCACGCTGAAAGGAAACACAGTTTTTGGGTCAACATAGAGCTTTCAAAACTGTGCAATCATCCAGAGATACAGAGAATTAGATAAAGAGTTCCATTAGGCTGAATGTCTTATATTTATAATTGTGTCTTTCGACGTATAGTTCACCTACTGAAGGTTTCATTTTTCAGGAAGTCCATTAAGCTTAATGTCTCATCTTGTGGTGACTTTATGATGAAATACAAGTTATAATCAATAAGTATACGGTTCCGTCTTCTCTTCTGATCCTCAGAACGTCTTTGCAAACCAAACAATTTACACAAAGTCTCAGCTTAATGTCTTCATCTGTGTCTGCTCCATAGCGCTGTCCGTCTCTGTCTAATCCAACCATGTTGTCCAATGTCTGAAACTGTGAATCTTTTTGGTATTGATTCATCTTGACTTAGCTCTTATTCCTGCTTGTCCCATCTTCTCCCCCTGTAGGTAAAAGACAGAAAATAGAGACGACCACAGCAAAAGAAGCGAGGGAAGAATTGGCCATGGCTGAGGGGATGATTGCTTCTCACAGTGGTAAGCAGCAGACATTTACAGTCTCTTAGCAGACTCAAGCTATTGTGTCTCACATTGTTGTTCCTCTGTTCAGCCATTTTCTTTTCCATTTTTGGGCCTGGGCATTGTTCCAACATTGCGCGCTACAAACACTCCATACTTTCACTCCTCCGAAAGATGCTGGCTTTGATTTTCACAGTCTGAAAGCATGCAGCATCATCTCATGTTCGGCCCGTCTGACTGCAGCCGATAATGTCAAAGCTTCACTCCGGGGCTGATTTCTAATGAACTTTCCATAGAGAGAGAGAGAGGAAGGGAGGGAGAGAGAGAGAGAGAGAGAGAGAGAGAGAGAGAGATGCTTTATTTGAAGGGGATACGCGAATGGCTCGGTGGTTGGCTCGTTTCCTGACTGTGGGTTCTGTGTCGGATCAAAAGGTTTCGGGTTCAATCGCATGACGTGCATCAACAATGACCACATAAAAACCCTCCAGATGTTTTTGTCATGAGAACACTGAGCGGCTACGTGATCCTGGTTGATTGGAAACCCTCACAGGTGAATGCCGATGCACTCGATTGATTGGCGGGATGCTTTTAAGCTCCCATCCGCAGCTTTGTCAGCGGCGATTGAGCGACTCCACACAAGCGTTTGTTAACCTGCATCCTCGCTGACTCATCGTCTGCACGCCGTGCGTTTCACTCCAGGAAACGTGCACATTGAAGGAAGTTCTCACTGACAGAATTACATGAACTTGGAAGCGCTCACAAAAGACGAATAAAATCCAAACAATGACATTTCATGCTGTGTTTTTTTTTTTGCACAGCAGTTTCTTTCTTTGGATTTCACCACACGTTATCTGCCCTGACATTTCGTTCGATCTTTATGTGACTATTCTCTCAAGTGCAGGAACCAGGTTTAGCAGCAGGCACTGCTAAAACAGCCTTTCCATCCATTTCCCCCACCTCCTTCTTCTTCTTCCTCCACTCTGAGGAATAACCGGCCAGTGATGATAATCTTTTTTGTGTTCTGTGTTCCATAAGGTGACACAACTTTTGTAAGTTACTTGAAGGGTTTTAACTTCACTGGGTGAATCCTGTTTCCATCGTTTCAGTAAAGTTTTGTGTTTTCACGGCAATGCTTCTGACAAGATGTCCGTTTATTTGGAAACGGCAGAAACACTGAAAGTGATGTCGTCGTAACATGTCGAGTTTGAGCTGTACACACATGCGCACAGAGAACGGTACACTGTACACATTAATAATGGGAGTACACAAACATTCCAGGGGACAGATGACCAAGTTGGATTGTTATTACAGTCCCAGGAGAAAGTGGACTTGGGGGGGCAGGACACTGGACAAATACATTGTTGATATTGTCCATCTACTGAGCGTGTGCAGAAAAACTATTTACGACGGCCATGGCGCTCATTTCCCAGCGTTTCCATGGAAAACCTTGGCAGCAGCTTTACAAAAAGTTGTGTTTTCAGTGACTCCGAGCACCGTTGCCTTGTAACTAGACACAAAGTGCAATGAAAGTTTTGCATTTTCACTTGAATACGTTGTTTAATCATTACTTTGTCTGCTCATTGCTCAACTCGGCATCTCTCTCACTCACAGGATGACTATTTACTATTACTACCATCAGTAGAGTAAAACTAACCTGTCTCTACTCCCAGCTCATGGTCTCGATTAGTGGGTGAACTGTCTAATACTTCACAATGATCAGAAGAGCCGACACAAAATGAAACTTGCACATACAAATATGCTAAAATATCATCACACAGTCATGATGTGGTGAAACCTCAATGGCAAGTTTCATAAAAGTAATCCTGTGTGCCCACATTGTTCAGAGGTTTGCTTCTATATTGAGTGGCGAGCAGGGACTTTTAAAACTCAATGCATTTTCTTCTTCTTCCACTCTGACAGAGAACCGGCCAACCATAACAATCCTTTCTATTTTTTTTGTGGTTTGTGTTACGTCAAGGTGACATGACTTATGTTAGTCACTGCCTGCGAGCGTTTTGAACTTCAGTGGGTTCCAGCAACATTTACTGCTCCTGCAAAGTTTAAACTTCACTTTCTGGGCACACAAATGCGCATCACTGTATTTAACAGAAACAAACACATTATTAGCATAAATCTGCAAATTTAACTCAATAGTGTTGCATACAAAATGTGACAAATTACCATCGCATCTTTTAGTGAAAACTAAAATAATCACGAATTATAACGTGACTCCAAACTGTCGCATGTCGCGCTGCCTTCTGGCAATTTATTTATTTTTGTCGATTCCACCACCTGTTATTCATATTTATATTCCGTTTGATTCAGATGTGAGCTTAAGGGCAGGCACTCGTACAGTGAACCTGTGTTTTCATGTATTTTCTCCTTCCTATTTCCTCTCTGGGAGAGAACTGGCAAAAAAAAAAAAATGAAGAATCCTTTTCTGTGGTTTGTGTTACGTGGAGGTGACATCACTGCCTGCGAGCTCCCTGAACCTCAGCGGGTGACTGTTACCCGCTGCCGCTACGTTTGCTATTCCCGCTACGTTTACAAGTCTGAGAAAGACTTTTATTGACCACAGTCTTGAATCAAGAACACGGTTTGAATGCAGAAATGCAGCATCACGTCCCCTCATTGATCTCATTGTATGGAGCAGTGATAGACTTTGACGCCGTGGTTTCCCCCGGATTCGCCGCGCCTCTGCTGACTCAGCTCTGCCGCTGCGACCTTTCTGTCCGTTGAAGCACAAATTATTGCTGAATAATGTCTGGATCTCCCGTCAACGCAGCCGGCACAAGCAGGTCAGCACAGCAGGACCGGGGATTTTCAGTCACACACAGAGTAACGTTTAAATTTACAATGAGTCCAAGAACTCTTCACAGCTTTGGAAAGAAAGGACCTACAACTCATAAATTATTTACAGTCATGCTTTGCGGCTACTGGGTATTTCCTTTTTAGCTAGCGTAAAGGAAAATCATCCGAAGGTTAAACGTGGGTTGTTGTGGACTTATTGACATGTAACCAGAGATAAAAAGTAAAGAATGACCAAACTTGTACTCTTTAGAAACTGATTTTTTAAGTAATTTTGCTCATACTTTATATTTCAGACCTTTTTTTTAATCATGAGACACTGACTACGCCCTCAATTTCAATTAATATTCAAATCTTTTGATCTGCTCTTTTGTAAACGTTCATTTAACAAAGAAAAAAAAAAGGTTTATATCTGTATTTATTTCCCAAACAAACACTTTTTATTCCCGGGGCCACGTGCAGCACAATTTCATCTTGAGTGGGTCAGACCAGTAAAATAGAGCCACAGTACCTCGTAAATTGGTTGTGAGTAGTTCAGAGTACACATAATGGAAATGTCAATATTTTCCACAAAACCGAACAATTTCTACCGAAAAAGAGTAAAATCTGAACATTAATCCAACTTTTATCAACTGTTCTGGAGCAACATCCAGTGAAATGTCCCCAGAAAACGTTCCCCCTGACAGCCTGGCTTTGAGGTTAGTTTTCTAAAGAAGTAGCTGGTCTTCATCCTGATATCGCTGCTCGGGTCTCAGTCTTGCTTTTGTCCGCTACTTTTAAGAAATTACTTTTAAATTTTTTTTTTTTTTTCGTTTAGATTTTTACATTTTCTTGGTGTTTCGTCCGGATTGGAGCCTCTTGCAGACCGGTTTTGGCCCACGGGCCTCATGTTTGACACCCTCACATATATATATATATTGGAAATAGTTCAACAGTCGATATTTTATACAAGTAAATTCTGTTAAAAGCCTTTTATTGGCTTGTATGTAACTCAAAGCAGATTTCAAATCATGTTTAAATGGGCAGTCACCAAATTCTTTGTGGCAATAGAAAATCCTTACTCATCACATTTAAATCACTGACATTATTGAATAGTTTAAAGTAGCACTGATCCTAATATCTCTGTGAATAAATGATTTGAGTTTGATAAAAAAAAAAATAAAAATGTGTGAAGCAGATCTGTTCTTTCTTCCTGAATTAGCTTGACCCTGTAAATCCAGGCAACACTAATCCCTCATTAATTCCACTGCCTAATGTCTCTATAAATATCAAAGGATGAGCAATGGTGGTTAAAACACGGGAGTCATTACAGATAGAACTCTGGTGCTAATTAGGACATTGACATGACAAAGGTGGTTACAAATGAATGAACTGAAAGTGGATTACAGAATCTAGACATTACATCTAAACATCGAATGAGACAGAAAATATCGCAGGTTGGATCAGAACATCAGAATACTCAAATTAAGCAGAAACAGTTCTGATGGTCAACAATACATATTCAATAAATATGAAATGTGGTAGTAATGTATTTATATGTTCATAATATATGGATACAGAGTATGCATTTCTTTATGGATAGAAAATAAATTTTCCTAGAAATTATGATCGATAACCAAAGACACAGTTTCACGTTGACTGTCTGGTCTAACAATGACTGGTACCAAATAAACCTAAAAACGATGATAGAACATCCAAATACAAAATAATCGCTTTAAAGTCTCCGTGGACAAATAAACAAATCCAATCTGAAATAATATTCTGAATATCCTGCATTAATCATATCTTCTTTTGTATATAGACATGCAAGTAGTGGCCTCAAAAACATATCAGTGTGCTAAATCTATAGTGGGCAGATTAATGATGCTCTCTCTGTCAATTTAAACTCATGCCGAATGATTTCTAAAAAAAAAAGTACTTGAATTCAATTAAATTGTATTTATATAGCACCGAATACAACAATCATTTCTAGCTCCTTTCACCTCTGTTATAATAATCCCCATGAACAAGGTGCGGAACTAGGAATTATCAATAGATATGCATAAACACATATCACATAGAAAAACATATTTGTCTGACAGGAAGACTTAAACAACAAAAATATAATATTGACCATCCTAAATAAATTTTGATTTCTGTAACACCAAACACAGCACAGCCCTTCCAAAGCTAGAAACCAACAGTTCCACATCAGAATGCAGAAGCGATGGTGGAAGTTAAAACAGGAAGGAACCTGCAGAACCAGACTCAGGTGGATAATCTCTGCGGTTCTGGTTCAGGATAGAGGTAAAGAAAAAGAGAGGACAGACTTACAGATTGTGGGGAAACTCTGGTTCAGGGATTATTATTATTTAATATATTTGTAAAGATTTGTATCTCTGCAGAAGTCTTTATATGGACGATGCAGTCCTGTTAGTACATGATGGTGGAGGATGATGATGCACAGGGCAGCCATACATGATCAGTTTAAAACCTTCCGGACGATTCTGCACTGTGACTCAGAGCCGAGCCGCTCGTCTTCTTCACTTCCATCGTTTCTTCAGCCTTCTCCAGGATTCATGCAACAGAAAGCATCATCTTGACAAGAGTTTTAATCCAGCAGTCTGACCGCTGTGGCAGGAGGTGTCAGAGTTCTGATTGCATTTGTGAGCATTTGGAACATGTACAAACAAACTGTGTGTCCAAAGCTGCAGCGCCGACGTGACTGTGTGTGAAAGAGTGTCTGCGTCTCTGTTTGGGGAGGAAAGTTAAAAAAAAAAAAAAGATAGAAAAGCAACAGAGGTGATGTTGTGTGAAGAGACGGCAGCCTGCACACAGATAGTGTCATTCCCTCAGTATCACCATTAAATCTTAATCTCCCGGCCCCTCGTGGGAGGAGCCAGCCAAGCATGGGATTGTGTTTTGCATCTAAATCAAGATGTCTTGTTCCTTTCAGAGAAGCTTTCATTGAGACAAAGTTTGATGTGTCTCCTCTCAGATCCACGTTGTTCTGGATGCGGCGGCCTAAAAGAAACAAGTGCATAAAATCAAACCCATTTCCTCAATTATGAAGACGGAATGAAAACCAAATTCCCAAACACTGCAGTAAAGTTATCATTCCTGCCGGGAAGTTTCAGCAGGTTGCATCATGGGGGCCGACTTTTTGTGGCAGTGGATTGGAACGGTTGGAAGCAGCCCTGTAATTACATGTTGAGAGCTTTATTTCTGCTAATAGTCTGTGATGCTGGTACCAAACCCACTGGTGTGTTTCTGCTCAGTATTCTGCTGCCTCTTTTTGGTCTTGAACTTATATTGTCTTGTCTTCATGATTTATTAAAGATGCTGGGGTTAAAAAAAAAAGAACAAACTGATCCTGCATTCATGGTGGCATCACATTTACCATAACCCCCCGGTGGACTTCTGCAGCTGCCAGCATTAGCATCAAGATGTACCAGGAATCTTGATAGTCCACAAGAGTCCACGTACCTTGAACGAGTCCAGAACCACATCAAACAGCCAGAATTGTGTTGAAAGAGTCTGTGAAGAACTCCGGTCCTGTTCAGGTCTGCAGGGGGATTTTAAAAACGGATTCCGCTTTTCATTCGTCCACGTTTGTTTGGTCTGATCCGTCTTTGCTTTATTAACTTTGATGTTATTTTTAATGGCTTCTTTTGGCTTTTTTTTTTTTTCTAATCTCTCGAAGAGGAATTTCACTTTGCAGTTCGAAGTGATAAATGTGACACTTAAATACAAGGATGTTTGAATATTTTATCGCCTAAAATATCTGTCACATCTCTGTATGTCATCTGCATACGCCTTTCACTGCATGCAATTACAGCCCTTTGTAAGCTGAAGAAATGTAAAGAAAATAAGAGGAGAGATATAGTTTAAATTAATGTAGACATTTGTTTTGACTTCAAACCATGACTCGGCTATACGTTTGATTTGAGGAGAGACATTAACATAAAACGTCCTGAAAAGGCTGAGACAGGAATGAAATGCCAAAGATAATAAGAGATTCCAACTTTGATGTCTTCTTTTGGAGTTTTATTTTTCCATATAGTGACTTGTAAATATAAATTAATGGTTTTTATGTAGTATAACTAATTAGTTATCAATACTCACAATACTATATAAATGCACTTTCTATGAGTGTTGTTGTTTTTTTTTTTATATCTATTCCCCTTTTACTTAAGTACATCTTGTAATTCAGTACTTTTGAGGACTAACTGAGTGCACCTAATATATCCAAACTATTTGATCCTCATTATTGACATTCAGTAGATTTTCCTGTGCAGAAGTCATCTGCAAAAATAATTGTGATAATATACTTTGTTTTGGTTTTTTGTATGAGAAACGTAGTTTAAGCTTGGATTTCTCATATAGAACAAATGTACTAAAACTTGAAGTAGTTTTTGACTTGTGTACTAGAATACAGTTAAAACAGTGTAACTGTATTTGTATTGCCGACACATTTTCAACTCTAACATTCCTCATCTGTATTTATTGTATAATTGATTTAAAGTGGAATAGTAATTGATTTTATCTTTATACATGTTCATGTATTTTCATTTCTTTCCGCTGGCGTTATAAAAGCATTTAAAAAAAGAAAGTATGTACATTTTGAATCATCGTGGTCTTGTGAACCCAGGCCTTATTAATTTCACTTTCCAATGCGTCTTTAAATATCAAGGGATGAGGAATAGTGTTTTAATGGTGAGAGCGATTCCAGATTTGAGCCACATCGTGGCACTAATTGGACTTTAATGTGACAGAGGTGTTTGCCAATGTGGTTTACATGACTCACACTAACCCTGCCAGAAATCCCGACACCATTAACATCCAATTTTATTTAATAGATGACAAACAAAGCAGGTTGGAAGCAGCCAGATACAAGAACAAACAATTAAATTGACTCTGTGGCTCATTTGGTGGCGCAGCTCATCTTCACATGTGAAGGTTGGTGGTTCAATTCCCTCGTCTTTACCTTCACATATGAAGAAAGACTCAAAGTCTGCCGTGTGTGGGTGTAGCTGTTATTTAGTGTAATGTTTTTAATAAAATATGTGGTTTCAATTTTGATATTTATTGCAGATAAATTGACAATTAAATTAGCTGTGGCTAAATCTAAGCCAATACTTTAAGTTTAAATAATACTACTTGAATCCTATAACTGTATTTTTACTTGTAATTACTTATAATTTCATGTAGTATTGCAATCGTCTGCTTCCAGGTACATAAAAGAGCCCAACGTGACCGTGACGCGTAACATTAGCACATTTTAAGAACTGCAACCGTCGTGTTTCATAACAGTTTCACTTCTGATTAGGTCTTAAATGTAAAACTTTTTGATTGAAAAATTGGGATTTAATTAATCCTACTAGTTTATTGACCTATGTAGGATTTACAGGCAGTGCTGTGGAGGTTAAATATTGCAACGGACTGTATAAAATAGTCCAATGTGACCATGGAATGTAAAATTTCTACATTTTAAACAATGCAACAGTGGTTGTCTTTGAGTGAAAAGTCTCAGTACACTTTTTACTTCAGATTGTGTCCTAAATGTGGAATGTTTTGAACTATTTGATTGGAAAATGTAGATTTAACTTGATTCTCCCAGTTTGTGGAACCCTTTAGGATTCACAGGGAGTGTGCATATTGCATCTGACTGCTTCCAAGTGTATAAAAGAGACTTAAGGGACCATGACACATGGAGTTAGTACATTTTAAGCAATGCAACAGTGGTTGTACTTGAGTAGAAATGTCCCCCTCCCTTCTCCCAGGTGGAAATCACCTGCATTCCCGCTGCTCTCCTCATCTTTTCAGCTGTTAGAAGCTTCGACGTGAGACTCTGATGCATCTTACATTGTCTCCCGGATGCCATTCAACCTCTGCCACACTTCCACATGACAGGGAAACTTTTAATTATAGCAGTATTCACTGGGATTACACATCCCTGAAATTTCAAGGATACACAACATGATTTCTGTTTTATGTGTTGTTGTTGTCGTCGTCGTTGTTTTCCTCCAATGAACTGCTGCATTTTCCCTAACATCAATTGGATGTGGTATTATTAGATCTGGCTGCGCACTTTGAGATATGAAAGTGAAAAATAATCTCTGTGAAAGAGGTAGGCACTGACAGCACTCTGAAACGTAATGGAAAGCCTGGCTGCCGTTTCAGAGGAGGAGCAGAGTGAGAGGACTGCTTGGTTTGGAGAGGGAAGCCTGCCTGCTGCAGATACACTACTGGGAAAAACCACAGTCATTTACTGGAGCTGCTTCTCATTTCATATGAACTCAAAACTCCTTTTTTTTTTTGCTTATAGCTCGCAAAACGACGCGCTAATTGTTGGTTCGTCTGTAATATCGTGACGGATGCAGCAGGATGATCCTGGGTTGTGTTCTGATGCTGCGATCGCAGCTAAACGCCATCATTCCTAACTGTCTCTGGGTCGATAATAAACGTCCTAATAAAGAGATGAACAGTTGGTCTTCTAGACATGAATATTGTTTTTCAGTTTTTGTGAGACACATTTATTTGAGGAAAAAAAAGAGAGAGATACTGCAGCGTTGATTTGTTTTATAATAATTTGTGTGCTGCCCACATGCCTCATCATTCTGGGTAATAGACTCGTATCTCCACCAAGTCGCTTGATTCGTCATTATTTTCCCAGTCCGTCCTTACAAACATCTCTTTTGAAGTCTGCTCATTGCATTGCTAATGCACCAGACGATGTGTTGCAGTGCGGAACAGCTTTATATTAGTTCTACCTAGCATGATGCGAATGAAATATTTAAAACTCTTGTTGTTGTAGTGGGAGAATATAACATAAGTTCTGTATCAGGGCGGTGAGGACATGCTTTGTCTCCCGGGTCACATGAACGTAGATTTAAAATGATGTGTTGAACTTTGAAGAAAAGGGTTGGATTTTGAATTTCAAAGGTTTTAGGCTACGTAAAAAATATTTAGTAGTTTTACTGCATGTGAGCTTTGAAAATATCCGACATACGGATACTATGATAGTGGGAGGAAAGCTGAAAGGATTAGAATGGGAGATTCTTGTGAACCACGATGACACCTTCAGTCAATACAATAAGTATTAAAAGGCCTCGTAGAGTTTTCTGTTGTTGGTAAATGGCTCCATCAGCATCCATCCATCATCCATCCATCCATCCATCCATCCATCCATCCATCCATCCATCCATCCATCCATCCATCCATCCATCCATCCATCCATCCATCCATCCATCCATCCATCAGCATCCATCCATCCATCCATCCATCCATCCATCCATTAAATCAAAATAATGTAAACATTATTTGTTCTTTTGGTTCATTGCTGCAGTCCTGACATGTAAACACATAAACAAAAGATTCAAACATTAAAAAGAAAATGTTTTTGGTGTATTAATAAATAAACAAATAAATAAATACAACATCCAGTTCAAACAAACATTTAAAGAATCTGTTGACAAAAGATATTCTGATACTTTATTTGTGATTTCCATGATTTAAAATGAAAAAGAATGAAACCAAGTATTTTTGATTTACTTGAAATAAAAGAACTACGATGTATGTAAGTTCCACTGAGACACAACTGTATGACAGATTTACCTTAGACGTAGTTGAATTAGTATTTTCAGAGGTTGAGCTTCCGGTTATCTGCTGATCACCAGCTCTCCTGATAAAACCCTGAGGACCGTCGCTGTGCCTCCAGTACTTTCCAAGCACAACACTGCGTGATTCACTTTGCCCGTCCTGGCAGGACAGTGTCGTTCTGTCTTCGTTTAGCATGCCGAGCCATCATCACGTCCAGACACTGTCCTCAAAACGCCATTATGAGTAGATTAGAGAAACGCCACCAGTGATCACAAGTTTCTGGCCTTGATTAGAGAATACTCACCCTTTTTGTTACTGTCAGGAGTGATCAAGAGGAGACGAGGTTTGCTAAGTGAGTGAACGTGACTGGGAGTGTCATCATCACCATCGCCACCATCACCATCGCCACCATCATCATCATCATCATCATCATCATCATCTCTTTAACACGGCAGCCCCCGCATCTCTGAGAGAACATATTAACATGCTGGCGCGCTGTCATCCCCGGTGCCCTACTTAGACCAGATGTGCCTGATTCAGGACTTTCAGAAACACACAGGCATGACGGGATCTTAAATGTCAGGCCTAATAACACCAAAGCCATTATTAGCAACGAGCTAACGGAAGGACATCCGCTTTTGTGTCCTCTGAAGATGTATTGTGACACATCGAGAAAGATCGCGGATTGAGCTTAATCTTCTGACTGCAGGCGCTAAAGGCTGCACATAAAGTCACACATGTGCTCCTCCGTGAAGTGATTTCATGGCCGTTCTACTAACAGGAGTCATGAATTATTCATAGGAGGAGAGAGAAGAAAAAGAGAGAGAGAAAAAGACAACCCCTGCCGAGACAAACCACACGGTTATGTAAACCCGCCCATATGGAAAATGTAAATGACATGTAGATCATTACCAGCAAATTATTTATGTAAACAGCGTATGGTGTGTGCGGCAGTACGTTTGGAAGTCTCTTCCCTGTTCAGGGGTCTTATAGCAGAATGAAGGTGACCATTAAGTCTGAGCTGACTTCTTCAAGCTCGCCAACACTCCAGCAGAATCTAGGAAATAATGGAGAGGAAAATACATCTCATCAAGATTTCATGCACAATTTGCTGATATGGCGCTTTTTATTGTTGCTCTATTCATTTGATTCATATTGTTTAGGTTTGTTGTTTCTTTTTTGATTGGTTCTCAGATTGTTTCTGTGTTTTTATATCTCACCTCCACGTCCTGCTTCTCTTCAGCGTGTCTTATTTTATATTTGCAAATAAAGTAAACCTAATCGTGGAAATATTTAGAGACAGGATGACAGTACGTGACACAAAATTGCCTCATGTCAAATTTACTATTCAGTTCCTCTGAGGGTTTAACAGCATTTGTACTGATCATTATTTTCTGCCCGTCCGTCTGGATGTCTCTCTGTCTACCTGTCCTGCTGCTCTTCAGTTTGTCCATTCAGAGACTTGTGACTGAATGTGTTTTCATACTGTTGTACAAGTAAAGTAGAGAAGTTGTGATTTAACCTGAAGAGGGACGATTTGTTCCTCTTCGTATCTAAAGCTTCCCTCTGATGAGAGGTGACCACGAACAAGCAAATACAAAACATGAGTTAAATAACAAATTAAAAAAGATAAAAATGTCATAATGCCACTGACTAGTTTTCTTGTGGAATCCTTTTACTTAAGAGAGATGGTTTGACATGCTTATTCCATATGTTTTCTTTCACTAAGTGAAACAGGAAACCTTTGTTGTGTTTTGGGAATCAGTTTCCATGACAACAGCGCGGGAAGCCACTGAAAATGCAACGTTTACAAAACCTTCCGACTCATGTCTTGGAAATGGGAAAATTCAACTTTTCTGAAACACGGCTACTGCACGTGCACACGTAGAACTGCAATACCAACGTTTCCTCCGTGGTGTCGTGACTCCCAGTCCATATTCTCCTGGGACTTTTACTTTTATTTTGGCAGTCACCACAATAACAAGCCAACTCCCATTGTTAATGTTTAAAGCCTATCTTTCTCCGCGCCAACAACCACAACCAACAGCGCCAACTTGTGACCCAACATTGTGACGACATTGTTTTCAGTGTTTCTACCACTGCCGTGTAAACAGGCATCGTTTTCAAAACGCCATGTAAACGCTAAACCTTTCTGAAAAGGAAATGCCGAAACGATGCGTTTTCATTTTATTACACATTTGATAATATCCTGTGTGTGTGTGTGTGTGTGTGTGTGTGTGTGTGTGTGTGTGTGTGTGTGTGTGTGTGTGTGTGTGTGTGTGTGTGTGTGTGTGTGTGTGTGTGTGTGTGTGTGTGTGTGTGTGTGTGTGTGACCTGCTCACAGTCTCCTGGGATGATGAACAGCACAGACGCTGTATGGGTGGACCCTCTTCTGTTTGTATTTCAGTCTATCCAGGAGCTATAGGTTTCGTGAGTAAACATAATTGTTGGTTCCAGACGATATTACATCAGACCTCCGCCCACAGTACAGATGTCATGTTTTTCTCTGTGTGCATGTTTCATATTTACGGAGACGTTCGGTTAAATTGAGCTCCAATGTTTCCATTAAGTGAGCGAACAAGCTGCGCTCAGCCTCTGTACACCACAGGAAGTACTAACCTCCGACGATAGAACCCAGGTGTTTATTAGATGTTCCTGTTCAAGGCTCCGTCCAGACACACAACCAACCATTACCGCACACTGTAATAACAGAGTGCATTGTGGGAAATAAGAGGAGAAGCTCTCTCCAGCTTTTTCCTCTGTTTGTTTGCTCTCTTTCTCTTCCTCTCTCTCTCACTCGTGTTGTTTTCTACGCAGGAAATGCAAGACTTCTAATTAAGTCTTGGAGGGGGAGAACGAGGCATCGTAGTCAGGCCAACTGTGAGCGGCTATCGCAAACTCAACTTCCATGTTTAATTTATGTGTGCTCTATTATTTATGGATGCCGTGATCTGTGTATATACGCGGCTTATTGCAGACTTCGAGTTTGAAAAGAATAAAGAAAGAATTAAAAATAAGGACTTTGCACATAAACTGTCAAAACTATAAAGAAATTGTTATTTAGCTGCTCCCTGTCTACTTCGCTCGCCTGTATAACATTAGGTATTAACGCACATCCATGCACACATTTGTATTCTAGGTGGGTAATTCATTGACATGTTTATACCCGGGAGGCTTAGTCTCAATTTAAAAATAGCCTCTATATGCCTCACCCCATTCAAGGCACAAACAATGTTTTATTATTTGCAGGCATTAAGTGAATCCTGAATGAAGAAGCCAGTTTAGGCCTTATTTCCAGAAGCCAAGCCCAATCAGGTGTGTTGATCTCACAATGCGTTGGTGAAGTCTCTCCCCTCCGCCTCTCAGGAGGCAGCAGATGATAATCAGGGCTGAGAAAGTGGATGGGGTAATAACACCCGCGACACCACTGCCTACAATGGTCAATGGGAGCGTGTTTATGTTCCTTCTGCTTCAACCTTTAATGTGCAGCCATGCAGCTCTAACCTGCTAAATATTATGCACTAAGCTGTGCACGCTGAGGGCGAAAGCCGCGGCTCAGAAAACAGCTTGGCTCAGCAGGTGTGACTTGGAAGGATGGGGGGAAGGGAAATGCAGAGGAAATACATATTTTATGGAACATTTTCTCACAACGCGAGTTGAAAGAGAGTGTGGATACAGATCAATAGTGGCAAGAAATCTGGCAATGCACAGATAGAGTTTCCAAAAGAGGGGAATCCAGCTTCAAATAGCAAAAAGGTGCTTACTTAGGGTGAGTTTGAAAAGTCCTGGTTCTCAGTGATAGCACAAACACACGATGCTGTATATTAATGCGATTACACAGTCAAAAATCAAGTCAAGTTTATTCATGTCGCACCTTTACAACCAGCAGGGTTTGAACCAAAGTCTGTGATAAGACTGGATCGAAACCTACAACCTGCATGGGATAAACTAACTACACACACACACACACACATATATATATATACATACACTTCCTGTGGGCTCACCACCTGCAGGAAGGTTCTTAATCGGTGTAATGTGATCTGGGTCACTCAGACTGATACCCCCCCCGCGACCCGGAAACGGATAAGGGGGAGAAAATGGATGGATGGATGGATGGATGGATGGATGGATGGATTGATGGATAAACACACACTCAACCTAGGCGTGCATGGATAGTTACCAGCATCTGCTCCAATAGCCGAGGTGGTTCATAGCCTTTGCATATCGTTTGCAGATGGATGATGAATTAGGCTTTAAAGCATTTAATAAGTACTCGTATAAGTACTTGGTTTTGACATTCCTAATACAACCAACCATAATGAAACCATTAATAACACATTTGATGCAGGTTAAAGTGGGAAGGCCGGACATAATAAATAATTTCAAGTGTATAAAATAGTCCACCTTGCAAAATAATCTAAAAGTCTCGATCTGATCAGGTGAGTGAGCGACGATGAGTCCAGTAGAAGTATAGAGACGAAATATACAACTATAATTCTATTTGTTCGGAGGTCGATACAGCATTTCAACTCGCTATAACTGGGATGATGACACCTCTCATCCTGGGTGTGATGGCCTCTCGTTGTGGCGTTTGCATGTTCTTCCTGTGTCTTGTTTTCTCCAGCAGGTTTCCTCTCACAGCGTAACAACGTGTTTGAGGCGAGTGGACTAGATGGATAAATTGAGTGAAACTCAACAACAAAAAAATAAATCACTCAGTTTACTAGTGGAACAAATTCCGTAGGGTTTATTGAATTGAGTCATGAGACCAACACACTGAAAGCTAACCTTCCTCCGCACACAGTCACCTCTTATAATATCCTTTTTAAGCGTCATGGGTCCATTTTCCATGATTAGTCATGTCAACGTACAATCAAGAAAAACATTACTGAACACGCAAAGTGACTGTCGTCAGTCATTCATTTGTGAAATATATTCCTTTCCTGTCTGCTGAATAAAACATTTAAAGGTTATAGTGATATAATTCCTCAAAAATCAATCGACGGTTAATATTTCCAAAATGCTTCGAGCTAAACACAAGAGCAAAGTCAATTATTGCCTGAAAAAGAGAGAAAATGATGCAGTGGGAATGCAATACTAATACAATTTATAGGAAAACTATTGGAAAAAAGAAAATGCATGTGAGTCAGACACGATGTTGATTCCACCTTCCTGTTCAGGTTTCGCCGGCTAAAGAGATTCCCAACGCGGCACTAAAGAGAGAAAAGCCGGTAAATACAATATGAGCGGCTGAAAGTGCTGATAAGTAAATGACCGACGGAGCAATGAGTCAGACGAGCCTGAGTCCTGCAGCCAAATCAGACCGAGAGGAGCAATACTGCACCTAACAAGCTTACAGCACTTTGAATGGGGTGATTGAAGGGGGGGTGGTTTCCTGGGCCGCACACACACACACACACACACACACACACACACACACAGAAAGTCAGGTGAGAGGACGTACTTAAGGAGCTCCGCTCTACTGGAGCTGCTCAGTATCCATCAGAAAAACTGTGTACTAGATACTCAGTGTGAATGTTTTACTGGGCTTCTAAATACTGCTGACAACAGGCTTTACTGCAATCTGGACGAGCCGTCTTTTGCTTTTCACCTTTGCTATTTGTAGTCCTGTTTTCTGAGAGTGAGGTAAAACTTTTATTTCAAATGGAGCTTAAGTATAAGACATGTTATATTTTATTTCTAGTGAATTCGGTTTGAGTTAAAGTCATCGTGAGGTCGGTTCTACTGTACCGACGGTGCTTTGTTGCAATGGAAATCACATTTTTGTGACTGATTGAATGTTTTCTCTGTCTGGCACAGCATTGACACAGAACAACCAAATCCTTCCCCGTTCGTGGTTTAAGTCATTCCTTCCACTCAACGGGGCCTAACTCTCAGGTATTAATTAACTGTTAGACCTTAACAGATGTGTTAACCACTTTCTAACACGGCTTTCTTCTCAGGGTGACTTACCGTCTTCTTCTTTTTTTTTAACAGACTACATTTCTTTTTTTTCTTTTATCTCTGTGACATTGTGTGAGTATTAAATCTGAAAATCTACCACCAGCTGCCCTTGAGCAAGTCACCACAGGTACACTGTACTCTGCATGACCGAGCGGTGAAATGCAGATCCATCTGTATGTATACCCCGGGAAGGTTATGCAAAGAGATTGATCCTTGAACTACAACAAAGACAGAATTGATGAATACATTGTGCTATAACGAGCAGACACACATTGTGGGTGCGCGCGGGCATAAAGGTACGCAGCTGGCGCCAAACACCACCCTGTGCCCTGCATTCATAAATAAGATAATACTGGGGTTTGGTTTTTTTTTTTAAATATGAAACGGATCTCTCTCTCCTTCATCACCCATTTTTTTTCCTCCTGAATCCTCCTCCTTTGTTGATGGGCTTGGTCCTCCCCCATTTACAGGGAAATATACGACGCAGGTAGCTCATAAGACTACATTTTATGTGTTCAATCGGGAGCGGGGAATAGTCTTGAGTAATGGGCTCGGCGAGGGAGAGGACTTCATTTTAACGCCTGACTGAAGGTGAACCTGACCTCTCCCGAGAGCCAGAAAGACGGTAAAACTCTGAGCAGTGTAGCATAAGCATACACAGCAAGTTCAGTGGCTCCGAGGGGTCATTACCCCGAGGAGATGAGCTCGGAACAAAGCCAGCTTCAGGCCATTATCTGTATGTTGGTACAGGTCATTATGGTTTACTCTGCCATAAAAACCACACAGCTCTCTCCTCCTAAAGTATATTTAGTGTCTGCTGTATTCACTAATATTTGGTTTAGGAGTCACTCTGCATTCGTGCCCAAATCAGAAAATCTGATAGTGTGTCACGGACACGACTATTTCTCTTTGTTTTTGACTTTCAATAAGTAGCGACAAAGAAAATGGTGTTTGTTGTTGTAGTGAGTAATGAAATCCATAGAAGAAACACTTAAAACTTAATAAGAGAGAAAAATGAAACAAAACAGGAATGAAAAGGAGTGAATGTGGCATTTAGAAGTGGGCAGTAAATAAAAGACAGCAAAGCATGCCGGGACGCAGAAGAGGGTGAAGAAATTGCGCATTTGTCAGCTTAGATAAGGTCACTATTTAACTTGCAAGAGGCCCAGTAATTGACTCCAGTTGAAATGAGAAACCCATGGAAGTTGTAGCGACGTTCTTTCCTTATTATATAAAATCCAAACTATTCAATTTGATCACTGCTGTCATTGGGAATTCAACACTGACGCATGTATATTTCAAGAGTAAAATAAACTTCCTGTCGCTGCTTTGAGAGGTCCCCTGAGCTCAGCTGGTAGAGTTGGTCGAGTATCTTTCAATTCAAAGGTTAGTGGTTCGATCTCAGGATGCACCGATAATGACATCGGTATCCGGTAGGATATTGCACGGTGTACTCGTACTCATTACAGATCCCCGATACAACCCGGCAAGTATTAAATGACGTCATCAGTCAGCAACGTCACCCGCAGGTACACGAGAGAGCCCGGGCGATTAATTCAAGGCTGTTGGAGGTGACGTAGCGTTGAAGCAAAGATGGTTGCATATAATTTGCGTATTGAGTATACATTAGGCCTGATAGCATATGATAAGTACTCGTATCCGGTTACGCCAAGTATCTAAAGGTTAGCACTCGTACTTGTACTCTTCCTTTCAAGAGGTCATATTATGCAACATTTACTTCCTAGAGGTTCTCCAGCAGTACTACTCGTCCCCATACCTGGACTGACGTCCCAGAAGTGAAGACAGTCTGTAATCTCTGTCCCTGGCTTGTTCCAGGTTTTAAAAAGTGTGTTGCTCCAAGCAGCCAATCAGAAATCAAACCCTATATAGTGTCATCGGGGGTTCAGCCAATCCCAATCAAGGTAGGCCCTCCCTTTGACTCCTCCCACAATTAGGCAGCTCTGCTCTGGCACATGGCACCACAAGAGGAAGTACTTCCTCCTCCTCCCAAGATGGGCATGTGTGGGCGGAGCCAGTCCAGCTCACACAGACACAGCAGATTCTGAATGCAGCTCCTATGATCCAATATTCAAATGAGGAAAATCAAGGAGGAGCTAGAAACTTAGAATACTGAAGGTTTCTGGACCGACCAGACCAGGAGGAGGAGGAGAACAGGAGGAGGAGGAGAACAGGAGGAGGAGGAGGAGGAGGTGAACAGGAGGAGGAGGAGGAGGAGGTGAACAGGAGGAGGAGGAGAACAGGAGGAGGAGGAGGAGGAGGTGAACAGGAGGAGGAGGTGAACAGGAGGAGGAGGAGAACAGGAGGAGGAGGAGAACAGGAGGAGGAGGAGGTGAACAGGAGGAGGAGGAGAACAGGAGGAGGAGGAGGAGGAGAACTGGAGGATAGGAGAACTTTAATAAAGAGGTATCAATGCCTGGTTGCATCTTTTGTTGAAACTCTCGCTATTGATGTGTGAATGAATGTGTGTGAATGTACTATAGCGGTGAAAACATTTACCATTTTCTTCTTCATTACCACAGCTGGCAGGAGTTAATTAGTATGAATAAACCTAAAATCAACACGAGTGTCTTACACCATCAATGTTGGTTGAGTGACGCGCAGTCTCTGTGTTCTATGTTACAGAAAGTTTTCTTTCTGCCATTGTTGGCAAACAGTCTTAATTAAGTTTGTAATGCTTGGGTGAATTTATTGGGGACGGACCTTAATTGCTTTCGTACACATGTATTTCGCTCAACACAGTGAGTGCTTGAGGTGTAAAAAAAGAAAAATGTATTGAAATTGCTTCGCATGTCACATTATGATTAAACACATTTCAGAGAGTGACCGTATAGCGTATTTATATTCTCCACGTTTGTTTGCAGGAGCCTGTGAGGTCTCAGCTCCTTTGTTTTCACAAACATGTAGAAGGACAGGATGAGATGTGTCAGAACGCAGGAGGCTTTTTTATTTTAGTTTTTTTGATGGGACAGCAAACACCCCTACAGCTGCGCAATGAAGATTAGTAATTATTACCACATCCTGCAGAGGAATTATTACCTACTGTGCATGACCCTCCTGGCAAGTAGTACATGAAAGCCTCTTTCACAGCTTGGGCCAAACTCAGCGGAGGAATACACCGAGCATCAGGAGGCTTTCACATGTTTCAACACCAAATTTACAATGTTGGTTTTCTCTCAGTCAGGAAACATTCAAATCGTAGGCGTTTTGACGGCCTGCTTTTAAAAGATGTATAACTATTGTGATCAAGAAAACGGAGCAGTTTTTGACAAGCCGTCCAGGAAAAACTGATGAATTTGAAAGTCCACGCAGCAGACTGAAGAAACCGTCAGTTTACTTTGATGTTTCACTTCAAAGGAGCAGCGCAGCCCGAGGAGACAGTGGCTGCCGATGAAGTGATCAGGAGCAACAAGGTTTATTAGATCCATACCTTCTGATTATCTCTTTTTCCTTTTTGTTTTATTTGTTTTTACACAATCCTCAATCTTTTCAAATCAAATCAGAAAACCTCTGTTGTATTTTGTGTCTATTTACACAACAACGGAGCCCGGAGCCACTGAAAACACAACTTTTTGAAAACGGCTCCCAATGTAGAATCTTTTTGAAAACACTCGCACTCCATCATCGTGTGAACGGACCATCGTATTGTTCTCTGTATGCATGTGTGTCTGGTTTCAGTGGAAAAACAAGCAGCAACACCCTCTAGTGGCCCAACATATAAACTTTGTTGTTTTCAGCATTTCTGCTTTTTCACTAGAGGCGTTGTCGTGTAAACGGGATCTAAATGTCCTGTTAAGACACCACCGCCAGGAGAGCCACAGGATTTAGTTTCACTTCATTTGACCAGGAGAAGATCTGAAAAGTAAAAAAGGCAACAGCACAAAAACAATGTTGGTAAAGGCTCCGTTAAATGTTTCTTCCATTGAGTTGAAAAAGCAAAAAACAAAGCCTGAGCAGGAGGGTTCTGTTTGTAGTCGACATTTTTCAAATAAAATTTGATTAAGAGAAATAACAAAATTGATTAAAGAAATGTTTAGTTTTTTTTAATAATTAAGGAATAAATGAAGCTGGTTTCATCGTCCTCCGTCATGCTTGATGTCCGTTACTTTGAGTTCAACAGCCCGTATCTCATCTTCATATCGTCTCCGCCAGTGTAGAAGAAAACAGGACTTCTCCAGTCAGTTTGCTTTGTGCAGCACTTTTTTGTTGGTCCTCGTTTGTCATCCAGTTTTCATTAGAGCTGGGATCATGGGACTTTTTCCCTTTTCTTTTTTTTCCCAACAATGCCATACCTCCACAGACATTTATGTACATGCAAGTTTTTATATACAACATATAAAAATAGTTCATCACCGTCTTTTCAGGTTCATTGTGGTCCTGGATGACTCGTCAAACATAAATAACTCAAACAGACATAAATAACTCACATAAAGTTTGTTTGTGCCACAAGAAGGAAGTGATGATGTCGATGTTTTCTACCAATAAAGGTTCAGGGGGGAATAGTAGAGCGCACAGTTTCCACATCTCCCTCCATCCAACTCCAGTACCAGCCTAGGATGTTATACAGTGGCTAAAACTAAATGTGTGTTTGGTGTCGTCCACTCTTCAGTTTGTGGTATGGACCAATCAGCCACAACATTAGAACCACTGACAGATGAAGGCAAGGCAAATGTATGTCTATAGCACCAATCAGACACAAGGTGATTCATACAGAAATAAAGGAAACACAATAAAAGGTGATTGAGAAAGGTATGCTTAAACATAGTGAAGACGTTATTCAGACAAGTATAATCTATTTAATCAAAAGCCTGAGCAGATAATAGTGTCTTAAGTCCTGATTTAAAAGAAGAGTGTGTCAGCAGGGAGTTTGTTTCACAGGTGAGGAACGTAGGAACTGAAAGCAGCTTCACCTTGTTTCTTCTGACTCTGAGAACACTTAGTAAAGCTCTTCCCGAGGACCTCAGGGGTCTGGTCGTTCCATATTCTATGAGTAAACCTGAGATGTTTTCAAAGCTTTATAGACCAGAAGTAAGAATGTGAAGTGGATCCTTTGCCAGACAGGACATCTACCTGTTAACACACCGTTACAATGGTCCACCCTGATTCTCAATAAATGCATGAACAAGTGTCTCTGATTCTTGTTTGTAAAATGTTCTTATTGTCTTAATCTTGTTGTTGAATCTTTGGTCTGGGACCAGAATTATACCAAACAACCTCTGGCGGTGACTTTTAATGTCTTGAGAGACATGGAAGCTCCAAACAGTTCAAAATACTGTCCATCAGATAGAGAGTGAACATTCCTTGAAGCTGATGCATTATGAGCAGACTAGAGGACGAGTATGACTCGGTCCATATTCTAATGTCATAGCCAGTATTGGTAGTTTTATAGTTGAGCCTCCATCCAATTCATTGTCTGTTCATACAAATGCTGTGTGCTCCCATTGTTATTGTTTAGAACGGATTGTTTTCTGCACTTGTGTGTGTGGTTTAATTAAAAAAAACAACCAATAGCACCAACTAATGACCCAACATGTTCCATTTTCATGTAAACGGACATCGTTTTCAGAACCTTGCCGGGAAACTTTTCTGAAACAAAAATGCAAAAACGAAGGATTTTCACTTGAAACGTTGTCGTATAAATGGGACTTTAATAAGTGCAGCTCTTGTGTAGTGATCAGTGTGATTCAAAGGTGGTTGCAGCTCAGTCATTTGGGTCATTAGGTATCAGTGATGTGTGTGCAGAGTGAAACCTGGCCAGTCTGATCCGATCCACCAGCTGAGCGACAGAGGAAGCAGCACATCCCACTTTGCTGCATATCAAACGAAACAAAATTGAGGTAAATATTGCAAACATGCTCAGAAGACATCCAGAGGACGGGTGCTTTTTGCATCGTCACTTCCATTTTGGTTATTTCCTTCTTGTCGTCCACTCGTGTCCATCATGAAACAGAAAACCCCAGGAGGAGGTTCCTGTCCCTGTTTTCCTCACTGCTGTTTGTGATTTTGCCGTCAATCCTGAAACCATCGTCAGCTGTCAAACTCAACTTCTATTTAATACTGTCACATGGCGAGCCCTTCCCGACTGCACCCTTGTTGCCCTCGAGCACTTAATAACTCGGTTTAGTTGCCTCTGAGAGCGATGAAAAGAGGTGCTGCCAAGCGGCTGACACTCTGCCCCCCTTATCTTTAAAGTTGTGTTTCCCAGTCTTGTTTTAATTATATTAAAAGTTCGGTGCACCTCTGGGGAGGAGCTGCAGGCCCGGGGAAGTGATCCAGCCATGTGCAGAGCTCTCTCTCTCTCTCTCTCTCTCTCTCTCTCTCTCTCTCTCTCTCTCTCTCTCTCTCTCTCTCTCTCTCTCTCTCTCTCTCTCTCTCTCTCTCTCTCTCTCTCTCTCTCTCTCTCTCTCTCTCTCTCTCTCTCTCTCTCTCTCTCTCTCTCTCCGCCTCTCCGCTGCCAAGGTTTTTGCACCCACCCTGCTGGGGTGCTTAGGCTGCTCACGCTGTGCTTGGGTCAAATATCATGCAGGCTTGTTGGCGTTGGTATTCTGAGGTGACTCGTGACTAAGACGTGTTTATAAAGCAGCAGGTTTAACCTATTTTGACTTTGATAATAGCAACGTGGACTGTCTCTTTCTGTGCTCGGGACCATTTCTGTTTGGGCGAGGCGACTCCTGAAACGTTCAACCAGTCCTTCGAAAACCAGAGAGAACATGCAAACTCCTATGGTTTAGGTGGGATTGAATTCAGGCGCGATTTACTAAGATCCAGTACATGCTCTCTCATCGTCAGTCGTAAAATGAGGGTTTTATATGCTTGAGTTCAGGTGTGTCAAACTTAAGGCCCATGGGCGAAAAGTGTCCCAGAAGAGACTCCAATCTGTCCCACCAAGCAAATTATAAAAAAAAAAAAACAGATAGTTAGCTCGTTGCTATTAAACTCAAAGCCATGCTGCCAGGGTGGCTTTGTAGAAACATGAATAATGTAACAGCTGTATGAAAAGATTTCACTATGTTCAACGTTAAGGGAACATTGATGTCACGCTCAACCGATGGTACACGAAGCATCTCGAGGCTTTGGAACCAGCACCATTAAAATCTGTATATACTCTAATCTGAAAATGATCCCAAGCTTCTACTCAGGAGACCTTCCATTGTTTCACATGTGACGACGGTCACATTTACCTCTGACGTACATTAACATCTGGGAAGCAGTCAGACTGCTTGGTTCAATGTGGCTGCTTTAAAGTTTTTAAAAGATTTAATAAAGTCTCCTTGTGCTTTTTGCCTCGACGGAAAATGACATGCGTTTAGAGATCGAAAGAATTGCTTTAGAAGCTGTTCCAGTAATTATCTGTTATTAATATTTTAGTCAATACACAACCTGTAGACAACACCAAGCGGTTACCACAAGGATTACCTGGACAGATATCAGGATACGCCTGCATAGAAACCTGACATTGGTTTTTCATATGAAGTGCTTCCAGCCTCATTCATTATGCTGCAGATCAACCCACCTTTTATTCAAAGAACAACACACCCCTGAGCAGCACTTTAGCTATCGAAGCCCAAAGGAAATCACGCTGTGTTCGCTAAAAAACCGAACTGACGTGAACTCCAGATTGCTCTTTTAACACTGGTCTGTGGTTCACATTCACAGAGGCTTACTTAAGCACATTTATCTGTAATTTGGCTTTATGAAATCAACCCCTGGAGGATCTATTGGCCCACCTCGGTTAAACATCCGTCACACCTCTACCCCGGTGGTTTCCAGTTTTCATAATAATAATAATCTGCGTTGTGTGTGATTACAGCTCTTTTTCTGTTTTTGCTTTTTAGATATTTAAGTGTGCATATTTTCGATAGGTAGGTTTGTTCAGAAAATCATTTATGTAACGTCTCACATGTAAGCATCAATAAAAGATTGCAGCTCGTGAAGCGTGTCTCATTGGCTGCAGATATAATAAAGGAGGATGATGTTGATGGTATGGCAATGCTGGAATTCAGTTAATGGACTGAGGGGGGCGTAGAAGCAATTACACCGGGTGAAAAGTAATAATAGAACAAATAGAAAGAGGACTTGAAGATAAGCTGCACCATGTCCAGGGATTTCTGACAGGCCAGCAGTGTTGAATGAAGATTGAAGGGCCTCCAGCCTGCATTAACATCCAACCTGATGATTAATGTCTTGATAACGCAGCCTACCTGCTCTCCGGCTCAGATATTATGCTGACAGCCAAAAGATGTGTGTGCCAGTTAAAGTAGTCTGAACGAAGCCGGTGACAAAGCAATATTTTATTGTATTTATCTTACTTCTCTTGCTATTCATCGCAGCTATTCATTACCCCCCCGTGACAGCTGCAGCCACGACATACATTGATATATGGGGAAAGCAGTTGTAAAGTGTGGGGGAATGTTCCCGGCAATTCCATTCCCCGTGGGGAGAAAAGTCTGTCACATTTCAGACAAAAGAGAAGAAAACACCAAATAAAAGAGGATTCCTACACTTCATTACTGATTAAAGAATAATCAGGTTGCACACTGGCCCATTTTCATCCTGTAAATAAGTCATAACTTTGAAATGTGGGATTCCAGAGACATTAAAGGCCCAATTTACAACGGTTGCAAGTAACTAGATTGTGCTCATGGTTTGCAGGCACTTTGCAGACCTTGAGTGATGACACATGCAAACCTCAGTATTTAAATGTTTCGTTTAGCATTTGACATGACTTACCTCCGTCGTGGAAGAATTGGACGGATCTCCGAGTGCCTGCAAGCACAAAATGAGATGTGGAATTATAGATATTGGAGGAGGATGTAAACAATCTAAACAGCAGAAGAATTTAATACAAGATGGCATGACCTCATAAGAGCTTCAAAAGAGAGAATATCTTATTAAATATCTGGAAATAAGGAAGCGAGGTGGGGAAATGTCTTTTCACAATAACAGCAGGCGGCTTTTCTCCCAACGTATTACAAACTGATGCTATCACAATACATAAAGAACTTTTTGGGGCATTTCACTGTATTTTGCACCAGAAAGTTTCCGATGAAAATGGTTTTATGCTGAGATTGTTGTAATTTTCATGAGTAATTGTTTGTTAAAATAGGAGCATTTTCATCACGCATGCTCTGCGCCACAACAAAGGAAAGCTTGAGATGAAATGGGGCTTCGTGTGGCCTCTAGACTAAAATGTGTTCGAACTGGAAATAGATCCTGTGTGTTAATTTGTCTGACGCAGTCATCAGTCAGCTTCTGCTTGATATCAAGTTTCTGCAGCTTTTTACAAACCTTGAGTAACTCAGACGGGAGTGTTTTCGGTCTAGACTGAGGCCACGTCTTTCTGGATGAACACGACCGGAGCTTCGGTTCAGTGGAATCGCTGTTTAATTCTCCTGGCTGTTAGTTTGTCTTTAAGTTGGGACGAGAGGCAGGATCCCTCTGTGAGTTAAAATCCAAGCACTAATGAGCTATTGGAGTCTGATTTAAACATCTTTATAAGATGTTGGTGAAATTAGAACGTTCTTTTTTTTTAAGCCAATACCAAACAGCTTGAGATAAATGAACCTGCGCTCTCATTTTGAAGGAAACGTTCATTTATCTCAGCCGCAGTGTGTGTCTCCAATGTGGTGCAGTTGATTAAATTCTGACCCTCATCTCTTTGCCATTAAATCATGATCTATTTGAAAATGGTCAATGCTCACCAGTTACCTAACAATCCGTCTTCTCTCTTTCAGTTGTATTTGGGAGTCTTGAGTCCGTAAATGTGAATGAAAGTAAAGCAGACATGTCGACATATTTAGCGCCGTTCAAAAATGAAGATGAGTTCTGTTCAAATTCTTCCCTCATAAGCTGAAGCCTTATTTTATCAACTCCCACTGTATTTACTGAGGGATAAACAAAGAGAACAGAAACTGAAGAAGAAGTTGACCCCTCATCGCGGCGTTGCGAATGCTTGTTGTTCTCTGGATTCGTACGCGGTCCATGTGGACGCTGATAATCCTGTAAACACTGCGTTCAATCCTGCCGACAACAAACTGCGATAATGTTTCCGTCCAACACAAATGGAAGCGTAAAACCGAGCAGATTACTACTGAGTGACTGACTCGGGGTGCCGGCCAGACCACAGAGGCCTGCCGAGCAGCTCCAGCAACAGAGCAAAGGAGAAAAGGCCATTTAATCTCGTTAATATCAAAACTGCTATTTATGACTTGATGTGAGAGGATGAATGAATTGGTGACAAAACCACAATATATTACTTAAACGTAAATCAATCTTTTTTTTTTAACACATACACAGTATTTTGCATTCTAAACATTTTTTTTTTTTTTCATAAAGGGACATGAGCCATATATCTTGTTTGAATATACCAAATCTTATCATTTCCATTGATTAATAATTAGCTAATTTTATATGTACTGGCTGCAACGTATTTCAGAAAAGCTTTAACAGAATGGCATAGTCAGTGGTGGTAATTAAAATAAATGCTGGATGGGACATTTGCAGTAACTTTGGCCAATAAGCAGCAGATCAATGATATTAAAAAAAAAAACATTTTCAGAAAGCCAACATCTCGTGGAGCTGTGGCGCGGGTTACAAGACATTTCAAGTAAAATCTTTTTTGTTTCAGAAAAGTTAAACATTTACACGCTGATGTTGAAGACGATTGAAAAACAATGTCAGTTTACATGTGTATTTTGTGAAGAAACCACACACGCATTCAGCGAACAATTTATGTTAAACATTATGAACGACTGCGTTCTACAGCCGCATGCAGAGTATCAGCATCTCTGTGGAGTACACATCTCTGTGGAGTACACATCTCTGTGGAGTACACGGAGACCGAGCCCATTTTCACCGTTTCCACAGAGAACTTTTAAAAGAATTGCGTTCTCAGTGACTCCGAGCACCACTGTTGTGTAAACGCACTCCGAAAACACAACAACAGTTTTACATTTTCACTTGAAAACACTGACGTGTGAATGTGGCCCACAACAGCCTGTAGCTATGGAATTTACAACGCAACTCAGTAAAGCAACCGATGTTTTGTTTGTTCTTATTCCACTGTGTGCAGTTCATAATATCATCAAACCTCTGAAATCTTTGGAAGTCAAAAAGCAAAGGTCAGGATCAGAGGCTCGTGATGGTTGCAGCCCTCAGGTGCTTTTGCTTGTCTGACATGTCTGTGTTTTAGAAACCACTGCTTGGACTGAGGAACACTCAGAATGTTCTAGTTTGCTATGTTAATGTACCTTTATGGTGCTTCATCCATATTTAAAGACACTCGAGACAAAAACCTGCAGCCGCCACAGTTCACTGAAATCTCTTCTTATGGCTCTGTTCTTGTTACATCCACACTGATAGTTATTAGATATTCAAAGCGTCCAATCAGCTCGCAGGATGAATGATGGCAGGTGTGCTCATGACATTTTGTTTGCGAGCGCCTTCATGTGATACATACACATAAACCTGCATGCAAAGGAATATTTCTGGAAGCCGGAGTGCTGTTTGTTACAGAGGAGTTGTTGTCGATGCACAGTTCAAAGGTCAGAATCTGGAGGTATGAGACTTGCTTCTGTAAATCCAGCGGAGGCAGCTTATATCAATGTTTAACCGCATATATAAGTTTTAAAACCACACACATGCGCACATCCAGGCTGCGTCTCTTCCAGGCGGACTTTTAATATTTCAAGACTGTGTGAGACAACATACTGCAACAGCCTGATGTGGTGTACCTGCAGTCCGCCGCTCACCTGGAGGAAACATCCGGAGCAGCACAAAATGAAATAGTTAATCAACAATGTTCCGTTTCCAAAACTCCAGAGAATACTACCTCTGAGCTGGTTAAAGATTTGTGACGTTACACAATGACGAATATAGTCAGTTTTCTAAAAATAGATCAAAATGCTAAAGAGTTAGAATTATGAAAAAAAGGCGAAAATAAATTTTATTATTTATTATGTATTATGTATTATTTATTATTTATTATTATTTATTATTATTTATTATTATTTATTATTATTTATTATTATGTATTATTATTTTTTATTATTTATTTATTACACACCAATGTTTCATAATGTTTGTATTTCTGTTCATGAAAAGTCTTGAAAACAATGTCGTCTCCAAGGAAACAGCAGAAATGCAGAAAACAGTGTAGTTACCATGCCAGGCCACAAGTTGACACTGTTTGTTTTTTGTAATGAAACCACACACACACATGCACACAGAGAACAATACGCTCTAAACATTAACAATGGGACTACACCTGCATTCTAGTGAACAGACCACCAAGTTGGATTGTTATTACGGGGACTGTCAAAATAAAAGTACCAAGTCCCAGGAGAATATGGACTGGGAGCCATGACGCTCTGGGGGCAAATGTTTCCAATGTCCCTCTACTGAGCATGTGCAGAAGAACTACTTACTACAGTCGTCGTGCACATGTGAATCAGACCCCAAAGCACCTCAACAGTTTTGTGTTTTTATCCTGGAAGCGTTGCGGTGTAAACAATGCCTCCGAGTCATGAAGAGGCTCGTATGTGAACCGCAGTGTGATATAAACCAACAGCGTTGCTCATCTCCGTCTGTGGATCTTGTCCACGTGTGACTGACCACGTATGAGAAACGAGGAATAAAGGGGTGATAAAGAGGGTGAATGCCGTGTTGATTCGGATCCTGAGCAAATGGCTCGTTAAAGCTGCAGAGGATGAGTCAGAGAGCAGTCCCCGAACAGAAACCTCGCTTGTTCTGAGTCCAGTCCGGTTTCATCTCGTCAGCCTCCCCGGAGCAAGTGAAATAAAAAAAAAAGAAGAAGAGTGGAGCACAGGAAGTTGTCTCCACATCTCTTCATCCTGACATTTGCCTTTCCCTGAAATCACCTGCAAGCCGCACAATAATTTTCTGACCCGAGTTCACGCTGTGAGACTTCACATTAGGCGAGCTATCGCTCAAACGACCGCATCTGTTAAAGTCTGTTTTTAATTCATCCAAGGTGATTTGCATAATTTCTAGAAAACACACCGATATAGTGACAGCGGCCGCGGCTTCTTCAATGTAAATGTACGACACTGCCGCACTCCAATCATAGCGTCTTTAATGGCGAGAAAATGTTCCAATAAAATGAAAATTTTGATCTTTATTTGCTGTAAAGCAGCGCAATGATCAGCTCATAACAACAACAACAACAACAACAACAACGACTTCATCATCTGTTTAGCCCAGAGCCTTCACTCTTACTGAAGCATGAACTGGGTTGGGGAGCTGAAGAGGCGACGCTTCATTAACCCAGAATTACTACAGTGTTTGCTGTAGTATTCCAGCCAAATCGTATAGCTCTCCATCCATCATGTTGTAATTTAAACAGCCTCTCGTTTTGTATGAAACATGAATGCAGATCTGAAAGAACAAAACCCTGAAAGGCCTCCCACCTTTCCCACCGCCGCGTTTGAAGTCGGCTACAGTTTGTAGATTTAATTCCATTAACATGGAAGAGGCCACTGGATTATGGTCCGCCTTCCTTTAATACAAAGTTGATGGTGTTTGACAGATATCACTGGAATGTAAAAAAAAACCCTTTTGCTATAAGAGAAGATTAGCGAAGAGGATCCACAGAGACCTTCATCACTCTTTTTATAAAGCCTAAGCCTCTGCCCACATTGTTTTGGCCACAGGCGAAAGCCGATGTGTGACCAATCATTATTTTAATACAGTACACAATGTTATATCACGTTAGGAGCTGTTGATCGTGTGTTTCTTTAAGCAGGGTTGGCAAAATAGGACGGCTGCACCACAGGAAAGGGAGAGGCTCGTATTGAGAAGCTGTATTCATGAGCTGAAAGGACAAAATGGGAAAGCAATATACTAAAGATGTGTCTTTAATCAACATTTAATTCAGTTAATATTGTAGCTGATCAATCTATCTATCTATCTATCCATCCATCCATCCATCCATCCATCCATCCATCCATCCATCCATCCATCCATCCATCCATCCATCCATCCATCCATCCATCCATCCATCCATCTATCCATCTATCCATCTATCCATCTATCCATCTATCCATCTATCCATCTATCTATCTACCTCTCTACCTACCTCTCTACCTACCTATCTATCTCTCTATCTATCTCTCTATCTATCTCTCTATCTATCTCTCTATCTACCTCTCTACCTATCTATCTATCTATCTATCTATCTATCTATCTATCTATCTATCTATCTCTCTCTCTCTCTCTCTCTCTCTCTCTCTCTCTCTCTCTCTCTCTCTCTCTCTCTCTCTCTCTCTCTCTCTCTATCTTATAAATAACAAAGATAATTGATGGCTCTAAAATTGCTCTTGTGTGTATGAGAGGATCTGATCAAAACGGAACAAAAGTTTTATGTTTTTGCTTGATATAATTGTTGTTTAAACTGGGACTTAGTTAGATAAATCATTTATAAATGAAATTCAGGGATAAAATATGGATTTCTTTCATTTTCTAATGATTAAAGGGGCAACAAATATCACCAAAGAACCAAAGCTGTGGTCCATTCACTTTTACCACGCGACCTCTGGCTACTAATTAAATGAATGTCTGCAATCTAAGACTGTCAAATCAACATTTGTGTCTTTAATAATTAACCCGCTGGCCTAACAGTGTGAAGATTCCCCATTTCATTATCTCTCTTTCCTTCCATCTTCCACAGCTGCTTCATTCAGGCTCGACTCGCGGGGAGTTGGAGTCGATCAATAGTCTATCATAGGGCCAAGAGAGAGAGACAGATCATCACACCTGCAGCATTTCTCAAGTTTATCTAATGTGTGTCTTTGACTTTTGAAATAAAATAGTAAAATAGTGACATAATAACCTTGAAATTTATCAGTGAAAGTTTTTCTTTGTCGCCAGGTGGAGAATATACGTGATGAAATCTCTATATTTTTGCAAAACCAAACAGTTAAAATGAGAAACAATCTCAACATGGAGCCGATTTTAATGAAACTTTCTGCTGCGAAATGTCCCGAAAATCAAACCTTCACCTGATGCAAGTTCTTCCAAACTCCCCCAGACAGCACGGCTTTAGGACGAGTTGGAGAGCAACCAACGTCAATCTGCAGGATTCCATCAAATCACACCGATGAAGTATATTTATAAATCTGAGCTCCAGTGGAAAAAGACCAAAAAAATCCCTGTTTGATGTGAAGAATCACATAAAAAAACTCTTTGTTAACGAGGGTCATATGGATGCATTAACGCCTGGCAGCACGTTATTGGTCCATTGCTTCTTTTAAACATTTAAACAAAATCTATAAGTGACGCTGCCTCCGGTGGTGATGAGTCCACGTTTCATTTAATTGAATTCTTCCTGCCAGGGACTAAAGGTCCCACTGAATCTAAAGCCCCGTTTCCACAGTGCCCCTTGGTACCGGTGCCGGTCAGGTGGGGGTTGACTATCCGTAACCAGACCCGTATCAGTGCCGCGTTTCCATTACACGGGGAACGGTTTGAAATGTAGGCGGGGTTATGAACGGTTGCGTAATCATGCAGGATGTGACGCCATAACGGGACATTTTCAAAAAAGTTTCCTGATTGCTGCAGAAGAACTGATTGGCTGCTTGCTGGGAGAACAGCGGTCGTCACGGACCAATGAGCAGACGGCAGTGTTGAAGCTCCTCCCCCTCAGATCTGGCACATTGTGCCTGGTACCCCAAGTGGAGGGGTAGCGAGAAATGGTTACCAATGGCACCGGTTGGTAACGGTTCTGAGTCAGTGGAAACGCACAACAACCGGTTCCGACCTGACCCGTACCGGCACCAAGGGGCACTGTGGAAACGGGGCTTAAGGCATCTATTGGGTTTTAAGAACATGTTAGCATTAGAGAAATATTATTAACAAGATATCAATATTTCACTTTATATATATGAAGGATATCATCCTTGCCCATATATTAAGAAACCCCATTCTTAGAGATTGTATAGACAATTCTGATTTCTCAATACACTGATGCTTGTTCAAGTATTGTTTTTCTTTTACCGATGCAGATACTAACGATAAATAAATAAATAAATAAATAAATACATGAATATTTAAATAGAATAACAAAAAATGCTTTTGTTTTCTATATAAGTCAAACCTTTCCCGTAAAAAGCTTGACGTGTGTGATTCGTGTATCGATATTTCCATGACGTGCGGATCAATGCTGTGACCCCGCCGAAGCGTTTCAACACACACGTGTCACAGATTGCAGGCGGTTAATATTTCAGTGCAGCCGAGCTGTATTTGGCGACGGCCGCCAAGTTGGGTCAGGTTAACGGGGCTGTTGCGTGCCAGCGCCCAGGAGAGTCTTTAATATTTGATTGCCTTTTTCTTCTTTAACTTCCTCTTATTTTAATGCACTTTGGAAAAATATGCTCATATTTATACTTTTGAAAGTAACTCTACAGAGACCGCATGTAAAGCTATACTCATGTTTTATGGATCTGTGTTTTCGGTGTATTCTGCAGAAACAGATGCATGCCTCACAGAGGTTACTTCTGAAAGCCGTTTCTAATCACCACCACAAATTTGAGAACAAGAAACAAAAGTGAATCAACATAATGCATAAGCCCCCACACATATATATATATATATATATATATATATATATATATATCTCCAGTGTTTTTCAAACACGGGGCTTTATCTAAATTCTTTACAGCTGTTCCAGTCGACTTGACGCGTTGCAGAGGCAAAGAAAGGAGAAAGTTGGTGATGCTGAGAGATGGCAGGTGAATGATGGGAGCTCGTTCTCCGTTTACTCTCACAGGACGGCCTGCAGATAATGTCTGTGATGGATTAGGGGGCGGGACATGCGATCCCTGCGCTATGAGACAGAGTGGCAGCCTCAACAATGATATTTGAATATCAGCATTCAGCGGCCAACCGCAGCAGGGAAGCTGTACTGGTTCGACACGGCGGATCGACGTTTGAAAGGTGTGAATGACAACATGAAGCCCCAGAAGGAAAACATGGCAGAAGTTTGTTTTCAATGGTATTCTTATCTTTTAATGGATTAAAATCAGCATGTTTTCAGAAACTCATGTTGTTCTGGTGTGTGAATGAATGTGATTAAGAGTGTAAAGCGCTTCGGGGACCGTTTATAGAGTATGGTGGAAAAGCTCTGTGCAGTATAAGTGAAATCTATGTACCTTTTACAGTAACTACTTTTAGTTTGACATGTTTCCACTGGATTCTCTCGTATTCCTCAAAAATATCGTCAATGGAGAATCCAGTGGAAACATGTTCAAATAAATTCTCATAAAACTAAAGGGATTCTGAACTTTATTGAACTACTTTTTTTTATTATTATTTTTTATTTTAAGATTTAGTAAGTTCGTCCCGTCGGTCTAACTGGGCCCTGTTACAGGTACATTGGTCTACAGGTACATTGTGGTGCAGGAGCCACATGTTTGACATAATTATTTTAAATAATAATTTTCACAATTTGATTTTTAAAATGTCCAGATAAGCTGGAAGATAAAGCATCTAAATGACCTTCTCTTTTGAAAACTGCTGCATCAGTGGCTTTCTAATAATGCATGCATTGCCTTTAATTTCCATCATTTTCATGCAATTAATTTTTTCTGTGCATATTTTCTCTGTCACTTCGAGGCCCGTCTGCTTCCGACGTCAACCGCTGAGTCAGAAGTTATTTTTGTTGGCACACAACTGCACAATTAAACCAAAATATGCAATTTATTTTCACAGTCAGTATTAATAAGATCCCATGAAAAGAAGGGAAGCTCAGTGTTCTGGAGACGGAGCGGCACGGAGCACGTTTATCAGCAGATCTGTCTGACCCCCCCCCCCCTCCCACCCCCCCACCACCCCCCCAAAGAGCCATTTGTCCAGGGTCTTCTTTGTTGTCCTATCAGAGCAATGTCGCTCGGCAAATTGTCTCCGAGGGTGCAGTCCGGGTGGTGGGGGATGAAGAAGAAGTGGGAAGTGACAAGAGTGTTGCCCCCAAATTGCTATCGATTCAGTTGTTTGAACTTTTTTTCTTTCCTTTGGGAGGTTAAGAGTCGAGGAGGTGGCCGCGCACACGTTCAAAGGAAGGAAGTGTCACGCAGACTTAATTCAAAGTGATGCCTGTTGCAGACTTCAATCCTTCACAGCTGTAAATGGAAATTCAAAAATGAAATAGAATCTTGTTTTTTTTTTTTTTTTCTTAAATCAGGATGTCCAGCAGTATATCATATCCTGACACACATCACAACCTCTCACTTTCCAATAATAATCTGAACATGTGCCTTCACTGTGGGTCTGTCATCCATCCATCCATCCATCCATCCATCCATCCATCCATCCATCCATCCATCCATCCATCCATCCATCCATCCATCCATCCATCCATCCATCCATCCATCCATCCACTTTTTAGAAACAACTCTCCTCTTTCTTGTGGCCACAGCAGAAGAAACTAAATGGCTTGAAGTTTGATATTTTTCCCCTGAAAGTGCCTGTATTAATCCAGTACTTAAACATTAATAGTCTGTTTAACATCAACAGTACGAGCAGTGATTTACTTGGTGACGGTGTGCAGAGAACCGGGTCTGCGTGTCGCCCATGACCGATAAATAACACAAGACTTCAGTCCACGTGGGTCAACAAAGCTTCTGTAATCTGAGTAGTTTAGCGCAGGATAAAGGTTTAAAGCTATTGATTTCCAAACAATGTCCCGTACAATGTTTTTTTTTTTTTTTCCCCTCTGCCACAAATATTGATACAAATAAAACTTGAAGTTCACTACCTGGTATTAAAGATATCGACTGAAATAACAAGCGAGGCTCTGCACTCACCGCTCAAAGCACACGATGCCAAATAACCTGTGATGGATCGTGGCCTCTGATCAATAAAGATGCCAGATAGTTTCTTGCGTAAGAAGATCAGGGAAACTATGGAAGCCCGTGGCGGTCAGGCTGCGAGCAGCTGGACTGCTTTGACAAAGAGGTCAGACGTTCAAGCAAACACCGATGCATGTAAGCTTCTTCTGACCCAAATACATCTGCACCTTTTGGGGAGAGAAAAAAAAAAAGAAAAAAAAAAGGTTTAAAATGATATTTTGACGATGTGAAACTGGAAAAGAGTTGCATCATGTGATCTGTGGCTTCAGAATGCAAGCAACTGCTCGGAGAGGATTATTATTTTGTATTTGGAGCAAAAAACAAACAAACAAGACAAATGCATGTTTCTAAACCACGTCGGAGAGAACGGGACGTCGTCCTGCAAAATGGCTTCTTAGCGCTGATCCGGGCGAGCGCATGGTGCAACACAACATCTCTCACCCCTTGTTTAAAATAGAAAGTAACAGCTGGTGTCATATTCCTCCAGACAAAATCTCACACTCATTTTACTTTTTCATCCCCCCCTCCCCCCGTCTTCTCTACCTGCCCCCCCCTCCCCCCGTCTTCTCTACCTGCCCCCCCCCTCTGTCTTTTTACTTTTGCTGCATCAATAACATGTGAAGAATCACAAATGTTTCATGGCCATGCCTGTGGAAGGATTCCATCAACTTGATTGGATTCCATCAACTTGAGCTGATTTGCATTTCTTAAACCAGGCAAGCGCAATGCATTATGCAACAGTGGCAATGCATTCTGCATAAACCCGGCAGTTGAGTACATATTTGAGAGTGGAGCTTTTCATGGATTCCTTTTTTTCCTCGCTGTTTGCTTCAGAACTGAAGGCTGCTCTTTCAAAGATTTCCAAATGAAAGCAAAAAAATAAATAAATTAGAGCAAACATTTCCACACAACTCTTGATCTCTGCATGTTGCCCGTGGGATTTATTTGAATTCTGTGACTTGGACAAACCACTTTTTTTTTTTTTGGTGAGTTAAGTAGCCAGCGGTAACTGCCTGTGCCCACCTTGGTACTTTATCTCGACTTCTGCAGTCAAAATGAAACTGCAAAATGAGTGCGGAGCCAGCCGGGCGTCTCCTCTGGGGATCAGGGTGGATTTTACTGCCGGTGAGTGATTCAGGTTGGAACGGGAAGGGACGTCCTTGGAGATCCGGGTAATTTTAAAGCAACCTGAATGCAGATCAGGTGCAGTGAGGTGATCACCTGCGAGAGGATGGAATGTGTTAGGTCACACGTGAACGGACTGTCCTTGAAGTGTTCCAAGGTATAGGAGTCTGATTAGAACCAAACTGTGATGGTGAGATGACCGCGGTTACACCACCTCCCAAACTGCACTTGTTTCTGGTGTGTAGCACCTGATGGAGGCTCACCTCATGATATACAGCTTCCTCTGTACCTCTCAACGGGGTCGGATGATTTGGCAGCCATAAAGGGAACCAGTCAATATGTGGCATGATTATATCAAGCAGCTTATTTACCCCCCCGGCCCCCAGTGATGATCTCATTGTTTCTGCCTCTTTTACTAAGAAAAGCTCAACCTTCATGTCTGTCATTTCTTTAATAATAAATCAATGTTTATTTCTGCAACAAGTAAAAAAACTAAAGTTTGAGATATCGTTTCCTGAGACCCCCGTTTCCTGAGACCCCCGTCTACTCGACATTTCGAGTGAAAACGCATCGTTTTTTGCATTTTAGTTTCAGAAAAGTTTCACGTTTACGCGGCAACAGCAGAAACATTAAAAATAATGCAGTTAGATTCCGAGGCCACGGTTTTAGTGCGTTTAGTGCAAACGTGCACTTTTAGTGCCTCTGTTGAACGGACACCCAAAATGTAACAAAACCTTTTCGTTTTAATTTGAAATTGTTGCCGTGGGAACGGCGCCTCTATTTCGAACTCAGGCTGTGCATCATGCTGGGGATTCTTGTTTGTGATTGGATGGTCATCCTGCAGGAGTCCACAGGAAAACCTCAATGAGTACTACATCAGCAAAAAGCTTTATTTCTCTGCACATGAGTTGTGCAGGTATTTTAGATGGTGTGTGTTTTAGCTGGATTAGAATTGGATGACGTGAATTCAGATTAGTGCTCATCCCTAATTTGTTCGAGGAAGACACACTGTGAAGGAAGAAAGAAAGAAAGAAATGTTGTACAAAATGTTTCCGTAGAGTTTATGTTCATTCTTCAAGCTGCAAAGAAAAATCCATGTAAGCTCCGCCCCGACGAGGAAAAGAAGCCACAGTTCTCATATAAATCACAATTTTAGCTGAAACAGTTAAGGAAAGCAGATTAATCGCCACATTATGAGTGATGATTTTGAATGAGGAACTCTGGTCGGAACCAGCAGATAAATCACCTCTGATATGATTCTGTCAGAGCACCTGTAAAAAAAAAATGATTTAATTGCAACTCCAGTTAATGACAGGAATGTGAGATGGCCATCTTCCATCAGCATGAATCTTCATCAGTCTTCATCATTTATGGAGGTCCCGGGGTGCGGATGCCTGTTTTATTACCGATCCTGGAGGCCATAATGGGCCTGGAGACGACTTCTCTGTATCCTGCTGTAGAGGTGACACTCCGCATCGCTGATAGTACAACTTTTTTTCAACAGTTTGAACCGACTGTTCACTCGTTCCCAAAAGCACAGAACAATTATTGGCACAAGGAGATCTCCTCACAGTCATTTTACCTCCTGGCTGACCCTTTCTCCTTAACTCCGTCTCTCATCTAACACTCGCCTTTTGTGTTTTCCATCTCCAGTTACGTGCAAGAGCAGGATATCCTTTTCTGGAGGAAATGACTTATTTGATCATGTTTCACGTCCCCAGTTCGCGGACGAGCGTATTCCGATCACAGGAGTGTCTGCTGTGGTGTAAAGAGCCGACATGAAGTGAGGAAAGGACTCCAAATCTGACGAACACAAATTTATGAGAGCCCAGAAAATGGGATATTCGTCATATTTCCAACAGTTCAGAATAGAGCAAGCAAAGTGGAATAAAGTAATGTGTCCAACTCCACTTGTAAAATATACTTCCTACCCATACCGCATGTTTGTTTCTGCTCAACCTGATCTCCTTCAAAGGGATGTTTCCACACAACTGTGTTCTCAGTTACTTTTCTGAGGAAGTTTTTTCTCTCAGATTACTTTTGAGAAAGTCAAAGTCTTAGGAAAGAAACCACTGAGGAATTTCTCTATTATTGCCCAAACATGGTCGTTCCCTAAAAAACTGACCTGAGAGTACGTGTTGGTGATTTATCACAAATATTTTACATGAGCAGCTGAGGTCACCTGCAGAACTGCATGGTTGAATGAGGAGGTGGAGGAGATGGAGGGATATCTGAGGTTTCTTCTTTTTTTTTTTTTTTTTTTTATCACAAACACATTTTTTTTTATGGAAGTATAGCAATGATACTTCCAGTGGATCCTAACCCTCAGTGGCAGGTAACATTAAGGCCAACAACTTTTCAAGTAAAAACTCATGTTGAGTACTCTGTTGCCTCTGAAGGAATGAGATTTGAACGTTTGCTATTTTTACAGGACAAGAGTTTAACATCGTCCTTCATTGGGACTCCTGCTTAATTCATAAAACAGATCATGAAAGCCACATAGAAGGAATTCCTGTCTCATAGTAGTAAAGTTTGTATCTGGATCCATCCCTCCATCCCTCCATCCCTACATCCCTCCATCCATCCAGCCACCCAGCCCATCCTCCACCCTTGTCACTCCATCACTCGCCCCGGTTTCTCGGTGTCTTTTCGAATCCTAGCATGTCTATAATACACTGAGACATACAGTACAGTGTGCATAATGACACCTTCTCACTCATCCCCCCTCTACAGTACAGTTAATTTTCACCTCAACCGCCTACATCTCCCCTCAATACTTGACGTATCTGCTCATGAATTTTGATAAATGAATAATTTTCCTCCTGTGTAAATGTTTAATGAGTGATACACCTCTAGGTGTCAGACACATTTCACTTTAACATATCAGACCACGGTTTTGTGGTGAGGAACTTTGAAGTTAGAAGAACATGAGGGAATGATATTCTTGCACAAATATCGCCGCATTGATTTGTTCGGTTTTTCTATTTTCCCCCCATTTCATTTTCAGCTTGACCTGTCTCTTCCTCTGTAGTTTACCTAATTATCCCGTTACAGTCACATTCAGTGGAGATGTATGAATATAATTTCAAACCATTTCAGCATAATGAAGTATTTCAGGAAAAAAATCCTGCAGCGCGGTGTGAAGATGAGGCCTGTGACAGCAGCTCTGATTCATATTCCAGATCTTCAGATTAAAGAGGGGCGAGACGACGAAAGTTTGATAACTTTATTTTTAATTATTCATACGGATGGAATTATTCCTCTCATAATGTTGTCATTCTCCAGAGAAGCGTCATTCAAATTTAATAATGGAGCAAGAGATAACTATTTGACTTAATCCACTGTCTGTGAGTTATTGTGAGGATTTGGCTCTTCTATAGATCTCCGTGTTTTCACTCCCTTTACCTTCTCAGAGGTACGGACAGGCGTCAGTATTTTCATTTATTTTAGGTTTAAGTGGTATTTCCTTTGGTACTAAAACACGGGGTCGATCTGCAGGACGGGATGTGTGGCGTTGCAGATAGGGTGAATATGAGCAGCAATCTCAAAAGTAAAACATTTGATTTTCATCATTTATAATCCAAGTAAATTATTATTATTACTATTAACCCTCATGCAAACAACTTAACATGGACCGACAGTTAATTCCTGCAAAATGGCATCATATTTACAGTCAGGTGATAAAAGGCCTGCAGCTCTCATCCGGTCCCATTTCAAGTTGTTTTATAAAGCTTGTTTTATACATTTAGTTAGATTCACATTATCATTCTGAATGTGTCTCTTTAAAAATTACTTTTTGTTCTAAATGTCCCTCCTGCTGACACATGAAATGAACATAATAGAGTTTGTAAATGATAAAAAAAAATAATAATAATTTTAAGTATAGAGCAGCTTGATGGACATGGTATTAAAGCAGAGCAGAAAAGTGGTGTTAAAAAGGATTTCTGTTTCCGCTGATAACCAAACATGAGAGGTGATTATCCTCTGCAGCAGACGTGTATTCTTCTGCTGACGCCTCCTGAAAGCTGACTAATATAAAGTGTCACAGTTCGGCCGGCCAGAATGTGGATCTTTTATAACCTGTTACTATTCATCCTAACCTTTTTGGATTTTCCCCCCGAGCCTGTATAGAAGAAATAAAAGGTTCAAAACATGACTGAAGTTTATAATCCTGATCTATTACGTGGTTTTCTGCTGTTAATCAGCTCTTCATTTTAAGGTTTTTTGGGGGGATTCCTGATGAAATTAATTTAGTCGAAAGTGGTCGATTCTGGAGTCACTACTTACAAGCTGAGTCCAACAGCTCCAAAGGTGGAACTTTTTGAAAACACTCCTTGGAAGTGAGGGAAAACTGTCCAGAATTAAAGAATAAAAATTTAGGAATACAGAATAACGTAGCTTGTTTTTTTTCTCTCTGAACATGTTTGTGTGGTTTCATTCTAAAAACATCCAACAGCACCAACTAGTGGCCTGGCATGCTAACTACACAGTTTTCAAAAACGTTGCTGTGTAAACACGAAACAGCCAAAATGGAAATATTTATCATGGTATCTGTTAGTGGGGAAGCAAGTGAACAGTTTGTCCTCAGAGTTGACGTGTTAGAAACAGAAAATGTAATCCAATTATCAACAAGTTTACCAGGAAGTGAGTCTGGAAGTTCCCGACTGTGCAGCTCTTATTGGCTGGATCCAGTCTGAAGTGATCAGTTTGTAAAATAAAACCAGTCCGAGGATGAAACGTCGGCTCACTGATGGTCTCATCCAACAGACAAGCTGCTGTAGCTCAAAGAGTTGATGAAATGAAGGTTGGTTCAGATAGAAAGATGTAAGACTATATATTGATTACGGTTTATTCTGTATGCTGCTGCAAAGGGACCAATATGACATTAGACTAATATTCATATTGTTAGAATGATTTGCTGTAACACAGACGGGAGTTTTTAACAAGGTTGTGGACTTTCCATTGGCCAAAGTTATAGAAAGCTTATTGTATTTGACTGTAAATCATTATCTATAAAGGAGAATATGGTGCATAAACAGAAGTATAAGGACTCAAGTCATGTTGGGAAGACCTCCTTTAGGCCTATTTGAGCTTTTAAGTCTCCGCTTCAACAGATGGCAGCCACTGAGCTGGTTCTCTCTAAAGGGAGACAGCCTTTATACCCTCTATCTCTCTTTAAGGACAAAAGGGACTTTTTGGCTTCCCCGGGGCTCCAGCTTGCTCCCCTGCCAATCAAGAATCAGTGATTGAATTAGTGCCAGGTCCGCTCGCTGCTGCTTCCGCTGAACGACAGACCGATCCAGAGTAGAGATTAGGGGAGTGTGAAGTTCACTCCACTTCAGAACTCCTCACATGCGTCTCTTTCTCCCGAGCTCTCAAAGGCACCTCAGAGGAGGCGAGCTCCTGCCTGACAGGCCCGGAATCGTCCCGCCTGTGCAGAATGCAAACGAGGCGGATGCCCATCTCTTCCTTCCCATCTCTCTAGGAAAAGAAAAAGAAAAAAAACAGCCTGCATAGATGATACACTTAAGATGCAGTCTCAGTTCTCGTACTCGTTCTAAAGACCTCCTGCAGTTAGAATGAGTTTGCACGCGAGATGTCGCTTGCAGCACAAATATGATTGCACAGCATTGTGCAGGAGATAAAGGTGCTTGTCTTGTTGCCATTATCTGCTCTTTCCTCCATTGTGCATTAAGATTAATTGTAATATTAAAGAAGCTTAATTACATTTGGTTAATTATGTAGTCCGTAGCCCTTGTAGTACGACCTCCAGTTTTTATAGCTGTTGAGACGAGGACATGCCGAACATACCGAGCACCTTCTTCTCTGCTGCAGCCCGAAGCAGAGGCTTTAAATCCGACGTCATGCAGCCGAGTGTGGCGCAGATATCATGCTGAGGGAGCACAAGAGAAATGCTTTTGAGAGCAAACTAACAAAACACCCTCTGGCTTGACAAACAATTTAGGCGGCATCACTTCAATAATCCACAACGCTGTCCCTGTTCATCGGCATTCCTCAAAACAAAAACACAAACTTGTCTTATGTGTCCGATGGTTCGGCGATGATTTGAGGAGAGAAAGCGAGCGTGATAAAGATGGCATGTCACCGGAGTGAAAAGGCCAGCCGTTTTATTTGACGTTGTCTGGCGGATTTCACGGTGCTCCGTCTGCTTCGAGTGACACTCTGGTAAATGACTGTTTTCCAGGTTGAAAACTCATCACCTAAATGTCTTTTGTTTTAATTTGTTGGAGTCGTCATCATCAAGCCACGAAGACCGTGCAGATGGTCCCACGAAGGAAAGACTCGAAGACACTCGTCTCAGTGTTTCTCCACCGGCATAAGCGACATACGTTATTCTGCACATGCTCAGGTCTACTTTATCAATGTGTGACATCACAAGACATCACAGCATGACACCCCCACTTGCTCTTATATTGTATATTTTTATAACGAGCAATATTTCATGATTTAACCGTCGCACTGGGTCTGTTTTTTTTTTACCAGAATGAGTCGCGTTAGGATGAAGCTTTCAAATGGAGAACTGGCCAGGAGTTCAACTAGCAGTTCATTATATATCGACTTGTAGAGCAAATCACTTTCTGGTGCTAAACGTTGGAGTAAAATCTACTATTTTATCCTGTTCTTGTGTCAAAGTGCCCTTGGGCAAGGCATTGAACCCTGGGGTGTTCCGAATGGTGATGAAGCACCTTAATCTGAATCTGTCTTCCTTGAATCGTATGTAAACGAACTATATTGTTGAAGGCCTTTTACAAAGAAAATAGAACTGTATACAGCTATCCCAATAAAACAGGAGAGTGATTAATGTCAACTGGACTCGATTATATGTATTAGAAGATGTTCTGTTCTTTCATCAGTTTCTCCTTTACCTTCACTGTGGTTAAGACACACCAGACCAGGCATGTCAAACATAAGAACTCCATTCCGGTCGCCAAAGCCTCCGAGCAAATTGTTAAAAATTCAAAGAAAACTGATTTCAAAAAAACAACAAATTTCTTACTTAGAGGTTTCCAGAAGAGTAAAGGATGATGAACCCAGCCAACACAATGCAAGAGTATCCCTCTATATTACCAGCGATAGCACAGTCACAGTCATGTCTCTCATTTCATCTCAGCAAGTTGTATTAACCCTCGATTCATGAATTATTACCACATGCATTAAATGTTGGGGTAGAAATAGAACGTGATGACTGCCAATCATACAAGCAAACAGATGTTTTTCACAATTATTTCTTTCTAACTCAGACTGGAAGACCCTCCAAAAGCCTTTAATTAGCTCGATAACATCTTTCATCAGCCTTCCTGGCATTACTTTACATCTACTAGAAATACTGCAACTATTTTTGGTTCAAGTAGAAGTTTCCAGAATCGCAAAGGATGATATATCCAGCCAACACATTGCGAACATATCCCTCTACATCACTAATGATAACACAGACAGCTGCACTGGCAGTCTTATCGTTTGCCATTTTCTGCCATCAGCTGTGGGTAATTCGATACAAGCCAGAATCCCATTATCATCATAGTTATTATCGACCGCTAGCTGTGCAAGCACTACAAACACAGTCTTAGTGGCTGCCCGAGAGTTGTCTTCTGAGCCAAATGGAGGGTGAAACAAAACAAAAAGAGACAGAAAAATAGCTTCACAGGGCTTTAACTGAAAGCCTTTATGAGTCTTTTAAACCATCACATATCTCAAGTCACAACAAGTCGTCAAGACAAAAGACTACAGGGAGAGGCATGCATATCTGCAAATAAAAGAACTGTTTTCTTAGACTAATTTAGTGTCCTTTCAAAATTTTGGAAGAAGAAAAAAAAATGAATCGACGGCTTTTTACTTGCCACTTTCTTTGAAAGAGAGAGGAAACATAAGCAGCGCCAACAAACAATACAAGGTCTCCAAATAGACCCCAGCTGACAGGCTGCACTGAGAAGAGGCTATTTGAGAAGAGGTGACATGTTACAGGAAAGTCTTACTAACGTCTTTACCAGAAAGCCTTTGCTGTTTGTACCGGTTCTGGATTTGTCATTTGAGTATCAACGTTAATATAGGTGATCCTTTGAAAAGAGTTAATCTCTTTTAAAGCTATGATCGGACTAGAGCAGCAACTGAAAAGTGCTCATTAAAACTAAACCTCTTGCGACCTTCAGTCATTTTGGGGCGAAGTGACGCTCCGAACGTCTGGATGAGCTGAGGGGAAAAAATGAAAACCTGTGGGATTGTGTCGTCAACTACAATCATTGCTGTGCCACCTGAAGTGATTATATGGGACTTGCTCTGTGGAGGTAAATAATCTGCTGAACTAATCCCATTTCTATACCTGATACGGAGGAGTTCACATTCGGGGCCCTGAGGCTGCGAATTACGAGCAAATATTCTGACGGTGTCAAACCTGAGAACATACATTTACAAATCAAAGTCTTTTTTAATATTAGGGGTCTTTTGGTTTTGAAGAGATTTGGACCTTGGAATCAAGAGGCAGTTTCTGACCCCAGTGTCCAACTTGACTCTGTATATCAGGGGTGTCAAACATAAGGCCTGAGGGCCACAACTGGCCTGCAAGACGCTCCAAACTGGCCAAACCAAGAAGGAAATTGTCAAAAAATGTCAAATAAAACAGACACAACAGCTGAGATATCGGTGATGCTGCCATGGAAGCTAGGAAACTGGGATTAGACTTGAAAGCCATGCGGAGAGGGGGAGCTGGGGGCACCACCAGGTTTCATTTAAAATGGCTTTATCAAAAAATATCAACATTTTCATCGCCTATACTCGGCATCACAACGAAGAAAAAACTTAAAGTTCAAATTGAATGCTTTCCTTCAAATTATTCCTTTAGTTTGTTCATATGTATTTCACATTTGTCTTTTCAGGCATTCAAAACATACATTTTTTGACAGAAGACAAGCAATAAATGTCAACATTTATTTAAAAACCTACTTCCCTGAAAAGACAAAAGCATAAAATACAATAAAACTGTTTTAGATACTCTACATTAAAAGTGAAATGCAATATTCACTAGTTAGTCAGTTGACCTTTCTTTGGTAAAACAGTTTTTCGACCGGTTCTTTAAAGTATTTCCTCCTTCTTTCTTCCAAATACCCGTCTGAACACCGGTAATTTATTCTGAAAGCATGAAATGATGATCGCGTGGAATTACTGTATTTACAGAGCTGGTGTATTGCTGGAAACCTTCAACTAAAAATCCATCTTCAAGCCGAGTCGCGGAGTACTGAAAGAAACAGTTTTATGCCATGAGAGATGTATGCGTTTCTATGTGTGCACTATTCCAACCCTATCCTCCAACAATCAATTTCTGGGAGTGCTGGATGCACTTGAGTGATGGCAGCTCAAAAGTAGTGACACTCAGCCATCACGGAATGAGAGCATCAAATGATTGCCTCGGAGACATTGCTGTATCTTCAACTGTCTTTGAGAATAGCTCCCATCCCCTGTCTGCTTTCCCTCCACTTGCTACACTCCAGCAGTTGAAGTTTTCCTTTTGACTTATGTTATCAGTTCCCGGTTCATTGTGGTGCAGAGTCTCGTGAAATGGCTGTTTGGTCCTGCAGGACGCCTATGGTGGAAATTCCATTACCTCTCTTGGAGATCTTAACCTTAGATTTACAGTTACCAGACAACTCTGAGGTCTTAACATGGCCGGCTCAGCGGCAGCTTTTCCTCTAGCTTGTAAAGGAAAATGGACATGAGCTTAGCCTTCCAACTTAAACACTGCAGCTGTCCAAAGTGGCTAAATTAGAACATTACTAAGACGACCATAAACATTATCCCTCTTGGGAACCCAAAAAGTAGGTTGTTTCCCAACTGGTTAATGACAGAATAAAAGAGGAGAAATGTCTGGCACACAATGAGCCAATTCTCTTTTTTTTGGAGTTTAGCTTTTCATTTCTCTCGCTCTCTTTGTTTTTTCTTCTTCTTCTGGTCTCTTGAATCCTGACATCCAGCAGACTGGACCGGGTGTCCTCCATCAAAGGGCAAAACACAAAGGGATCATTCCCCAGAAATAATGATTCCTAAACTGCCTTCTGTCATGTGAGTGCTGGTAATGAGCAGTAACAGAGAGCAGGAGCTGAAGTCCTTGAGATCGCTTTGGAAGGATGGCAACGCCGAAGGACTCCAATTGGAATCTTATTAGTATTTCATTAACACGCCTTTTACCTTGTTCTCCAGTGTTGCCGGAGTAATTAATGCTCTGTTGCGTTCGCACAAACCACAGGAGGCTTTTTTCTGTACGGAAGGCGATCCCTCAGTCGCCCTGGCGGCGTATAGCTGGGAGTCACTGCAGCCCACTCTCACGCTCCCGTCACACACTTCTTCAAAGTGTTGCTTCCACTTCCAGCCACTCGACGCTGTACAGTTTTACTTTTCCACGAATGAGAAAACCCTCCGTGGGAATTACCTGATTAGGTGTTTGCCCATTTCAGGGCCCATTTCCACGGCAACGATTTGAAGAGAAAACGTAAAACTTCCCTTTTCTTATTGTTTCACACGACCGCAGCGCTCAGAGCCACTGAAATTACAACTTTTTGAAAACGGCTTCAACAGGGGAACTTTCTGAAAACCCTTTGGCTTTCTTTCGAATTGACGGTGCAAAACGCTGCCACCATGCATGAACACTAGCAAATACTTCTTTAACAATGGACAGTAGCAATGTCCGGGTACTCCCATTGGTAATGTCTATAGCATATCGTTCCCTGTGCAGTGTGTGTGTGTGTGTGTGTGTGTGTGTGTGTGTGTGTGTGTGTGTGTGTGTGTGTGTGTGTGTGTGTGTGTGTGTGTGTGTGTGTGTGTGGTTTCATTAAAAAAAACAGCCAACAGCACTAACTCATGACCTGGCGTGCTGACTCCATCATTCTCAGTGTTTCTGCCGTTGCACTGTAACGTGAAGCTTTTGTGAGCGGAGCCTCGGAAGCACGCTGAGCTCTGTTGCCTTTATCACCATGAATATCAAGGAAGTCAACCACATATGACGTTTAAGCCTTTTTACTAATTTAGAGATGGGAAATATTCGAACATTATCATAAGCTTGAAGTCTTGGGAGGCAGTGATTTTATTTAAATGCAAAAAATGTGCAAATATCTTTGGGCGTTGTGGAGTAAATAGCGAGATAAAAGTGATAATATTCCAGTTATTTGTTTGTCGTGAGGGTGTTTATTGAATTAGGCCCTGCACTGTTCACTCCTATTAGGATGCCGGGCTCGCACACAGCATCCAGTTGCTTGCCTCCTCATTAAGTATACACAGTAATTCTGCTGATTAATTATTGTTATTGTCATATTATCGTCTGTGATTGGTTTGATTGAATTAGCTTGAGTCGCATGCAAGGTGCTTGTCATCCATAAACCCACCAAACAACTACTCAGGCTTATCTTTATGACCTTTGGAGGTAATGTTCTTTGGCCCTCTGCCTTTTCTCCCGACATCTAAGAAAAGTGGCTCAGAAAACTCAGTGCTGCCAATATTGACTGGTAATCAGATGTCCTCTTAGCAGAGTCACTGTTAGCATCAGAAAAGCTGCCCTATGAAAGAGGTATGGGTGAGAGCGAGTCCTAGGATGTCATTATTCACCCTCTCTTCACACGGGTTGGGAGCCGGCCTCCACTGGACGCCACCAGTCCAGGAATCTCATCACGCTGTGAAATGTGATCCGCTGCATCTATATTTTTTAAATCCACATGATGTATATGCGCTCCCTGCTTTGGTAGAGTTTTTTTGGAGGTAGTATTGCTGAACCGGTTCTGGTACACAATAGGTGCGTAAATCAATAATCTGTGGGCGACAATGCAAAAACACGTTCTTTTCTTGAAGCAGTGTTTTACTGCATCACTTAAAACACTGTTTATGTGTTTGTCCTGAAATGTTTTGGTCCATCAGCAGTCAACTGCTCCCATTTAGGAGTCAACCACTATAAAATTCACACTTTGAATAATGAAGTCCTGCACTGAGTAGCACTTTCTTTCTCTTGAACTGCTCCACATGGATCTGTGACCACTCAGTGTTCATTTAGTGATGGCGAAATTATGGATTTTCTCGAGATGTTAGACATAAATTAACAAGTAAGAACAGTTCACTAAAATTAACAAGACATTTCTCTGTTTAATACTTAATACCAAGAAGCCCTAATAATGTGTTGTTGTTTTTTCTTTCCCCCTCATCCGCTGCCTCCGATGTAGGTGAGTAGTTTGTTGTTTTTTTTAATGGCTATTCATGCTGCAATCTATATCATTTATTCTTTTGCTTTTCATCTAACTACCCTCAGCAAGAACAAAGAAATGTTGATTTCCTTACCCAGTGTGTAATCACAGACGGTACAGTGGATATGCATGTAAATTATTTGGCAAGTTCCGGTGTAATCACTTTATATTGCAGAGGACAGCAGCCGTTTGTGATCCTCGGTGAAATAACGTGCTTCTTCTCTGCTTCATAACTGTTTGGCAGCCTACAGAGAACAAGCTGGTCTTTTGTTGCCATGGTGACCATTGTACTTGATCCAAGTGCAGCCGCAGTCTGTGTTTAGACCCCCGACAAGTCTCATGCACATTCAAGTTTTTAAGCATACTTACCGTTATTGATGACGAGATAATGGTCATGAAGCAGATATGAAGCTGGGATTCGGTCTTAGTTTGATTTCATAGGACAGTAACATGACAATCCACTAACTGACTGGCTTGATGTTTGAAGCCGCAGTGGATAAATGATACAGAGGAGACGTTTCTGTTCATTGGAAATCCACACAAACGCTCGTCGCAGGAGGTTGAAGATCTGGCAAGAAAAAGAATTGGGGTTGATGATGTGGAAAGACAGCGAGTTGCTGAGAGATGAGGCCAGTGAGGAGCCGAGAATCTGGATTGACTCTCTTGTAAGTTGGACGAGCTCTGCGCTGCAGTTTCAGTGGGACTCAGTCTGGTGCAGCTGTGAGGGGTCATTAGGATTCTACACAGTTTTGAACTGTGAGGCTTCAGCTTGTTCCTGTGTGTTTTAGACAGGAAGGTGGATGTTGGAGCTGCTCTTAGCTTGTTATGTAAGCCAGGGTTGAGACCTGTTTTTTTCTTTGAGGGTTGGATGACAACACCCGTGTACCTTTTTCTTTCACCTTTTCCTCAAACCTTTTTATTATCATTCAAAGTAACACTGGAGCACTGCTCGCAATTAAATATTCTTTAGAAATGCGCTGTACATAAAGTACTTTCTCAGTGGTCTTCCATGCACATTTTCACAGTGTGGAAAGGAAACGAGGAAAGAAGATCAAGTTTACGGTTTTGGCACCAGCGCTTCCACCCACAGTGAGCATAATATGAGCAGCAAGCATCTGTTAGCCAGTAATGAATTCAGACCCCTGCCCTGTTGCTGTCTATCTAGGCCAAGGAACTGCTAGAAGGACTTATTTGCTACACCTGAATTTCCGCGAGTTTATCTGAAGCAGTGTCTCCCTAAAGCAGGCCTAATCTGGGAGAATGACCCGTGCTGCCCCAGGCTAGATCAAACCCGGGCTGAAGCCGCGGCTCTCCCACAGCCCCGGCTACGCCACCCTTTGATAGCTGAAGGCCCAAATCCTTTAAATGTCGGGCAGACTACGAGAGACACTACAGCTCAGGAGAGAAAGCAAGCACTTGCTGGGAGCTTACATTCTCAGGGGAAAAGCAATGTCCCACTTTCAGGTAGAAAGGGGCGAGAGTACCTTCACATCACTTCAGGCGCCCCTCGGAGGCTGTGGCAGCAGGTACGAGGACATCCAAAGTCCCAAATGGGTTTGCGGATGCGGGGAAAGGAGCCTTCATCCCACTTCCTGCTGTCTTGCGCATCACTCTTATGAAGTGATGGGAGCGAGAGGTTGGATCCAAAGGGAGTTCAACCCAGAGTGCAAAGTACCGCCTGACACCTCACATTGTCTCACTCTAGCTGTCCTTGTCCAGAGAGAACCGGCCATGCATTTTATTTCAAGATACAAAAATACATTTTCATTGCATCGTCAATATTCTACACTTGATTTGTGCCAAACCATCGTCACAAAATATAGAACAAGTACCAGTTTTACATAACTTCCCTGTTTTCCTCTTCCTGTAAAACATTCTCGACCCAGGCTGTACTGGAGGCCGTTTCATAAGTTAGGATCCAATTGAAGTGTCACTTCAATGAGTTTTTGGATTCCCCTGCAACATTTTGAAAACAACGTCTGTTTGAATGGAAACGGCAGAAACGGTGAAAACGATGTACTGAGCATGCCCGGCCATGAGTCGGTGTTGTTGGTTGTTTTTGTAATGAAACTACACACACGTGCACAGAGAACAAAACACTATAAACATGAGCAATTTCGATTACCGAGACATTCTAATGGACAGACGACCACGTTGGATCGTTATTACAGTGTCCGTCAAAATAAAACCACCGTGTCCAGGAGACGATGGACTGGGACTCATGACACAACGGAGGAAACATGCTTCTTATCGTCCGCCTACTGAGCTTGAAGAACTCTTTAAGATGGCTGTGGTGTGCACACGCAGTACCATCGTCTCAGAGTCAGAGTGTTTTTCAAAAGTTCCCCCTTGAGGGCCATTTTCCAAAATGTTTGTTTTCAGTGGCTCTGAGCACCGTAGTCATGTAAACAGAAAACACCCAGAACGCGATGACATTTGGCCGATTTCATGTGAACTCATTCAAACGGAGCCTCAGAGTCGAGACCCTCATTCGATTCTCGCTGAGGTTCTTTGTGTTTGTCTGGTTTTTCCTCTGGTACTCAGATTTCCCCCCCGCAGATTAAAAACATATGTTTGAGGTTGATTAGTGACTTGAAATCGTCTCTAAAATGTCTTAAACATCTTCATGTGACTGACTGGTGACGAGGCGGGTGTAGAGGACAGAGCTCTGGTGGCCTCGTCTGCTCAAATATTTGATGAACACAGTTTTTCATTGGATTCAGCGTCTTCACTGTGAGAACATGAATGACGACGTAAAGCCGTAACTCTTGATGCTCTCCTACAAGACGATATCAAGCCACTTTAGCAGAATTTGCAAACAATTTAGACTTAAACATTTGAATGTGTGAGTAATTGCACAGCCGGGGGTTCAGGCCTCCGCGGTAATACGGATTCAAATCAGCCTCAGATTGCATCTTTGTTGTTAAAGTTCCACTCTGCAGCTACTTGTTGTCTTTTTAAGGGACCGACGCAGCAGCACAGAGCTTGAGCGGAAGCTTTTGAAGGACAATTTTCAAGGAGACCTCGGGGGGGAGATGTCTCAGAAGTGGATAAATGTTTCCTTGCTACTGGGCAACAGGGAAAAGGAGATTTTCTCGGGTGTTGAAGTGGAAGACAAGGTGTTGGGTGGCTGAAAGAGGATATGATGCATTGCAAACAGTCAGTGAAAAATGAAAATAGAGTATGAATGACGCCGGGATTTTTTTTGTGTGTGTGTGTGTGAAGGGGCTGCGGGAATGAGAAAGTGTGAAAGATGAAACCAGAGAAGGTGGGAAGACGAGGATTACAGCGACAGTGACAAGCATATTGTGGCAGAGGAGAAGAATAGAAATGAAAATGATTAATGTACGCACTCACACTTAGGGCTATAAAGATTCAGAGGAAGAAAAAGTTCCCCGGTGCTCGGAGGCTTCCATCGCAGCGACTGCAGCAACGTCAGGGACGTTTCCTCTTTTCCCCGCGTTGTCTGATGGAACCATGACACAGCAGGCAAAGGTAGGATCACACAAGTCAACAAGCTAAATTAAACTGACGGCCCATTGCTTCTAATTGATGTGCCAAGCGGCGCTTCGCCTGCCTTATCTCTCCGCTTAAACAAAATGAATTCTGGAATTAATGACAAATGACAAGTCAGATCTTGAGGGTGTGAGAGGATATTATTGTAGGAACTTCTTTACTCGATGAGCGTCATCATGCAAAATACATCAGTGTCGTGTGTTTAAAGATAATGTTTTTAATGAGAGAGAGAGAGAGAGAGAGAGAGAGAGAGAAACACATTAAAAACACACACACACACAAAAAGAGTCTTAATTCAGCCTCAAACACATTTTAGAGAATAAATCATCTCAGATTAGAAAAAGTCTGGATGAAAGCAATGAATCACTTTTGGAAAACATTCATTATAAGAACATAATGTTCTTTAAGAGTAATGGAGATGAATCCAAGTGTAACAGCGACAACGGGTTGCAAACTATTTAAATGAAAAGTTTGGCCTTTTAATGCCTTTGGATCAAAATGAGCATCAACAATAGTTTCTTCTGAGAAACGTCAGAACCTCCAGGACTGAAGGCACGGGATGCCGAAGGGGGGGTGGCCTCGTCCTCCCGCACTTTGAAAACCCCTCGTCTAAACGAAATAGAAATGATCTCATCCGGCCGCTCTCTCATCTGTTTTGGGTCGACTCGATTTTTCGTGACGGTGTGTTTTAAAATAGCGGGGAACACAGGAAGGAAGTTCTGTCAGCAGGCAGGCGGGTTTCTGCGGTGTGTAGTCTCCACCAAAGCACCGTCTGGAGGCATTCCTCTCTTTCAATCTGCATCCTCAGACCTCGGGGAAACCGGAAGCGGGAACTGAACTGTGAGCCCAGCGGTTCCTCCCCCCCCCCCTCCGTCGTCTGAAAGTCTGAAGTAGGTTAGCACTCGGTGCCCGCGCAAGGGAGGAAATTGAAATGCTGAAATAAGGAGTATAGCTCGGGAGAAGATGGAGGAGCTATAACCGGGACAGAATTGCCCCGCCATGATGAGAAGGAGAGACGTATCGGCTCGGACACAGGGGAGTTCCTTCCTCTGGCCAATCGCTGAGGCATGTTGCAACGCTTTCTTCATCACTCCCAACCTTGGTTTAGTGTCAACACCAGCCCCGTGAATATTTCTTTTTTTTTCCTTTCTCTTCGCTTGTTTTATCCACACACACACACACACACACACACACACACACACACACACACACACACACACACACACACACACACACACACACACACACACACGCACACACCCGTTCCTAAATTACATCGCCATGCCGCGGTGTAGCGGTTTGTGAGTGTAGGGATTTAATACACTTCAGAATGAAATGGCCATCCTCCTGCTTGTCCCGGCTCTGTTCTTATGAGAGATTACTCCGGGGACTTTGATCGGGCAACAAGAATTCAAGCTGCATCTTCGTTGGCTCAGGCTCTATAAGCAGGACACACACACACACACATGCACACACACACACATGCACACACACACACACACACACACACACACACACACACACACACACACACACACACACACACACACACACACACACACACACACAGTAGCACTAAGCCAAAGCGTACTGCCCCCCTCTCTCTCTCTGCCACAGTTCTTTTTATTATAGTGCTCCCTTGTGGCATATCTTCTGTATTTGCTTTGTCACACTACATCACTTTCACCCCGCTCTCCTTCCAGCACTCTATCTATACCACGCCATATGATTTATTTATCTTTTTCTTTCTTTTTTTTTATCCGTTGACATTGATAATTCCAATTTTATGCCAAGGTGTGTTACACCCACTGCTCAAATTGGATAAAGAACCAAAAAAAAAAACAATGTACACTTCCTCGGGAATCCACATCTGAAAAGCCATTTGATCAGTGTTTGAGAGACACATGCTGAGATCTGTTGACAACGATGTTTACGCTCTAGCTGCGTAGCAAATAGCTTGTTGTTTTATGAGAAAGTGAAAGAGACATGAGAGAGACGCAGACAGCCGCAATTCCAAAACCAATAACATGTGGCAGGTCTGGCTCTTATCAGTAGGTTTTTTAAGGGCTGTCACTTGAGTGAAGGTTTGAAACAATGCCAGGCTTCTCAGCTGTGAAATATCTCCCCGGCTGCGTCGGACACTGGGCACATTACCTTCTCTCTCGTCCTTGCTCTCAAACCTCCGTGTCTGAGAGACGTCCTCCCGACTGCATCTGCATACAAATATGCTGTTCAACAGGTTTTCATTCGTCTGTGTTGAAAAGGGGTTTGACTTGAGTCGGATGGTCGTCTTCAATGTTGCTGGTTCGAGTCCCAGTCTCCCGCTCGCTGTGTGTTGAAGTGCCCTTGAGAAAAACACACGACCTTAATTTGCTCACAATGGCGGTGGACATCTTGCATGGCAGCCGTCACCATTGGTGTGTTTGAGTGTGAACGTGACTTTGAGACGGATGAAGGAGTGAAACACGTCGTATTAATGAATCACCTTGATTATTTAGGATATGTTTACAATACGTCCAAGTGTTTTTGTTAAAATGAAACTAAACCATGATGGAAATTCTCATATACTGTTAGAAACACAATTAACTCCTTCTTTAAAATGTCTTTCTTTATTTAAAAGGATTCATAACAATGCTGAAGCTATTTAATATTTTATATTATGTTTTACACTTTCTAATATTTATTTCGTTTTAAACACGTTGGGCCTGATTCACTAAGATCCTACAGAAAACACGATGAATAGCACGATCCCTCAAACAGACATTTTGCATGTTGATATACACTTTTTTTTTAAATTTATATTTAATTTCTAAACTGCAGGAGTATGAATAACTGATGGTTGAGGTGGGGAAGCGGTAGGAGTAAACTAAGCTCTGCTTCTTCCTACTCTTTTTCGGATGTGTCGGCCATTATTATAAATTTTTGTTATCTGTTATCTTTTTACTTGCTTTGTGGTTTTATTTTTGGTGTTTTGGTGTCGTTCCAACATGTCCAAAATAAATCAAATAAAACACCATAAGTAATATCACACAAAAACACACACACACACACACACACACACACCCTATGGGAGGTATTCAGACACAAAGTCAAAATTCAACACAGAAAACATTTTGTACTAAATTCTGCAGTGTTGCTGGTCCAGCTGAGGAGATGCTTGAACAACAGATGAAAACTGTTTTGACTCATCATGTCCTGTTTCTCGATCAGTTTCCTCAAGTCAGTGTGCAGCATCATGTTTATTCCCACTTTTCAGACACACAAAGCTTTAGTGGATCAGACCTCGTTTTGTTAATACATTCAGCAATTCAGTCGATCTAGAAAACCTCCCCTCTGGTTCCTTCATCATTAATGGCACCTTGTGGATGGAAACCTATGTGTAAAAAAAATTGAATATATATATATATATAAAAATTAAATATATATATATATATATATTAAATTGTTTTTCTCCATATGGAAACCTATGTGTAAAAAAAATTTAATATATATATATATTTTTTTTTTCTCCATATTATCACATGTATGCAAACAATTTGTCTGATTGATCCAGTCCAGCATGAATATTCATAAAATATAAGAGGAAAGAGTTTTTCAATCTGTCCCTGAACAGTGTGTGTCATTGATTTCACAGTTTAGAAAAAGCGTCAGAAATTAAAACACTTCAATCACACACAGGAAGTCATTCACTCATAAAGCCCATACAGCTTACTATACATAATTTTAAATGGTTAATATGATTTGAAAAGGCTGTTACTTCAGTACCTAACCCTGTATTTACAGTAACTGTCAGGGTTGGCTGTAATGTAGAGGGGATGCACCAATCCTCTGAGCATCTTTTCACAATAAAGTGTCGGCAATGCGCACTGATCACAACGTGCTCTTAAGTTAGCAGGGATTTCTCTCTCTAAATGAAGAGGAGTGACCCAGTCCTCGGTCTGGTCGACAGTCACTCCTCCTGTGAGCAGCTTTCTTTGGACTCTGTGAGGGACTGACCCTTTACCCTCGGTCTGGTCACCTGGCACCGGTATTTTCAAAGCTGTTTCCCATGAAGCCTCTCGCCAAGAAGGACGGAGAGGACAAAGGTAGCGGCTCTTCTTGACCCTTTGGCCCCGTCTCTCTCCAACACTGAACTCAGACGCGTTGCTTGGAAAAGATAATTAGACTTTGTCATTTATCTCACAGTTCTGCTTCCACGACCATACAGCCGATCTCTGCTCCATCGACTCGCCGGAGTCAGGCTGCAGGCAAATGGGTGAAGTGGGGTTTTTTCTTACTTCCCTGAAGGTTGACACTGACTTTTGTCCTGAACACGGACTGAGATACAGCAAGTCGCCTTGTACTATGGCCACACACAGCTCTTCTCGCACTATTCTGCAGTTATTACCTCTATAGAGAACGTCCCGTGTTTGACAATGAAAGTTTTTACAATTAGGAGTCAGAACCGTTTATCATCCGCATACCGTGAAGCTTTGACACTGAAAATAATGGTCAGTGGCTCTTTACTATTAGATAGATAGATAGATAGATAGATAGATAGATAGATAGATAGATAGATAGATAGATAGATAGATAGATAGATAGAAAAATAATCAATCTAGTTTGAATATGTTTTGACATTTCAAACAACAAATTAGTACTTTTTTAGCTATGATAATAAGAATAAGAATAAGAATAAGAATTACTAAATCACAGTTAGTCATAACAGCAATAAAATGCATGAATAAAATACAGTAAGAATACGAGTTTCAGTAATAAGTCATTAAAATACCGTATAAATTAGAAAGGCAGCACCAAAATATCACATGTTCTTATCGTGTCTGAAGATACGAGGGACATTTAACATTTAGAGGACTTTTTTTTTCTTTACAGTTTTTATCTTTAGTTAAGACGTTAAGTCCAACATTTTTGTTTGCTCTGTTTTATGTTTGTTTTAAATATTAGTTCTATAACTTGTTTTTTTTCCATGGCTACTCAAATGTTATCAGAAAGAATTCATTCGAGGAAATACTAGTTTGTACCTCCACTTTATTATTTCTTTTCTATTTCTTGTTTCTTCCTGTTCTGAATCAGACATTTGCATTAAACTCTCAGATTCTTCACTCATCTGACTGTAACCTGGATAAGATAAGATAAGATAAGATAAGATATCCCTTGATTTATCTCACATGTGGAGAAATTTGCAGTGGTACAACAGGATAGTAAAGAGAAAGAAGCACACATAGCAGAAACTAAAAAAAGCAGCTAAAAATACAATATAATAAAATAAAAAAAATGGATGAAACTGAATGTGTGTGTACCCTTTGAATTTAGAAAGTGATAGTTTTATTAACGCACTGGTTAGTGAGTTGGTCTTTGATTAGTTCAACCAAATGGAATCAACCACTTTTATTTCTAGTTTCAGAGAAGTCGACTACAGTAAACAAACTCTTTATTGAGGGAGAGCATACAAGTCACAGAGGGCTCATGTGCAGGTAGAAAATCCTGCTTTTTTCGATTGTGTTAATTATCACTGTTCTCCGGAGAAGCCGACACTGATGAGAAACAAATTAGGAAGGTTCCAGAATGAGTAGCTATCATTCACCAGGAACAACATCGACTCATTATTTAATGCACATGCAGCTTTTCTTTAAAGCTCTAACACCCTTACAAGCTCTACCTGGAGGAGCTTTTAGAGCGGGAGGCTGTAACAGCAGGTGAAGAAATAGTGGCCACCTTTTTTTTTAATGGACTCCACACAACCGGCTTGTAAGAAGATTAAGCCCTGTCCAAATGGGAAACGGCTCAGTGTCCTTCCCTGCAGGATAAACACATTAAAAAAAAAACCAAAAAAAAAACACTTCCTCCCGTGGGGGCAGTTTCATAAGAAGTACAGGCTACATCCTGGTCCTCGCATTGTAACCTCCAGCATCGCTGCCTGTTACATGCAAAAGTCCTACATGCTCAATGAGGAGGATCCAAACTTGTTTTTAATTGCGAGGTACAGTTTTATAAAAGCATAATGTTGTGATGATCAGTCTGTCCCTCCCAGCTTTATGGATTAGTTCTCTCCCACAGCAAGCACTCGATGAAATCTTGGGGTGAGGGGGTAGGATGACTTTTTCGCTGAATTTTCTGTTCATAAAAAAACATAATTGGAAGGTAAAACTATGAATGATTCCAGTAAAAATATGTTATTTATGAGTGAATTTGTTCCCAATGATTTCCAGTTATCAGCCTCTAACCAGCATGAGGAGAGCTGGGCTTGTTATCGCCTATGAAACTCAAGAGATGTAATTAATACGTTATAATATAACAAAGAGGAGGAAATTTAGCTTTCAGCTACCCTGGGGTGGGTGAGCTCTTTACATGCTCTCTCTGCAGAGGTGGTGCAATGCAATTCAATGATTTCCAGCAGCAGCAGTGACACCCGGGGTGCTCTGCGTGCTGCATGGAGTTGATTCGTTTTCCTCGGTGCCGTTACATTTTCTCAATGCTCAGATTGAACTTGAGTCATAACGGTGAGATTCAACGCCTGAAAAACAGGCCGGAGCGACGCATGAATCTAGACACATTCATTATGAGGGGAGTGAGGACAGCAGAGCTGATTAAAGCTGAAACACGTGAGCTGCTTCACATATAAAAAGTGTCATTTGATGAGTGGAAGTGGTGGCGGGCGCAGATTTTCAGAACCACTGAAGTGAGAGAGGAGATTGTGGGTCTGAGATCAAGGCCTGAGCTGGGTGGATGGTGTCACCACTGGGAAACTGTTGCAGAGTGTCTGAGAATGACCATGGGGTACAGCTTTGCTGATGCAACAACCAGCGTGTCTGGATTGTGCTTAAATTGTATTCACCTTTCCCCAGAGTCCAGTGTTTGTGGAGTTCAGCAGGCGAGTGGGCTCGTTTGATGAAGCATCCTCTCCAGCCGCAGTGAGAGCTGTCAGCTAATGCTTTCCAGCGTGATCAAATCGTCAAATTCACATTAAAAAGACCGGTGGAAACACACTGCTGCAGAGATATTACACAAGAGGCAGCATGGGTATGACCCAGCACAAGGCATCTGTTTCCTCCAGGCGATGTATGGGATACCTGTCACCTGTGATATACGGCCGTGTCTGCGTTCTTCTCTTCATGCATCCTGCAAGAAAACACACAGAAATGCACCAGCACTTCACATGCACACACTTTCCTCTACGCATAATAGCCTTGAACGTGTGTCACGGAGGGCAGGCGCGAAAATATTCGCCATCAGCACCCACATTACATCCCATTACATCCTCAGCCACTCACACAAGTAGCACACAAAAATTCAGTGCACACACACAATAATTGCCCACACGTACGCAGTGTAACACTTTTTATTACATGTAAGACAGAGTACATGACATGGGAAAGCCAGTAGTCACCCTCCTCTCTGGTAATCTATTCTTACCTAATTATGTGTGGGGTGGTGTTGGCTTGGGATCTACCTTAATTTGCGACAGTACAGCGTGCAATTAATCAAGGCCCGTGCTAACTGACAGGCTTAATGGACGCACTCAACTCCTTCGTGATTGTCTGCTTGCTGCCTGTTCCTTCGGCGCGTGGCCTCAGAGCTCAGACAAGCATATCCTTCAAGAGCGGCTACACATACAAGGACACTTCCACACAATTGAATGGTGGGGTGGAGAGCTGAATGAGTACAGTCATTGTTGCGTACCCACACCCACTGCTCAGTCGCATTGTATAATAACTGTATTAGAAAGATCAACTTTACCGATACCTCAGGTCACACACATAACTAAAGTATCACTGGTACATACACTCATGAACAGCGAGCTCGGTCCCTCGGTCTGCAGTATATATAGGTCAGAGCATAGATACCACGGCTGTTGGAACTGTGATGTAAAGGCTGTGTGGAATTATTTTGCAGCAATGCATGACCTATTGTTTGCATGTAGAGTATAAATTAGACTTTATGGCATTCAGTCAGCACTCGTATCGATACTCACTATCAGCAAGATAGTACTCGTACTCGTACTCAAAGTGGCATCACTGCATCCCCATATAAGTTTTTATATTGGGTTTTCTGGTTTTATAGAAGAGGTATTACTCGTAGCATCGAGACAACGGCAAGCGATGGAGCTTTTGAGGTTTTCAAATAGTCCTGTAGCACTTAAGGTTCCCGCTGCACTCAGACGGAGAGTGAGGATGTTGCCTGAGGTGCAATGCAAAGGCAGAGATGTGGCTGCAGAAAACGTTCCAGAAAGAGCGTCGTTCTCCAGATGGTCGGGCCTCTATGAGGGTGAGATGGGCGGTTTTATGAAGCATTAGTTCTAAAGTTTAGAGCACAATTCATGTGTGTTACACGTCTGGAGAGACCTCTCTATGCTGTTTCTCAGAGTCCGACACTGGCTGTGTAGACTCATCATGGCACCTCAGAATCACAACCACTTAACCCCAAGTACTATAAATGTGCGGCGCTTTTTAACATTTTAAATAACATCACACATTGTCTGTTGACTAGAGGGGCTTTCAACTCCTCTGCTGTCCCGCCCTCCACTCTCTCTGCAGCTTACCTGGAATAAATGATAAAAATAGTTGCTTTTTGGTCCATGTGTTTGGTGATATGATGACTTTTAAAGTCCCTTTTTGGTTTTTTGGTTTTTTTTACCCACTTGCTACTGCACTGACCCGCTTCTGCACCAAGTTAATTCTATTACTCATCTCAAGCAGGAACACAGAGACTCTGGAGTCGTGGTGGTTAAGTGAGTCAGTCTCAGTTCATATTCCACCCAAGACATTGCCCCCCCCCCCCCCATTTGTCCATCAAGTATTCGAAAAAAGAAACTTTAAAATGGAATGTGAGAGAAAAAAAAAGGAAGAAACAAATTGCTCATTTACATGCAGCAGGAATGGTTTTAAAGCCTTTCCCATAAGATTTGTTCTCTCATTTTGAAGCACAGATGCAGTTAGGATTACTTTAAGGAAGAAACATATCCTTTTATGTGCACCAAGATAGAATCCCAGCCATAGTTATCATTGTCTATTTCCATCGATGTTTCTGCTTTATGGGTCCATAGGCTTCCACAAATGGCAAATTACCCAGAGTACATGAAGATGAGTTGTTGCAACGAAAGCACAAACAAAGACAACATGAAAGATGGGTGGAGAGAGAGCTGCCACTGCACAGCCGCTTGAAAAGAGGATGAAAAAATCCCAAAAGCAGCACTACTGACTTTGTCAACAGGAATGCTGAGTCGTGCGTCTCTTCTCGCTGTGAAACTTCTCGGTGCATGTGCAAAGTACGTGTGAAACCATAAAATGGCAGGAAGCCCGAGGAAGGCCTTCCAGCGTCATGCCAGCCTCTTTCTCCTCCTCGTCATCCGTCCTTCCATCGCTCCCATTAGGACTTTCACCGACAGGAGACTTTAGATCGGTTCAGCACCATTTGGCACCAGTTACTATCATGACATGCTGAGCGTGAACGTGGCATTATTTCTATCAATAAAGAATTCCAGGAGCCCTACGGTAACTTTGCAAACTTTACAAATGGTTTCTGGAAGAAGAAGTCGGTATTTAGTGGACCACAGTCGTTACAAAAGGAATTGTGCATAAGAAAATCTAGTTTTTATGAAGTAAAACTCAACATTTAATTGTCCCTTATGTTCTGCCAGAAGCAGTTATTTGCTCCCATGTTGAATAGACAATCATGGGTAGTAATTATGTGAAATCATGTGAATTCTTCTTGGGGCTATTTAAATATTCTGCCTTTGTGCCGTGCTGTTATTGTTTTCTCATTCATGAATAGGACATTTCCTGGCAGTGAACAATGCTCAGCGAGCGGAGCCTGGGACTTATCGTGCACTACAGTGCTTGACCTGAAGAAGAAATTTGATTGCATGCTTATGGATATTCACTTTTTGCTCCAGGCTTTTTCATGTTTCCAGTCGAGCCTCACGCACATGCTCTCGGCGCCGTCCCTAAACACAGCGTTTTTCTCCTCAATATACGTTTTCCTATTTATTTGTGTTATTCAGAGCAGTTATTTTTCGATAGACAAACTACCAGGGTGCGATTTGTTCGGGGTGATTGAAGGAAGGTTATTTTTACCACAGGAGAAGCAGATAGAATGTTTTTTCCACGGGGAAAGTAATTGGAGCTCTTTTAGCAGAAAACACGATCGAAAAAAAATATCATGTGAATTTCTTTTAAAACAAAAGGAATATAAAGCAGAGGAGCATTCATTCCATATTATCATCCTCAGGAATGAACCGATATCGATGTCAGTATACTAATAATACTGCTCTGAGTACTTGTGCTTGTGAAAGATGCCCGATACAACCTGGCGAGTATTGCGTAACATCATGCGCCAGCAACGTTTGCAGCAGGTAGAATTTTCCCACATTCCTTTGCGTCGGGTGGCGTTCACGTTTGAAACCGGAACAAACACTGATTGAGAAGACGTAGCTACATGCTACATGCTACAGTGATGCTACGTGCTAAACATGATTAAAGTTTGACTGACACACTCAGTAACAGCGATCTGGGCTGTTCTACAGTGTACAGTATCTATGAGTACTGTGGATCTGTGCTATGTGTACTGTAGACTGTAAGACTGTAGATGGACGTAGCATCGACACAGAAGCTGTGCAGACGTGGTTCGTAGCAACGTGTCGCCTTCGCACGCTGTTTGTATTTGGAGCATAAATTAGGCTTTATAGCATTTAGTAAGTACTCTTATCAGTACTTGGTATCGACAAGTAGCTAAAGGTTCGTACTCGTCCTTTAAAAAAGTGGTATCAGTTTATTTTTCCTTTCATTTTTAAATCCCCTCCATGTGTTCCTCATTCTTCTTTCATCGCAAACTGCATTCCAGACACAACGTACTTTGCATGTTACTTTGTCCATAGAAGCCATTTGCATCAGAAGTGACGTCCAAAAATATCTCTACATTCTTTTTTTCTTTTTTTTTAATGATAAACCAGTGACCAGAAAATTGCAGAAAGCACTGCTTGCAGCACTGTGTGACTCGACCTCTGTGGTCTCACACCCAGATGGAGAGTGTACGTTGATTTAAAAGCCCTCGGGTTACGGCGATATGAATGACCAAGTGCTGACCTTTGACTCCTCTGCGCTTTACCCCCGACTGTGAATAAATGATTCTAAAGGGCCCCATCCCAGAGGATTAATGTGCTCAGCAAGGCTTCGAGCTGCTCGCTGAGCGCAGACAGAGTGAAAAATGGGCCTCTGACTGGATACTGTACAGTGATGCAGTGACAGTGGATGTAGGAACAGCTCAGTCAGGAATCAGGACAAAGCTCCAGATTTAAGGGTCGGAGAGGGACCGGACTCTGTGCCACCATCAGATTAAAAATAATGTCCAGTAGTTTAACGTAATAAAATTAAATAGGATCAATCTTAATACCATAGTTCATTCAGGGAATATCTGAATTCATGAAGATAATACGATCACAAAAAGAACATGACGATCTGGAGGGGTCATTGAGACACATACTATATAAACTAGTATTAATCTGAAATGACAAACAAAGCAATAATCTAAACAGATGGGAGTTTAAAACAAAGCTGTAAAATCCCAACACATTGAACCTTCAATATACCTGAAAACAAAACTAAGCTGATTGTCTTCTTTTGGAGAACTGATTAGAAAGATTGAAGCCAGTCATTTGACTTGACAGAGAATTCAAAGCTGCAGCCAACAGGCGAATAAATTACCTTCTGCACAAAGACTGACAACTGGAAAAAAAAAAACCCATTAACCTCTGTGTGTCCACATTTAACAACATCCAACACCCATCTGCACCGTTAAAGATATTTCTAGTCATTATGCAAAATAAGCGAACCCCGACCTGATGGTGGGACCGCTCGGCAACAGCTTCAGATACTTCACATTGCAGCCGTTATGAGGGTTAAATATCATTATTAGATTTAAATCAGATTCACTGCGCTTTGTACTTTCATTTTTTTTCTCCATATATTTGCTTGGACTTCGTATCATAAAAAGCAGGAACATCCACATTTGATTGGTGAAGAAGACAAAGAGAGGATGTTTCCAACAATCAGAAATCACAATGAAAATATAATCGGAGTAAAAATTATTTAAATTGTTTTGGGGGATTTTAATAAATACATATTTTTTACCGCAGCGTTTCCGCCGTCTTCACAGAAATGGAGTTGGAGCGTTTTTTGAAAAGTTCCACCTTGGGAACAGTTCTCAAAAGTTTTATTTTTCGGTGGCTCCTGTCACGACTGCTGTGGAAACTGACTCCCGAAATGCAACCAAAGTTTTGCTTTTTTACTTGAAAACGCTGTTCACAGGGCCTGAAGGTGTCACTTTAAAGAGACTTGAGTCTGACTTTGTGACACGTCTTTATTAGGCAGAGGAGGGACATGTTGACCACAGAGAAGTGGAGTACCTCTGTGTCCTGGGTTGTATCTTCCCATAAAGAATTCATGCTAAAATATCAACAGAAATGAGTTTAATGTAAATTCAATAAAAGTGAATCCGTAGATGCTAAGAAGCAATGAAGAGTTCCCCAGAAGAAAGGACATGTTAACAAAGAAGCAGGAGATCAAACATGTAACTGTCCCCTGTGTGTAAAATACATTTTCTGAATGAGCAGCATGCAGTGTGAGCGCAGGGGGACGGGAATGTAAAAACAACAGGGACAGAGACACACAAGAGCCTTTAGTTACCAAACAGGAAGTCCAGTCCCGTCTTATTTGAGTTTTTCTTGATGAATCCGAAGAAAAGATGATTTTCCGAGAAAGTCTATTTTCCACTGAGTTTGAATCGCTGGTGTATCTCCGACCGCGGTTGTTTCAAGGCACATCAGAATTGTTTCTTCACAACTATAATGTGAATAGCTGGAAGGAAACCAACCGGATATTAAACATGAAATAATTTCAGTGTGAAATTGCCATTTTCAGTTTCCTCTCACATTTTGCCATCTATCATCTGCCCATCGTCTGGCCGCTATTGTCGGGTTTGATTCCAAACAAAATGGTCGCTGTTGATGTGCTTTCATATTCTGATAAGTTTCCCTGCAGGAAGATAAATAGTCCAGATATGTTTGTGCTTGTACCAGCAGTTTACAGGCCGAGTACATTTGTCAAGTGGTGCTGACACGGTTGTGGAGGAGTCCTCGCGGATCACTCGGTATCCGTGAAGAAGGAGGCCAGAACAGGCAGGCGCAGTCATTTTAAATGGCGACGCCACTCTCACATCTTTAAATAGAGCATTAGACCACCCTGCTATGTCAGACGTGTACTATATAAATTATCCAGGCCGGTATAGGCGTGAGTTGTCAGCTGGTTTCCACCCATGAGGGGAGCCACAGATTCAGGGCTGAATTGTGTTGCGTCAGCAAACTGCTTTCTCCCCTATCTCGCCTCTACATTTATTTATTTTTTTCATATTAAGTTAAAGTGAGACCCCCTGAAGCTGAGAGCATTGTTTAACTGTAGGGCCTAATTAAGCGCAGGAGTGAAGAATCGGAGCGAGTAGAATAAAGGCTTGGGTGTGGAGGGAAAAGCCTTGGCCGAGAGCACCAAAAAAAAAATCCCAGTGTTTCTTTCTATGCATTTCACAAGCTGCGGCATCACCGGCTTGTCATTCTGTTTTCAGCTTGAAGTCCCGGTTTGTATTCCTGTCCACGGCTCCATCGGAAAGCCCCAGTGGGCCGTCCTCGGCAGTCATCGCTTCAGGAGCAGGGCTGGCTGCAGTTAATTAAATGGAGCTAAGTGAAGCGGCAGAGTTGGGCGGGAGGTAACGGTCACCCATGTTCTGCTGCACCGTAGAGCGTCCTCACCCACCGAGAAAGCAGAAGTCACGCGCCGCTCCGGTGAAATAGTTAACCGGGGGCGGGGGCGGGGGCAGGGGGGGGGGGGGGGGGGGGGCACCACGCCGGTAAATTGAACAGGGAAAGATCTTTAAGGCAGGGCGCGGCTCTCAGGCAGATAATTTCAACGTCTACTAATCACATAAATGCCAGCGAGTGCTAACAGAACCTGAACATGATGTTTTTATAACATTTTGTTATCTCGTGGGTTATGTTTTGTTGTTTGGTTCTGCTTCCACAGTCAGTCATAAAACAGCTAATGAAACTGACTTGCTGATTTAATGAGGAGACACTGAGCGCACTAATAGGGAAAAGTGAATTAATTTCCAATTGATCTGTCCAATACGTCACACGAGGAGTGGAGGTTACGTGCTGTCATTCTTCTTTATTTGTTAAAATAATTGCCCATCTCACGTGCTGGAAAAGCATATATGTATGATTTAAATCTTAATATCAGTCCTGATTTTCAGAGACTCAATGTCTATTTGATTGTACATTTATTTGTTCTCTTGAAAATAAAATAGAAGGTTCATTTCATCAAAACAGTCATTAGTAGCAATTTGATAATAAGAAATTATGTGTAGCAATTAATAGGGAAAGAATATTGTAATTTGTCGTCATGGAGTGATGCCTTAGCTCAGGGGTTTCAAACATAACAATGCTGTGGACCCAAACCGAGCCGCAGGAGGCTCCAATCCGGCCGCCAACCCACCAAGCAAATGTAAAACAAATCAGAAAGAAAACCTGGATTTATTAAAACAAAATTCTTAAGAGTAGTGGACTCAACACAACACTGAGAACCGAGCTGAGATGTCGGTGGACTGAAATGAAAGCGAACTAGCTGGTTGCTATCGGACTCGCCTGCTGTCGGGGTGGGTTTGTAAAAACACCCAGAATGCAACAGTTGTTTTGAGACACTTCACGGTATTTTTTGCACCAGGAGGTTTTATTAAAATGTACTTTACATTGAGAATGTAGTGATTAACCGTAGCAAATGTTTGGTTTTACAAAAATATCAAATTTCCATCACCTCTGTGCTTCAACAAAGAAGAACTTTAAAGTTTAAATTTAAAGGTTAATATGACACCATTTTACCGGTCTGGACCACCCAGATTAAATTGGGCTCCTGAAGCGTGTGAACCTGGTTTAGCGTGTGACCACCCTGGTTTAGCGTGTGACCGCCCTGGTTTAGCGTGTGACCGCCCTGGTTTAGCATGTGACCGCCCTGGTTTAGCGTGTGACCGCCCTGGTTTAGCATGTGACCACCCTGGTTTAGCGTGTGACCGCCCTGGTTTAGCGTGTGACCGCCCTGGTTTAGCGTGTGACCACCCTGGTTTAGCGTGTGACCACCCTGGTTTAGCGTGTGACCGCCCTGGTTTAGCGTGTGACCACCCTGGTTTAGCGTGTGATTGATGAGTCTCATTCACTCATCAAGTTCTCCAATCTAAAGGAGGAAGATGCTCCAAAATGTGGAAAAGCTAAGAAAAGAGATCGGCAGCTGCATGTTAGCCGATGCTGCTAATTTATCCAAAGCACAGTAAGATACAGGATCAACTTAATAATATATTATTATACTATAGAATCCTAATAGAATATTTAGATTTTAGTCACTGGTCCTTCTTCCTGTGAACTGGAGCTGAGTAAAATAGTAACCATGACTACTACATCTCAGAACAGAAGGCAGTTCTAAAACTGTTTTCCAAACTTATGAGTGCAATACTTGTAACTGTATTGGTTGAGAGTATTTAGCAGTAGTAATCAGTCGTTAGTGTAAAACTCACACTTCATAAAGTGCCTCTGTTCCCAGTCACGTCTGAAACTTTCTCCATCTGAAATCCACGTGTATCACGCAGCCTGCTGTTATACTCATCTTGATAAAACACTGCTGATCTTTTTCACTCTCCAGAGTAAATTAGCATATTGATTTAAAACATTTATCCCACACTGTCTACTTACTGTGAATAATGTGCTTGTTTCACTTGGTGCGGTTGACGGTGGAGTGATGACAGCTCAAGCGGAAGCTTGAAATCCGCAAGTCGACTTCTCCATTGTTTAAATAGTCGAGTCACAGCTGCAGAACCGGGCTTCGATTCATCCTCCGCCTCTTTATCTGCTCACCTCAATGAGGCAAAATACCCCCTTTTTCTTCTCTTTGTGAGATTCCTCAGTGCGATGCAGTGAAGGGGGGGAGCGTTTGGGGACGTGTGCTCACAACAAAACTTCTCACCACCGGAAGGCTTCTTGACTTTCTCTCATGTCGCGGTGACATATCGATGAAGGGCCGCGGCTGGATGAGCACGTCTTTCAGCGGAGGCCTAATCTCATCTCTGGGAGAGAATGTGGTGCAGTGTTCCCTGCCACCACTGATGGAGTCACATTCAGCTCGTAAGACAGCCAAATTGAAGCTCATTTTATCGGGCTTTACATTACAATATGTTATGATCCGAGAAGCAGACAGAGAACTGGAAGCCACAAGCTTAAAACTCCCGAGTGCTGGAGAAAAGCCTCGCAGCATTTTAAAGAGTGGGGGGGTGGGGGTGGGGGGGGGGGGGGGGGGGGGGATGTGCCATTTTGGACAGTTTTAGAAATAGCTGTGACCTTGTTGTTCTGACGGAACGGCATCACTGTGAGGGGAAACCATCTTGGAAGTGAATGGGTGTAAAGGCTGAGAGGTTTGCTTCAGCAGGGAAATGGAGAGCGAGGCGATGGACTGCAGCCGCCCGGCCGAGCTTTAATGGTCGACAAGTCAATGAAAGAGTCAAATAACGAGAGCGTCACAGTGGTCCTGCCCCGAGGTGACAGAAGCATCGGCCAGGAGCCGGTGATGGAAGTCGTGATCCAATGAAAGTTGTGGGGAGAGCAAATCTGCAGGCCTGTACTGAGCTGCGGAGCATTGTACGACAGGAAGTCACATAAATATGTTTTTTCTTTAAGTTGGAAAGGAGCAGTATATCTTCCAGGGGACAGAATGCCACGGGGAAAGAGGAGAGTCATTTTTACCTCTCGCTTGTGGAAAACATCCACCTGGAAGTGACAGTTAGGCATGCAGAAATGCATTATTGAAACTGGCTGTGTGGGCCATGATAGCTCAGCCACGGCGCTGCAAAGTGAGGATAGAAGGGCTAAAAACTGCAGCGCTGAAACACTCCACTCATGCTGCTCCCGCGTATGTCAATCTGTGTGTGTGTGTGTGTGTGTGTGTGTGTGTGTGTGTGTGTGTGTGTGTGTGTGTGTGTGTGTGTGTGTGTGTGTGTGTGTGTGTGTGTGTGTGTGTGTGTGTGTGTGTGTGTGTGTGTGTGTGTGTGTGTGTATCTGGCCTCAGTCAAGTTTCTCATTAGAGAGTTAAAAAGTTAGAAAGCTGCTAAAATGGAGGGACGACATTCTTTCTTCATTTGGATTTGATCTTTTATAAAAAAAAATTTCAGATTACTGTCCTGATCTGTTACTCTACAATAGTTTGTATGAACGTAGATATAAAACTGATGTTAAATGTAAATCCATGGGAGTTGATCGATTCTGACGGACACACACCGTCTATCGTCTTTGTTTTCATCAACAACACATATCGAGTCTGTCGACCAGAATACCCGAAATACTGAGGAGTTTATACTACCTGACTCAGGTACAATGTACATGTTTGTCTGATTGTTTGTAACACATGTAAATCCAGCGACCTCACAGCAGTGATCCTGCTGCTATTGCACTTCCTCAGCTGGCTCCTCGTGACTTATTTCCAAACTTTATCATCAAATATTTTGTTTCGTAACTCAAACGTTGAACCTGTGACCAATCACGTTGCATTACAATTTATTGATTTATGCAATGCCAATTTTGACTTCTCCAATATGATTGATTACGTCCTCTAACCCCTCATCTCAGTGCGTGCTCGGGCTCAGCACTCCATCCAATCGCTGCATCAAGTAAACCGACACAGAAGCGACGCCGTCGCCAGCAGATCCTTTCTCATGCAAACACAATCTAAAGCACATAAGACCCTCATTTGAATATCCCCGTCTCAGTTCGTTCGTTTCTGGAAATCGTCTAAAAAATGCACCCAAATGTACAATGTGGCACACTTTAGGCAGAATCTGAGTGGAGTAGAACCGAAACAGTTTTTATAAGACAGGGTGTAAAACATTTTAATTCAGGGGCCGCATTTCAGCCCGATTTCATCTTGAACACATAAAATAGTTCCAATAACCTTAAAAGTTCAAGTTTATTTATTTGTTGTGGTGCAGAGTATATGTGATGAATTACTATTGTTTTATATATATATATCTGTAACCCTGTATGTCTTTCTTTTATGTTTGGGACAGTGGATGGAAATCCAGCTTGTTCACTGCATCCTCGTGTAGATGAATGAGTTTGTCCGTCCATTGATATGCACTGTCCAAATGAATGAAGAAAATTAAGAAATACAATTTCTATATTTTGGCCCAAACCAAACAATTTCTACAGAGACTGAGAACAATCTCAGAGCTTTCAGAACGAACCTCTCCGAGGCTCCTTCCACATTATTTTCTCACTTGCAGTGTTTTCATCAACTACAAGGAAAATGAACATCTTTCAGTTTCAATTCCCGAGGTCCAAGACATTCTTCGCTCCTCGGCTTGGCCTCCTGCTCCAATATCTTCACTGGAAAACTACTTGCAATGTTTTGATCGTCTGGTTTTCTGACCCGAGCTGCTTTTTTCCAACACGAGAAATCTGTTGTGGTGTTGGCTCATGAAGCTCCACGTCTGATATTCAGAAATCCGTTTTCATTGTTTTACTTTTGAAGTGGTGAGAATAGAGTACCTCAATGATCCCTGATGAGACGAAACAGAATAAAAATGAACAGGTGCTCAGCGTTTAGCTTTATAGTGAAGCTTTGACTATTTTCTTATGTTTCTATGGGATGATTATTTTACTATTTACTCTGTTTTCCAGTTTTATTGTATTTGAGCTGAAATGGAGGTTCATAACAGCCCGTCTGTCTCAAAACTATATTTTTCTGTTTTTCTTCGACATGTGCGAATCTAAATAACTTCTGAGCAGGTAAATAAACTAAACAATACATTCTGATCATAAACAATTAAAGAATCAGACACGCAAGACTGACTTTTACAGATTGCTCCCAGTGGAAATAAACAGGTCAGTAATCATTTCGGAGTTGATTTAAAGTGAAACAGAAACGCCAGATCAATAATTTCCACATCAGACTTTTATTATCAAATAGAAAACATCACGAACGTCGGAGCTGACGGTGCATTGAGATCTGTGATGGACAAAAGACTTTAGAGGGATGTGCAAAACCACGTTTTAGTTACTTTATCAGTATATTTAAAACCACTAAATGGTACTCAGGAAGTATATTGTGGCCATTGAAAGGATTTTACCTCGACAGTCCTGCCAGCTCACCTCACATGTCTGGGATCCGTTTACACAACAATGGCGCTCGCAGCCACTAAACGGAACTTTTTGAAAACGCTACATCCACGTGTAGATGGTTTCTGAAACACTGCTGCCGCGCATGCTTATTGCTCTGCACATGCTCAGTAGACGCACAATAACAACAATGTTTTCCTCCTCATGACTCCCAGTCCATATTCTCCTGGGACTTGGCGCTTTTATTTTGACAGTCACCGTAATAACAATCCAACTTGTTGGTCGCTCCACGAGAATGTCCGTGTTCTCCCGTGGCTAATACTTACGGCGGATTGTTCTCTGCTGAATGTGTATGTGGCTTCATCACAAGAAAAGAAGAAATGGCTCCCACTAGGGGCCCAACATGAGAACTACTAAATCTTCTTCAGCGATTCTGAGTGAGTCTGAATCTGTTGTAATAAAAACAAAGGATTCTGAAACGATCAGAGTGTGTGTCGACGGGTGAGGTTGAATCCGGTTCTGCTTCTCCTTTGGAGTGATTCACCTCTCCTTCTGTCTTTCCACTTACCTTCTCGAGCGTTTCGCCCCGCGACTCCCCGACATTGAGAGGAAGTGTCGGTCACACCCGGGCCGACCTCCGATGGTAGCTGCAGCGCTTCATAAGTGAAGTCGGTTGCACTGAATTTTTGAACTCTCTCGTGACGAGTTTGAATGTGAGACACGTCACCTTTCTAATTGTGAACGCGAGAATAAATCCCTCTCCGGGCGCGTCTGCCGTGGCTGTAACTTCGAGCTCACGTGAATTCTCCAGGCAGTTCGGCGTCTCTGTGCACTCACAAAGAAATCCAAGTGAAAGACTAAACTTTGCCATTTCTACCGTCTCATGTGTTTTTTTTTTCTTTCTTTCATATTAAAGTGAGGCGGGCAGATCATTTCTGCTGCACGCTGCTTGTTTTGCCCTTGAAATACGAGATGTTATTTCTCACATCTGATATGATTCATAGCGAGAGCGCCAACACAGAAAACATGGGAGGGGCTGATAAGCATCACAAGCTTTCGCGGATGAAGTGTGTTTGTTCTGTCGATAATGGTTTCGCTCAGTAAGATAACGGATAAGGGAAATTTACAGTACATGACGCCATTCGGGGATTAAAGTTTGCAACACATTTACTTGTTTAAATCCAACAAAGAAAATACACAAGTTTAATTTGATTTAATGTTATTTTATATGTTGTAGATGGGGTCAAACCAGTGTCCCGCAAGAGGAGAGTTTTATCTGGCTCAACAAACCACCAACAAGTTGTTCAGAAAATATAACTCTTAATCCTGAGCCGAGGAGTCGGTGATGCTGCCATGAAAGCTATGAAACTAACATTTAGCATCGAAGTCATTCTGTCAGTTTGTCAGTTTGTAAAAGCACCCATAATGCAACAGCTACAGGAGAAGGTTGTTTTTGTTTTTAGGCGTTTCACTGTATTTTCCAGCACAAGGTTTCATGACATTTCCACATTTTCATCATGTAAACTCTACACCACCAGATGAAGAACTTTAAAATGTGTATTTAAACATCTTTATTGGGTCTATTTTAGCGGTTCAGCTGTCCGGCGTTGAAACTGCGGTGTGCAGCCCCTGAACTGAAATGTGTTTGACAACACTGGTGTCACAGAATGTCAGACCTGCCGCTGTGGAACAAAACCGTCACCGTGAATGTACCTATACATATACTATTGAATTTAAATGAACATCTCCGCACACTATTATGTAAATACTGAACGTTAACGACCTCATGTTTACTTCATCATCCTTTTGTACTATTCACCACTGCACTATTATCTCATTTAGTCATGTACATATTAGTCTTTAATTACTTGTTTATATTTTTTGTTTATTGTTATTATTTAATGTTTACATTTGTACAATGAGAGCACAGTCTACCGAAGTTAAATTCCCTGTGTGTCAAACATACCGGGCCAATAAAGCTGATTCTGATTCTAAAGGAAGAGATTTTCAACTTGTTTAACACCAGTAGTGCCTCCATATCGACTCCCCAACCCACAGGAGGAGGATAGTTTCTAACCCTCTAGAACCTTCAAGGATGTTGTATATCATATCACATTATATTTAACATAAATGAAAAGGTAAAAAATAAGGTATTGTACTGGATTTTACTCCCCATACCAACTCTGGTTTTCTGTCTTCTCAACAAATAAAAACAGGAGAGCCTCTGTGGTTCAGCAAACATCCAGAAATAACAGTTGTGTGCACACAAGTGACGGCTTCCTGCGGCTCAAACAATGGTGACTCCTGGCACTCGGCTGGCAGGAGTCCACAGTAGGTCGAGAGAGGAAGAGGAGGAAGGTGAGGAAGCTCCATGAATCATCACACTCTGATTGATGCGTTCTTCCTCTTTCGTCTTTTTGACTACGTGATGCATCTTCATCCTCTGATCGCAGGCAACATGGCTCCTCACACTCTGAGTTTATTATTACACAGTAACACAGTAACTCATCAGGAGGTCTCTAGGATTTAATCATTTGCAGATCCTATTGTGTGGAGTCAAATTCATGACAGCTGGCAGCTCTGGTGAAATACATACATCCTCCACAATGCACTCAATATGTTTATACACGTATGTGAAAGCAATAAGATAACAAGACATAATTTAGTATATTAGCTCTGATCTAAGTCAGGGGTGTGAACCACAAGCAGCCAAACTTCATCTTGAGAATAATATTGTCATAATAACCTTTTAAATTTAAACTTTAAAGTCTTTCTTTGTTGTGGCGCAAAGAATACGTGAAGAAAATGTCAAACAATTACTACTGAAAATGACTCCAATCTGAACATTAAGCCAATTTTAATGAAACCTTCTGCTGTAAAATACAGTGAAATGTCCCAAAAAATAAATAAATAAAAGATTCTCCTATAACTGTTGCGTTATGCTTGTTTTTAATAAACACACCTTGCCAGCATGGAGTGACGAGGCAGCTGCAGCTTTCACCTCCCACATTTTAATTTAGTTTGCTTTTAAATAGTTTGCATGATCTCAGGTTTTCAGTGCACTTAAACACTTACAACAACTTCTCCAAACAAAAATCCTTCATCAACAAGCTTTGCTCGTTTGCATTTTCAGTGAAGGTGCAACAAATACCAAGAGGCCTACGTCAATCCGGGCGGTATTTTCTGACCAGCCTGCGATCCACAGCGCTGCCTTTCAGTGGAGAACGCTCGTGCTCCTGCTCGTGCTCGTGCTCGTGCTCGTGCTCGTGCTCGTGCTCGTGCGCGTGCGCGTGCTCGTGCTCGTGCGCGTGCTCGTGCTCGTGCTCGTGCTCGTGCTCGTGCTCGTGCACGTGCAGCAGTAGATTGTGGACTTTGCTGGTAGATGACATGTGTGGCTCCTCCTCTGCTCCTCCATGTAGAACCAGAATCTCAGAGGCAGAGCATGAAATGAAGCCACGATAGCAGACAAAATCATACACAGAGCTCGAGTGCCGCTCACTTCAAAGTCCACTTCAATGCAGGTGCACATCATCAAACTTGAAAGGTTTTCTCTGGCCTCATTTTGTGGAGGACACTCTGGAAGCCGGCTCGTGTTGACTTGTCATGTATCCCCATTTCACGCCACCAAGCAGCCTCGCGGCTCTTATCGTTTCTCTTCCTGGACCGCCGTGTTGTAACACAGATTTCAGATTGGGCGGCGGGGGGGTCACATTTTGAAAACGGGGCCAGTTGAGCCAGATAATTCCTCTTCTTAAAACTGCTCTGACAGTTTCAGGGATGAGAGGACGAGCCTGCTGAGAAGCGGCGGCCGGTTATATCGGCCTCGGCTTGGCTTCACCTCACAGCCGCTCACCGCCGTCGTCATTTCAGAGAATCTTTACGTTCCTCAAAATGAAATATATGAGAGCATTCCAGTCGTCTGCAATAAAAATGACAGAATTATACATAATTTCTACTAATTTCTAAATCTAATTTCCAGACGAAATACTATTGGAAAATATCATCATATCATACAGAAATAAATAACAATGTTTTTAAAAGCTAGTCTCATTTTTACAAACTTCCCACCAAATAATTTTGCACGAAGCCACAAAACATGTTTGGCTTTTGAAAATGAAGGAAAACTAGAACAAATACTGGAAAATATTGACTTTCCCTATATATATATATATATATATATATATATATACTAGACCCCGTGAAAGTCACACAATTTTATATTTCATTGTCCTTCACTAATAAAGATACCGAGACGTCTTGTTGCTGCAAATGGAGGTTTGAGGTTCTATCATTTCATGGTGCTGCAGTAAAGTCCAGCTGTAATATGTAATCCTCTGAGTCCTCAGGCGGCCAGACCCCCGAGCTGACTGCTCAGGGTCGACCCGCCGACAGGACCACGTGCTCACAAAGGCCTTCGTATCGTAAATGTTCAAGATGCATGTGTTTGAAATGAGGAAGGAAGCCAGAGGAAAGTACACTCTAACTCTAAACCCAGAATCAAACCAGGGTTCGTCACCTAAAAGATTTCCTCTTGTTTCTCGTCTCCTGGACATTTGGCCTTTAGATGACCGAACCCGGTCCTGTCCCTCCCCTCCATCCACACCACTCACTGTCCGTTACCTTTTTAGGAGCTTCACATCACAAAATTAAACCATAATTGTTTATTTTCAGGCTGCGTTCGGAGTAATTTGGGGCCGAGACCTTGTCGTGATTTACAAGAAGGCCTGTGAATGATGAATGTTCTGCCCTCGTGCTGTGATTGCTGCCTTCAGTCTTTTTTCGTTACCACCATTTAGAAATAAAACTCAAGTGTCCCTCTGGGTATTTTAAGCTCTCTGTTAATAATGTGCTACTATACAGAAGATCTATAAGAGGAAAGGGCTGCAAAATGGCTCCACACTGCCGCGTCACTCCACCGCCTTTCACCTTATTTCTCGTAAATACACATCAGGGTAACAATGACACTCTTTCATGGAGTGAGTACTCACCGACACCCAGCACTGAACAATGCAGTTACTTGAAACATATTTTATTTTCATTTACCACAACTTCTCCTCCCACTTGGCATCTCTAAGCTTCCACTTAGCTCCACTTAGCATCAGCTAATGTATAATGAAATCAGCTGAAGGAATAATAATGAGCACTTTTTAACTTTTTTCAGTGCTGCTAATCCTAAAGATGATTTCTCTATCATGTTAGAAATTCCATCAATTAGTGGGAGGAAGATGCTCTATAGTCTTGAAGATCTGGCTAAAGTGACATGATTACACTGGATCTTATTTAGCATTTAGCGGGCTGCTAATCTCAGAGATGTATTGGGTGTAATTATATGCGGGCACTTTTTCCTGCGCCTGCACACAGTATTGGTCCAGAAAACCAGAATTGGTATCGTTGTTACTCAGTAAGACAATGAAGTAAGTCTTCTTATTTGCATTTTTGTCTTTAATCATCTATTTTTCCAAACAAAAAAGCAGTTTCAAGGTTTAAATTGCCCCACAGCCACATAATGCACGCATAGTAATCATACGCTTATCATGTACACATCAAACTTAATCGTCCAGCTCTGCAATCGAATTAGAAGAGGAGGAAAAGAAAAGCCTGCATATTTTCAGAAACGGCAAGAAAATCACGACAGATTATGCACAACTTCTGTAACATCAGCTTAAAATGGGAGAACGGTTACATTACCGCAGACTGCTAATGATCACAGTCTGCTAAATGACAAAACATAGATCACTGGAATTGCCCTAATTGCATTATGCAGACTCTTCGACAAACAATACCATACAAGGTGAAGCATGTAATTAGAAACAAAGCCGAATCCTTGGAAAATCTTGTGATTTCTTGCCGTCGTTCGGAGAGGCGTTCTGGTCGGGAGCGGCGGAGCTCGAATGTCACAGACGGGTTGAAGCCGGCCGCCCGTTTACCCACTCTTACGTCCTTCCTCCCCGTTCTGTGCACAGACGCCTTCATACATGTGCTGGGGTTTGATTAAGAGCTCCCCGGGGCTCTTCGGAGGGAAGACAATCTGTTTACTACAACACTTTTATGCCGTATACAATGTTGAGTTTGTGGTGGTGATTGAGCCCAGTAGGCCTATCCAGATCGCAGCCTCGGCTCGGCTCCAGCCCTCCAGGGGTTAATTAACCAGACTAGGTAACTAGCTGGCAGCCTCTGACTGTATTAGCAGACAAACAGACCCATTGAATCTTCTGCTTTCATTATGTAACACTCACAGCGCCGGACAGGTGCTTGTTTCACCTTGTCGAAACTGCAGGAATACAGATTGGATTTGGTTCATGCGAGAATCCGGTTTATGTTAAGATTCCTGCAGTTGTGCAACTCTGGAGGGATTAGGTTTTTTTTTCAAGATGCATCAGAGGATCCCGGTTTTCACAAGGATTTCTGAATGTGTTTAGTTCAGACTGTATCCGCGCCCACAGACTGCGGTAAGAACTTCACTTCAGAAGCAGATTTTTATGTAAAATAAATATCTCTTTATTCTGCCGGGGTCGTGGAGGTCGCTTCATCCACACAAATGTGTTTTCATGAAGTCTGTGTAATGCATTGTTAATGATAAAAGCACAATAGATTAATTTGTGAATCGTTAATGTTCAGATGGAAATGCAAAAGGGGAGCAGAGGGACTCATGTCAGCATTCATTTTCTCCTAATCCTCTTTCATTTTCTGGTTGTAATGTGTGTTTTTTAATGTATTTTATTTGTTGAAGTGCACTTGCTTGCAATCAGCCTGATGCTACAGTTCGTTCTGCAGTTTACTTTAGATGCTCGAGATTCTGTACCCTCAGTTTAATGTATTTTCGTCTAACCGATAATGTGCATAATATAGTTTACATCCGGTTGCATTTCAGCCGTCGGGATTAGTCTGCCTGCCTCTCCGGGATCGCGCCGTCTGCCTTCACACTAATGATTATTTTTGACTCCTACACAGATGGGTGCAAAATCCATTGTCATCCTGTAAAAATCTGTGCTGGTGCCACCAAACTTTACAGGAACATCACGGAGCCAAACAGCTTGCATATGTCTGCCTGAGCAGCATCCATCTTACTGCACTGCTTTAGAGTATGCAGCCCGGCTTATTATCCTATTACTCATCTGTTCATGTGCAGCAGATGAGTAATCTGGGAGGGGGGGGGGGGGGGGGGGGGGTGCAACAGGGGACCATGGTGGGCCGAGTGATGAATTGGCCTTTTTCTACTTGACTCGTCAATTAGAACATGAATACATACCTGCTGACCTGCACTTCTCTGCTTTTATCATGTCACAATCACACATAACCACATTTATCTCCGGCGCCTGGCGATTCCAGCTTCCTCACGACCAGACCAGACCAGAAGAGGCAAGTCAGGGTCTTTTCAAATCTCAGTGAGCAGCGCCGCCAACTCTTGGATAGCGAAACCGATTCATTTGCTCACGGCGATCAATGACGTTTGTGGAAACTCCGAGGTGTCAAACCCTTTTTAGGTCCGGCGCCACATTCAGCCCAGTTTCATCTCGAGTGAGCCGGACTGGTGAAATAGTGCCATAATGGCCTTTAAATTTAAACTTTAAAGTCTTTCTTTGTCTTTGTGTAGAGTATACGTGATGAAAGTGTAAAACACAATTAGTTCCGAAAATCACTACAATGTCAACGTCATTTTCATGGATAAAACTTTCAAAACGTTGTAAATGTATCAAAAATCATGAGTTTTTAACCTTCGCCAACAAAAGTTGGGCGAGAAGGAGCCCATCCAAATGACATGAAATCTTCCAGGATGATTTGTCATCATCCAAGGACCACTCCATCAGATTCTGGGACGGTAACGACTAACTGCTTCCGAATAAATCCCCAAAAAACTGCGAAAACAAGTCCCATACAGCGGATGAGAGAGGCACCTCATGGAGGAGATCAAAGGGGATCAGCAGCTGTTGCCATGGAGACGCTTCCTGCTCAGTGTTTCACAGTGATTTAGCTACCTGACATGCTAGTTAGCATCAATGTGAGCTAACTAGGATCAAAAAACAGAAGTGGTGTTTTAGATTTTTACTTTAAATATAGATGGAGACGAAATTGTCAGTGTCAATCCAATCCAGCTTTATTTATAAAGCGTATCTAAAAACACTGCAGTGGAGCAAAGTGTTAAAAACAATAAATATGATGGAACATGCACAGTTCACACGTTTACATAAAAATAGATCAAATATACAGAATATACGACAAAAGAAATGCAGTTAAAACAAATTAAAAAGGGTTGAAAACATGGGTTATATGAAAAGACATAAAAAGACGAGTAAAAAGTGTATAGAATAAAATAAACACGGCTCACATGTTGACAAAGGCCAAAGAGAAAAGGTGGGTTTCAGGGCGTGTTTTGAAAACAGACGGAGGAGGGACCGAAGGTGGAAGTTATTCCAGGGTCTCTAAGTTTGACCTGTGGCGGTCTGCTGACCTGTGGCGGTCTGCCGACCTGTGGCGGTCTGCCGACCTGTGGCGGTCTGCCGACCTGTGGCGGTCTACTGACCTGTGGCGGTCTGCTGACCTGTGGCGGTCTGCTGACCTGTGGCGGTCTGCAGTCCTGTGGCAGTCTACTGACCTGTGGCGGTCTGCTGACCTGTGGCGGTCTGCCGACCTGTGGCGGTGGAACCTGACTTGGAAAAAACTATATTAGAGTCCAGGACGGAAGCTATGTGAATTCATGTAGACCGTTTAGTTGTAACATTGTGTTTTGATAAAGTTAATATCTTTAAGCTCCTTTTTTCACCCTCTTATAATGTTTTGTTTTTCTTTTAGTTCCATTGCTGTGCGGTTCCACCTTCAGACTGACCACAGATCAAACCACACACGGCTCCGTCTTTCATGCGTTGTGACACGTCTCTATCTTTACATAAGACCGGCCCGAATTATCGAAGCCAGAAAAAAAGAGAACCACGCAGCTGCTTCTAATGCACGGTGCCTCCGACTGAGCCGTGCTATAGGCTTAATCTTCCTCCTGCTAAAACGCTGTGGAAATCTCCGTCATTATTGTCTTCAGCAGCGAGGTGTAATGAGCATGCAATGCCAGTCTGAGAGGCTTCAGCAAAGTGCTGAGGCTTAAGGAAAAGAGGAGCATGATTCATCTTGTTTGTAAGGCAAGCCTTTATTAGGGAGTGGAGTCAGAAAAAGGCCTTGGCTACCGCTCCTCCACCCAGAGGCTCGGTAATTGCTTTCGGCTGCACCTTGAGAATTTGATGAGTCAAGTCAAGACTTTTTGTTTGAGTGACCGAGCAAAAAACGGAGCTCTTACAGTGAGAGTGAATTATCACAGCATCATGTGGAAAACACAAAAGTGAAGGCCGTGGGGTGTGAAAGAGACATCAGGACTCCTTAATTTTCTTCACATAAATGCTTTCATATGCATTAATGAAAGGGGGAAGAGAAAAGCCTGAGCCTGCAGATAGCACACTCCACAGTGTTTGGCTTTTTAAAGAGCGGTCCGGGGAAACGAGCAACGCTCACTGGGTTTTAATCCTTCTTTTGTCTGTTCCAGTCTCACCTGTGTACTGTTCAGTTATACTGGGGACCATTTTGGTGGTGCAGTGGTTTGCTCTGACAGTGAGGATATCCGGTTTGTGTGGGTTTCTTTTTTTTTTCCCGTCTCTGCCTGGTTTTGTCCAACAAAGACCTTCAGATCTAAATGACCCGTTGGTGAGAGGATCAGTTGCATGAAGTGTAAAAGATGGATGACTGATGGGAGGAGGAACGTTTTTTTATTGATGAAGTAATCAATAAGGATCTTGAGAAACATCATATCGCACAGATATCATCCAGAGGAGCTGGACTTCAAACATCAAACACAGCTTCATTTTTAACCCTTTAGAAGCCACTCATTGATGTATCTGGATTTCTATCTGGATTCTAACACTTGTTCAAGACGTTGGTTAATATTTTAGGCCTTTTTTTTTTTTTTATCTTTTTTTTTTTTTTTACATTTGTGAGGTTTTAGAGTCAAAAACAAAATGAAATGTTTCCTATAAGTAGTTTTTTTAACAATTTGAAAAAAGTGATGTTTCATCAGATAAGGGGTTTGTTTGCTCATTCATTGTTTTTTTTAATAATTACTTTTAAAGCAACAAGAATCTATGCTTACGTGTCCCATTAAGATTTAAGGCTGGCTGAATATGTGAGTTTCCCTTTAGAATTGAATTGAATTAAAATATTTTATTACTTCTGGAGGGAAATTCTTTAGAGAAAATATTTAACCAAAAATGATGAAAAAAAGTTTGAACAGAGCGAGAGCGGGAGCGGGAGTGGGAGCGAACACTACAGGCTGCATGCATCTTCCACAATAAGCTTAATGATCAAACTATACAAACCCTGAAACCACGAAAAGTACGAAGGCACAATCTTATAAAACTATGATCCAAAACATAGCATGTTCATGTTCTGAGCCACGTGTCAACCCAGTTTCCATCCATTTATATTTAATGCCACGTCCTCCGACTCGGTGAGGACAGTTTCTGGACAGGTGAGCGCTTCATCACTGGACAAACACGAAGCGGCAGAAACAAATTCAAAACTAAAGAACAATTAATTCTCACCGTTTACCCTCAAATGCATGTTTTAGCTCTGGGAGGAAACTGAGGAACACGTGCACAGGGAGAACATGCAAATCCACTGAGAACAGGCCACCGAACCAAGTTAATGTTTGTCTTTTCAATGCAGCCCAAGAAACGGCCTTTTTCAGAAGTGGTGAGCGTTCACATTACACAGCCAGAAGGTTCAAATCCCGAGCAGGGCTTTCTGTGTGCAGTTTGCATGTTCTGCCTGTGTTAGCCTGGGTTTCCTGCAGGTACTTTAGTGTCCATATGGTCTAAAAACACTCATGTGAGGTTAAGTGGTTGCCCTAAATAGTCCCTAGCTGGGAGTGTGTGTGGTTGTCTGTCCAGGTGTGTCCTGCCCTCACCTATAGTGAGCTGGGATTACCTCCAGCGATCCTCAACAGAATCAAGCGATACAGAATATAGATTGATGGAATATCATCATGACCTGCCGCACTCTGCCTCTGATTGGCTGGTACTCCAGTATCCAAGTTTACCCTTGACTACACCAGTGGTCGGGACCTCCGTCCATGAGCTCTGCATTGAGACTTACCGTAACATGCCCTAGAAAATATTGCAAAAATGCAGACTGGGGAATCAGACAGATTGATTTTATCACTCATTTAAACTTGACACAGCTTAAGACCTCAGTCTGCAGTAATGACTTCACATACCTCTGCCGCTGTGGCATTTCCAAGCCGACACACTCACAAGCTGGATGACACGTTAAAAAAAAGAAAAAGGATTGAAACAGCAGAGTCGCTGCAGAATTGAAACACTTTTAGGTCAAATGTCCACTTTTCCCATCATCCTGTGCATGAAGAGTTCTGATAACTCGTCAGAACAGTTCTAACAGAACCGTCCTTCACATCAAAGTTCTGCTCTGAATGGTTTCAGGCCTCCACCTTCAGATGGTCGTCCTCTCTCACACTCATTTCCATAATTCCTCGCCTCCTTTCCTCCTCAACAATCAACAAAGTGTTTCCTATGTTCTCCCACCGAACGCATCCTCGTGAAAATAGACTTCTGCACGGGAGGACGCAGACCGCTCTCTTTTCTTATTAGAGCAGAACAGCGTGTACCGCATCTGTCCAGAGAAGATAGGTTTGAAGTGTCTTCACTAGACCCTTTGGATATTCTCAATCCCATAATGGGCCCCATGGGCTTTGTCATACATGATATATATCAAATTAATTGTCACACACACACACACATCAACAAAAAGCAGTGGCCAGTGGCCAAGACCAACTGCACATCTTCCTCAGATTGTTAGGGCGGAAAGTTGTCTGCAGCCAGAGATAAACATTCGCCGTCACTGGACGAGTCGGACGTCAGTTGTGAAAAGCGGAGCAGCTTTTCTTGTCTTATGAATTGGGTGCTGGAGATTTACACGAGTCACGGCGATGTGTTTTTAATTTAGCCTGCGGCTGCTTGAGTTTCCTCAGCTGAGGCTGTGGAGCAGAACCAGTCCGGTCCACGAAGAAGAGACCAGATTATTTGTTCTTTTTTAAGGAACAACAGGAACGTTTGAACGATGAAGACAGCAGCACACCATCCAACAAACAACAAAATCAAACATGACAAAATGTGCACATTTCCAAATGTTAATAATATCTGCCTAATTCATTCATACAAACAACCACTCATCCGATCACTGTGGAGGAAGTGTGTCGTTCTAAGGGGAACCGGCCATGTGTAGTACTTTGGCATCAGTAATTAATTGCTGGAAGTCCTACCTATTCACACCATCTGGACCATAATTAGGCCACAGTCATCAGGTTTTCTCTCTCGCTCTCCCATTAGACTGGAGCCAGTAACCTTTTCACCTCCTCCACCTTTCTCTCATCCTGACCCCGTCACCCCAGAAGAACCCCAAGGGGAACCTTGGATCAAGCAGGACTTTGTAGTGCTGGAGTCTTTGTGGCCATTCATTCTCAATCCTTAATGATCCAGAAATACTTCAGAAGACTCCGTGTAGTTCCGATTGGAACCAGACAATAGGATATAATTAGAGCGAGGTCCGGTTAACGGGACATTTTGAAAATGGAAAACTTTACTTGTTCTTTATCTGTCACCACATCATTTGCAGTGTTTCTGCTCTTTTCAAAAATGCTGCCGTGTAAACGTGAAAGTTTCCTGAAATGAAAATAAACCGATTAATTTTCACTTGAAATGTTGTTGTATGAACAGGAAGTTATTTTGTACTGTAAGAATTGATTGGACCAGAAATCGACATGACATCTCTTGTATAACGCTGATCGAGCAGCGCCGCTGAAGGTGACGATACATCGCAGGACTGTGGGATGAATGAACGCAAAGGGAGAACATGCATGAAGTTTGCTCAGACGAGCTCCTCTGAGTATTTCACATCCCAAACTGCTTCCTCTGCTGGGTTACATCAACATGAGGATTTCAAATCCACTTTAAAAACAACTTCAAGCTTGAACTGTAACGATAGGTCATGTCAAATATCGACAGAACTGCTGATGTTTGCTTCATGTTTTCTTTAAAACATTACATTTGAAATGATCAAATAGGTCATTGCTGGGCCAGGTTTGTCAAACAGAAGGTTTGTGGGGCCAGAACCAGCCCATGAGACGCTGCAATCCGGTCAACTGGACCCTAATGTCCAGCGTAAAAAACATTTAAAAAGACATTAACTGCAATCTGATCATAAGACAATTTCCATTTTTCCCCCAATGTGATAGAGAATTTCAGTAAGATGCAACAGTGAAAGTTTGCAATAGTTTCGCTTGTGAATCTACATTTGCATCAGATCCAGACTGCGAGGTGAAATCGATAATTGGAAACTTTTTGAAAGCTGAGAAATCTGACAGGTTGAGCAGCTGCAGGCTGCAGACTGAAACAGAGAAATCTCAGGTTGTTCTCACCTGGTTTTTTTTAAAAACTGCTGTAGAACTAAGCGTTGTGGAGTTATTATGCCATCATTGCTGGAGGTCAGGTCTGGTCACATGTGGTCCTCAGCTGAACCGAGCTCCACCCCCTCAACCCGTCTTCACTGCCTCCTTGTTTATGTTGCACAACTGCGTCCTTCCCTTATTTACTGTCTCCTGATGTGTTTTCTTTGCAAGTCATTTGCCAGACAGGAATCATAATGGCTCTGTAAGCTACCTTTGGGATCACCCTTAGTTGTTTACAACATAATTACACTTGTATGTTGTTGATGCGAGGCGTCCTGAAATGATCTGCTCTACTTTTATTCATCCCTCTTTCACAACCTCTTTATCAAAGTTCATTAGAAGTCAGATGGAGACGGCCTCATCATCCAGTTCAGCATCAGTTAAGGTTTTTATAGACACAACCCCAAAAATGTAAGTTATAAGAATGAAGTATAATCCAGAAGTAATTCACTGATAGAGATGAATTTGTGTTTTTGTACTTAATTCCTTCATGTCAGAGACATTGGCCCTTGGCACTTAAATTAGAGTGCAAAAGACGCCAAATTCATCACCGTGTTTGTCCGCTGACGTTTCCCTGAGCTGTTCGGACGCCTATCAAACGTCTTCATGGGTCGGTGTTTAGAGTTTCTGGCAGATAAAGATGTTTGAGGAAATCGTGCCCTCGCGGTAGGATAAGTGTCTCTATTACTGCACAATCTGCTCAAATCTATAAGTGAGCAAACAGATGTGAAGCATATCAAGAGAGTGTGTGTGTGTGTGTGTGTGTGCGTGCGTGCGTTTGTGCGTGCGTGCGTTTGTGCGTGCGTGCGCGCGTGCGTGCGTGCACTGGGACCGGTGCTAGCGTCAGCAGACACCAGCAGATGGACTGTGAGAACGAGGGAAGTTGGTCCAGACAGAGGAAACGTCTGCTGTGGTGGAGGAGGTCAGACCTCAACATTCAGAGGACTTTACCTGAACCTTTGCTTCCTTTTTGAGCCTATGGTCAGTGTTATTAAAACTAAAGTTGATCTTTGAACACACAGAATGAAGTGTCATCCTGAAAACATTTGTGAAACACTACTACTGCATGTGGATCACGGCCAGAGTAAATGGTAGCACAGTGTCAATAGAGGGACAAGAAGAGCAGTCAGATTTCTGACGTCTGCCAAAAGTGAACCTGGAAAACAATACGCCTATAAAATGAAATCTGATTCACCTCCATGGAATCTTCCAGGGCTTAATATCTATTTGTGGTGAAAATTTCACAAAAATCCGTGCAAAACGTTTCGGAACCAGAAATGCAAAGACAATGCTCTTCCACTTGGAACGTCGTGTAAATGGAGTCCAAGAAAACGATAAGAAAACACTTTCTAGAATCCGGACCTTTGAAAGTGTCTTTTGCTTGTGTTTGTTGTGTGGGTCGCCGTGTCCACCAACGTTTGGCTTCACTGGAAAGCTGAATGTCCAGAATGTCCACGGTCTTTATTCCGGGCAAACATTGATTTAGGGAGCGCACTGGTGACTGTGTTTAATACACCGAGTGTATCAGCGATCCTGCACAGCTGTGAGGGGGTAACAAGACTTTGTTTAGGCAATCTATGGAGGAACTGATAAATCCGAAGATTAATTTAATCTGTTTTCGCAGTAAAACATTATGGACCATTCCTTCCTTTAAGCATTACCTTTCAGCCTTCTTAAAAGATTATACACTTCCCAATCACTACCTGCGAGCGGTGGAGAAAGTCATTAACAGACACTGTCAGTGTTCAACATGCTGAAAACCATGGGAGACGGTGGAGTGCCATGAGAAATGGCCACGTTAACGATTTCGTGGTGAAAAAAAGGCTCTTTCTGCAGTAGACTTGGTTTGGGCTTATCTTCAGCCAACAGGCCCTTGATGAAACCCGCCGCGGGTCTCCAGGTGGCAACAAACTTTTAATGTGAGGAAGTGGTTGTTGGAAAAAGTCCAAATCCTCACAGCTGATACTGTAAAAATTCACAGTTGTTTAGGTGATTCTCCAAATCAATTTCCACTCCAGTTTTGCTCCTCAAATAACGAGCCCTTCACTCTGCTGTTAGGGAAACGGAATGGGTGTTAAGTGTTCCTCACATATTAGTGCCTTGTTTGTGTTTATGATTAGAAAGTACGTCATATCAGCAGATCACGTCAGAGCTGGATCCTCGTGTCTATTGTTTCAGAAGAACCCTGATACTAAACGTCACATCAGATCAGTGTGACCTCTTCATGTCTGCTGCTGTCAATTGGATCGACCTACAGTTTTTTGTTTTTTTTATCTGTCATGTTGACTCTGTCTCCTCTCTCGTCTCCATCATCCATCAATGTTATCCAGCATGAAAATACAGTCTGCAATGCGTCTTCTATATGGGAGGAACACGCCACAGAGCATCGGCTCGTATTGCAGTTTCGGGTCTGGGATCAGGTGTTGAATTTACCAAACAGGTTTTGATTTATATAGTCGTCGTTCCGGGGTCCACAGGGACCCTGTAGTATGACCGTCCAATCACAGAGGAGGTCCACCTGCATGACCCTCATTCTCAAAACAAGTCCAGGCACCTTGAAAAGGTGGCAGAAGTTTACAATTAGAGCTTTATCTTTGTCCATGAAATCAAATTAAAACCAGACGGTCATGTAAAAGATCAAATATTAAGAAAAGCTGAGTATCACCAGATTATTTCTGTCTCTCACAAGACGAACACAGACCGTCAGTCACACACAGTCGTTATGAAGCATTTATATTCACCAATTAACCACCTTTTATTAAAAATTATGTTTATTTTGGTTTGGTTTTTTATATTCGGACTGCGAGAAAACCTGCGTCTGCTCAGGTAGATAGACTAACTGGTGGTATTCTGACTGTGCAGCGACAGAGCCGTCCACTACCCCAAAGATAATCTCAATCCTTTTTAGTCCAAAATACTGAAATACAAATTAAATCCTTTTTCAGATCTGATCCGATCTGATTCTGTTCATCCTGTGAAGGCTGCTCTTGTTCTCCCAGTGTGTGAACACTTCAGGTTCCTCTGATGGATGGATGGATGGATGGATGGATGGATGGATGGATGGATGGATGGATGGATGGATGGATGGATGGATGGATGGATGGATGGATGGATGGATGGATGGATGGATGGATGGATGGATGGATGGATGGATGAATACATCTTAATTGTCATGGCTCAGCAGGAAGAATTGTGCTTTTTGTCAATGGATTTACAGAACAAAACATCATTTCTTTTATAGTTAACAATCACACAGTAGTCGGCTTTAACATTTGTAACATTAACATTTGTAACATTAACATTTGTAGGCTTCTTTTCTTTCTTAATGCTGAAAAAACTAGTTTGTGAGACTCTTCAGTCATACGTTCATATTAGAAGAGCATCTTATTGTTCCTGATGCAGCAAACCCGACTGGAAAAACGAAAAAACAAAAAAGACAACTCTGTGTATTTACAGGCAGGAGAACTCGTCAAACATCGTTCAATAGATCCACTGTTAAAATATGAACTCCCCACAGCAGCCTTCTCCTCATGCTTAAGCTAATCACCCAGGGCTATTGTTACCTAAACTGCTGCTGTGTGCAGCTCCTCGCTCCCTGGATGGATCCAAACGCTCTCCTCTCAAAGCAACTGCAAAACGACACGGAACACTCCAGTAAATGTAGTAATAACTCCATTAATTAATAAATAATGGGATTTGCATTTGTTGCACATTAGTGCTAAGAAATGAAGCTTCCTTTCAGCTTTATATGAAGTAGTAATCAGTGAGATTGCCGCACAATCTAATATTTTAGCTAAATTGCAATTATAAAGCTATTTCAGGCTTGCAGTAATCTTTTATTACAGTATTACAGAATACAGTAAATATAGTGATTTTTTTTTTTTTTCTCCAGTGATATTCATGAGATTGTTAGGGGACTGAAGCGGTGCAGTGATTAGTCCTGCGGGTTCTCCTCTGCCTCGTTCATCCAAACACCCAGGGAGCCAGCGGAGCAGGAAATGGCTTTCAGTTTACCGTAACGATGACAACCGGCCCGGAAGACGACGATTTGGATCAGACGGCAGCTCAGATACTTTGAAACAAAAGTAATTTGATGCAGCTCGAGTGTACTCTGACAAAGTTTCTCAAAGTTTTGCTGCAGGTTGGTTTTTTTTCTCACCGTCTCGTTTCCTGTGTTTTTGCACTGGAGGCGATCTGCAACCGAGAAAAAGCTTTTCATTACACTGGAACATGTTCGTTTTGATTAAAATTCTCACGACATTGTTTCGTTACGTTTTCATAAGTCAACACAGGTTCAGCAGTGACATTACCCGAGAGCCCACCGGCAATGCAAATGACTCACACACACACACACACACACACAGTGAACGCTGCCCAGGGCGATTACCTCTGACAGATCTTTATTCAGATTCAATGATCTCTATTCCTGCATGTGTTCTTCCTCACGTTCTTCACATATTGTTCCAAACGAGAGGTTTATGGATGATCCAGTAAGACCGTCCAGGAATCTCCTGATGAATTATGCAGAGGAATCACGCGGGAAAGCGGTAGGATAATTAATCATGCAACTAAATATAGATGTGGGATATGTTTTGTCATTCGAGCTCAGTTTGTTTCTTGAAGGCGAAACGCACAAGAAGAACATCAACAACAAGATGAAAGACGTGTCAGTCATCATCGTCCTGCTCAGTAGATCTGTGACGTACGCGCCACATAATGTATGTCTCTGTTTACCTACATGTGGATTTACATGAGTCGCATGAGGAACTCCCAGCAGAGCGTCTTTTGAATAATGATACGAGTACGTCTGACTTCTCTGACTAACTCTGGATCACGGACGATGGAGCAGACCTCAGCTAGTTTGCTGTCTTTCATGACAGCGTCAGAGATTCAGTGTTTTGTCCACTACGCCGAAGGAATTTGTTGGGGAAAAAAAATCCGTTTTCTAAAGTGTTTTAAATTTGCTGATTCGGCGGCTGGATTGGAGCCTCTCGCAGGCCTCATGTTTGACCCCCCCCCTGTACTAGATGCTAAATTACAGTGAATATTAATACAGTAAATGATAAGAAACATGTCAGTTTATTCAAAATGTTTTCTGAAATCTTCACATAATCATAATAGACAGTTTCTGAATGTGAATCAATGTATAGCTAAACAATGGCATATAACAGGTATAAATGTGATTCAGTGTTAAATCACCACATCATTTCTCTAACCTATGAATGAAAAGACATTTAATATTATTTTTCTTTACCACTGATGGTTTGTCATGTTTGATTTCGTATCTGCAAATAGAAATAGTGACATTCTAAACATGACAGCTTTTGGAAGAGTCACCTTCAGTGAACAGCAGGAGTCATAAATGGAATATTGACAGAGACTCTCCAGACAAGAATCAGCAGGAATGTCACTTTGGACATTATCTTTTTACCACCTGCTGTATGTTTTAAATTATTCTGTGGTCGTTGTTTTTACAACATGTGACTGATCAATATCCAATAAGACTTTGTGATCCTTCCCTGGCCCGTAATCCCACATCGAATGGGTGATAACCGCAGCAGTAAAAGCCGTCAAATCACCAAAAAGCAGCTCTGATTTGTCCTCTATGCATTTATTAACCGTTTGTAGACCAGAGTGAAGGGAAACAGTCAGATTAGCTCGGTGCTTTGGAATCCCCGGTGATGGTTTTTGTCTTTACATACAAAGGAAGGTGTTTCCATAATTATATATGTTATACCCTGTATATAGTCATTATGTGCTGAATTTATCAGTGACATGCAGTGGCGGGAAACCTGTCGGGATTTAGTTTTGTAATGAAACCACACTCGCCAAGAATAACATGCTATAAACATTAACAGTTGGAGAACACGGACGTTCTAGTAGATAGACGACTAAGTTGGATTGTTGTTACGGAGACCGTCAAAATAAAACTACCAAGTCCGGGAGAATCTGGACTGGGAGTCATGACACTCGAGGAAACATGGTTCTTATTGTCCGCCTACTGAGCATGTGCAGAAGAACTATTTACCACGGCCGTGGAGCCACGCACCACCAGGAGATAACACCGAAACATTTTCGTAAAGTTCCACCGTGGGAGCCGTTTTCAAACAGAAGCATTTTCAGCGGCTCTGAACACTGAACACGCCGAAAACGCAACCAAAGTTTTTTGGTTTTCACTTGAACTCGTTGGCGTGTAAACAGGTCCTTGAATCCATGTCGTTAATATCTACATGTCATTATGCATAAACAGACTGACGTGTTTGATAATCCTGAGGGAAATTCTAATTTTCAGCAGCCCAAATACAACAAAAGAACAAAAACGACAAAGAGAAATCTGTCAGATTAGATTACAGTCGTGTACGGTGAGTACACAAATCTCGTGTAATTCTAAACTCTATGGATTCTACACATTTCAAGGTAGTGAGTGCAGTAAACTACAGAAGGTTCTCAGATATTCCACACTCACAATGTTCTTTAGTCCTTGAGCCTGTTTGAACACACTCCTCTGCCTGATCACTGTCCCATGCACATCTTTCTTTTCTTTTATTTTGTCTCCCCCTCAGATTAAATGGTAGCCATACAGGAGATTTGTGTAAGCCAATCAATTCACCATTACTTATCTCCCAACGCTGTAAAACTAAATGATCCCATTGTTTGTCTTAACTGAAGCCCAGGTCTTATCGTCGCCCAGCAAACACTTCATATTAAAGGAGAAGTGAGACAACACCGAGGGAAACTGAAGCTGAGATGAAGCGCGGGGCGTCGTCTCTCCAAGGTGCTACAAGCTGCACAACTGACAGGAATTGAAAGGAATGGAGCTGGAAGGTCAGAGGCCGGATGTGTTGATTATGTTAGGAGAAAGAGAACTGGGAGGACGGAGACGGAGACCGAAGGGAAAACAAACTAAACTCCACAGGGAAAATCATCCTCTGGAGAGAGAATGAGCTTTAAAACACGAAAGTGTGAATTCATTGTGATTTTGAGGAGGACGTGGGGATTTGTCTTGCAGATATTTAGAAAAGATTTTCTGCCAAGTGCTGCAAAACTGTGGCGACATCACAGAGACGCATGGCTACGTTCGAGCCGCATGTGTTCCTTTTAGTCGACATCATGAATAATTTCAGTCTCTTTCCCCTCGAAAAAAAAAAAAAAAAACGTTTTAAAATTTCATCCCTGCATTTCTTTGTCTGTTTGCGGGCCGTGGGAAGCCCCGGCTCAGTGGCCTCTCCTCGACGCGCTGCGTTATGCACAGAAAGACGACGCCGGTTGCTTTTGATGCGGAACGGTAAAGTATCAGCCTCGAAACAAACAAGTTGTTTTTATCAGTGTCAAACGCTCGCTGTAATACTGAAAAGCACAGTACTCTGTCTTAGCTGATGGGAAACATGCTGCATTTCATTCTGCTGCAGTCACACCGTTTGCTGTTTTCAGACTCGTCGCTCCAGGCGTTGGCGGAGGCAGCGGCACACGTCTCTCTTCATTACGGCCGCACGTCGACGCGGCTGCGCGGTTTCTTTTGCTGTGCAGCATTTTCTGGTCTCGTTCTGTTTTGAGTTGCGCTGAGTTGTAAATATAGACGAGTGGGTGGAGGGGTGAAGCGTAGGGACGGACCGACGCCGCTCTCGGGTCCGATACTGCACACAGCACTCGGAAAAATATCCCCGATGCAACCCGGCGAGTATTAGGTGACGTCATGCGTCAGCAACGTCGCCCGCAGTCACGCGAGAGAACGTGTCGGCGGTTTGGAGATTCTTTAAAATGAATGAGAAAAAAGAGCAATGAAATGACACATAATCCAGATCAACCGCTTTTATTCATTTATTTAGTTTGGTGATCACATGATTTTATTTCAGAATTTGAAAGAACACCAGATAAGACAATGTATTGCCACCAGACATGAATAGGATTGAGATATCTTCTTATATCTTCTTTTTTGTGCCAATGTATGTACATGAATATATTCGGACCAGCAGATTTAGTCTGGTTTCACTGCTCAGCACGGATAATGCTACATGCTACATGCTAATCATGATTAAAGTATAACTGTCACACTCACTAACAGCGAGATTGAGCGAACGTGGTCCGTGAGCTTACAGTGTGTAAATAGACGCTGCGCACTGCACTGTGCTTATTGTAGACTGTAAAGCTATTGGAGGCATTTAGTAGGTACTCTGTATCTTAGTACTTGTACTGGTGGTATCAGTGGTATCGCCAGTAAAACCACCGCCCTGACTCAGACCTGAGCAGACGCGAGGGGAGACCATGAAGAAAATGCAGGAGGGTCTCTCGGTATTCTACACGAAGTGTTAACGGCAGCTGCAGATGCATTTTAATGAGTCCACACAATTTATCTCATGAGGCTCATCGCTTCAAACCTGGAGAAGGAAGAAATTCACTCAAGCTTCTGCTTACCCTTTAAAAAAAAAAAAAAAAAATGCTGTTTAGACTCGGGGCGAAGGAGGAATACAGTCTAGGTCAGGGAAAATATGAAAGATCAGTGGCAAAAAAAAGAAGGCAGCCTCTGCTGGTGATGCAGCTTTATGATGAAGTCATTAAAGAAAAGAAAAGATTACGAGAGTCGAGTGTGTGTGTGTGTGGGGGGGGGGGTTCTCAGGAGCTGCTCCTCGGCACCTGCAGCAGCCGGGTTCAGGTCTTTTTGTTGACAAGCGGCGAGCGCGCTGCTGGTTGTACCTTTGAGCAAAGAAACAGCATTCTTCCCGGCTTCTGAGTTGCTGTTGTGGGCTAATCTCTCTGTGGGGGCAGCAGGTGGAGAAAAGAAAATCCCTGCAGGCGTCGCTGACTTATGGCAGCAGCAGCAGCAGCACTCTCTGAAATGTGAAATGAAAAATGTCAGAGCTGAACCAGAGCCGCACATCGGATAATCATACATCTATTATTACATTCCGGTCTCCATCATTAGTTATTTCTCATTACAGTCAGCCGTTAATAAACCAGCATCAACACTGGCCTCACGCTTGCTTCAGATGACAGAAATCCAAGTCTCTGATGCACTTATTGATTTTACACTCAGTGTAGCTTTGTGAGCTGTTCGATGTAGTGTTTGTGTAATGGAATTGATATTACAGAGCATGGATGTTGTGTAACTACAACACAGTAGTATATCAGGCTGAGTGGAGGCAAATTGTTGTCGTTTTAATAGATTTTCTTTACTTTGCAGTTCCTCTTGTTAAAATTTTACTTTTTTTCTTATGTTATTTTGTTTTCACGAAATTCCCTTGCTTCAAAGCCTTTTCTAAGCTTTATTTCCCAATATACTTTAAAATATTGGTATTATAAAGTAATATTTATGTTACACAAGGGTCAAACATAAGACTTGTTAGAGCCTGATATGTAACAACAACCCAATATATATATAGATATAATATAATAAAACCCCAAACAAGCCAGTTGATAATGTAACAAGACCCTGAGCCCAGAATTGTAAAACCTTTTAATATTACATTATGGGGCCGGCAAGATATTTTTCCTCTAATATTGTAATAATTTTATTACATCATAAAGTGAGTCAGTGATTAATGGTTTAGACTTGAACTGATTTAAGTTGAATAACAGAAAATATTTGTTCTAAAAGTTTTTACGATCGGTTTCTACATATATTTTATACAGGTTATTGTATTTATGTATGATTTTTGTTGCCCAGGTCATTAATAATCTTCTGTTCTCCATAATAATCTATTTCTCCAAACATCAGTACAAAATGACGTATAATTATTAGGATCACATTTAAATTCTTGTTAAATCTTTTTTTACACTATTGACCAGTTATTACATTTCGGGGTGTATTCCATTATATTTTATAACAATTTTGCCTCGTAGACCAAAATCATCCTGTTGCGTCAGGATTATCAAACATAACTGGCCCACAAGACGCTCCAATCCGGCCGAACCACCAAGCAAATAGTCAAGATTTCAATTTCCAAAGTTTTTCACCGTCGTGTAGGCGGAGCCTCAGTCGTCAAACGTGAAGGTGCGATGGATTTTCTGCTCATGGTCAGGTTGGATGAAGCACCACAGAGGAGGATGGATGGGTGTTGGTATCTTTTACGAGACATCAGTGTTACGTATCCTTCAGGCCACATTTTGATTATTTTCTAACTGTTAATGTGAAACGAATGTCCTGGTGGCGGTGAAGCGCCACAGACTGGTCTCTGGAGGGCTTTGTGACCTGCTGAAGTGGTGATATAAATCACAATACAGCCACCTCACCATCAATATAAAGGAGCATTAATGTTTAGTGTTAGAGTGGAGTGTGGGCGCTGGAATGAAATATACCATCATAAATAAATCTGTTAATGTGCGAGACGTTACTGTGTAATGAATGGACAAAATGTTTCTTCTTTTGTTTTTTTATTTATTACAGATTTATTAAAATGCATAGATCTGCGGCCCTTTTAAAGCTTTTTCAGTTTAGTTTTTATCCTCTCGCATTTAATTAAGTTTTGTTACATTTTTTTTTTTTTTCACAAGCTTGTCTCCAAAGTTTATAATTTTAATAGCTGTTAAACGTGGGATTATCTCTGGTCTCCGGGAGGCTGGTCCTGCGGGATGAATCCAGATCTGACAGTGTGATGCGGCTTTTGACTGAAACTGAGGGGTTATCACACACCAAAAAGAGCAACTGACTCAATCTACCAAGTTTATCTCTAATTAACACGGATTAATTGAGCTCTGACTTCGCTCTGCAAGCCAAGCAGAAGGGTAATTTGTGCACGGGAGCCTGTTATTGCCCCGAGGCTGTTGTTGATCTCCACTGTTAAAGGCTCCGTGTCCCAAAGCCCCTCGATCTCGTGACTGCCACGATGTGTATGTGTTAACAAATCGTACAATTTAGTACACTAAATCCAATCTATGAAAATGGCCGTGTAAATGGAACAATTACCGGCGAGGGTTTTGAAATTTCCACTGCCATCTGCTCGCATGACGAATCCGCCCCGATGCAGCTGCTGCCATTGTTCTTTTATTTGTCTTATTCTGCTCCCCGTGCTATTAGAAAGGGAAAAGGAGCCTGCAGTCTCAACTTAATTATTCCTGTTTGGCAAAAAAAAGTAGAGGGGGCATAGTTGTTTAATTGTAACCAGGTCGCATCCTGTGCAGTGGGATTGACGGTGCCTTATCAAAGGGGTACAGTGTCATTCTGCATGTTGGCAGGCTCACCTTAAAGCCTCGCTGCCCTTTACAAAGATCCTCTCAATAATGGATTACGCAAAGAGCATCGCAGTCTCTTCGCTCTCATTACGATCCCTTCTGATTACTCGGCGATGCTCTTCTGAAAAGGTGGGTTAATTGCACACTCTGACTGTGAACTAACCTGCAAGTTAATAACATCTTTCCTTCAGGGTAGCATCATTATAAGATATAAGCCTCATTAAAATAAAATGATGATTTAATAACTTTCCCTTACAATGACCCATATGAGGCTGTACTGTTATCTTATCTGGGAAACGAAGGCGCCTGACGCTGTGTTTTGAATCAACCATTTTCTGACACAGACTCTCCACTGAGAGGAAGCACAAGATATATAGTGTACAATATAGTGCTTGTATTAAATATGCAGGGTGGTTTTATTTCTCGGTTAAATTGATTTGAGTAATGTTGTATGGAAGGAGTTTTTTGTACCACACACACACACACACACATATATATATATATATATATAAAGGGTAAGAAAGAAAAGCATATATATACATTCATTTCTCATTACAACCAATTACGTGATGATGAGTTGGACCTGCTGGTGCAGGGGCAGCCATGTCAGATACTAATGTACAAAAGCTGCATAACTGCTGCACCCAGTGTGTAGCACATTCCCTCCCTGCATGATTACACATAATGCTGCTTTCATTATTTCCTGATTCCTCTCACAGCCACGTTCCTTTTTCGGCTTTGCTGCAGCTCTCAGACTTAATTCCTCCCTCTTTTCGTGCTTTTCCAAAGTGAGTCTTCCTCCAGAGCTGTCTTCCAAGTCAAAATATCAAAATTTGACGCTTTGATTATGCTTTTTAAGGCCTGTTGATAATTGCTGGGTGAAGAAAAGCAGCCGTCTCCCACCATCCAGCCCAACGCAGGAAGGCTTTTCTGTGTGAAGAGGAGTCACATAATGTGCGATGATCAGTGCCTGGGGGCCCACATCAAGCACAGGCTGAAAAGCCTTCCCAGAGGAAGGCCAATTTCACAAGTGGCTTTTTATTGGTTGATTGCACAGAGGCCAAGTTGTTATCTAAATCCTCAAACTACTTGGGCAAAATAGGAAGCGCCTGGTGAGCATTCAGGGTGTGCAAACTTACACCTTGGGTTAAAGCCAAAGCAGAAATGTTTACAACCGACGGTTTTTACCAGGATTAAAGCTTAGAAACACCAAGAGTAAACAGTTTAGTGGTTACAGAGTCGGCTGGTGAAACGGTGCTAATGCCTCGCGACTGCACCGTGCCAACTTTGATTTTCATGTTCTCTTGAACCGGCGGCCCAAAGAAATTAATAGCTTTTCTGTTGTTGTGGTTGCGACGATTGAAAAGATTGAGACACATGCACAGATCCCTTTTGTTCATATCCTGCCACTGGCAAGACGACTTGGCATGTGTACTTCTCAGAACTCTCACACCTTTAATGATATTCAGAAAATGTGTGTTATTAATCCCCTTTCTCCACTTCGACCCTCCTATCAAGGGTCTTGCTCAAGGACCCACAGTGGTGAACCTGTCTACTGTGGGAATCGAACCAGCCAACTCCCGATCCCAATCCCAGACATGTTTCACCAACTCATATGCAGCGTTGCCACAGTTACCTTGAAAAAGTATTGATTACTGATTACTAGTTACTCCTTTAAATAGAAACTTAGTTACTTCACCGATTACTTGTTTTTAAAAGTAACTAAGTTAGATGACAAGTAACGTTTTAGTTACTTTCAGAAGCTGCCGACCTCACCCCCCATCATCTGCTGATACATACTTTGACCTTTGACCTGCATTATTTGTTGTATTTATAGCTGACTCATGGTTTTAGTATCAGATATTTACTATTACTGGTATTTATTTACCCGGTGATGTAGTTGTAGTCTGTTGTTGCATTATTTATCTCATTATGTATTTATTTATTTGCACTACCTGATTGATTGATTGATTGATTGAAAAAAGGGGCGGGGCTTCCTGCCAATACATGTTGTTAGTCAGGAAAATTTATAAAATAGTGAAACATCTCTGCAGTTGTGTTCTTAATGCAATGATAAGGTTTGATGATGTTATTGGTTCTGATTCTTTTGTTGGTCTGTGATTGGCAGAGAGTGGAGAAGGGGGCGGGGCAGGTGACCATGCAGAGATGCAGAGACTGTGTGTGTGTGTGTGTGTGTGTGTGTGTGTGTGTGTGTGTGTGTGTGTGTGTGTGTGTGTGTGTGTGTGTGTGTGTGTGTGTGTGTGTGTGTGTGTGTGTGTGTGTGTGTGTGTGTGTGTGTGTGTGTGTGTGTGTGTGTGTGTGTGTGTGTGTGTGTGTGTCCATTTGGAGGAGAATGCAGGTGCTTCTGGTTCTGTTCAGTAAAGCGATAGTAGGTTGGAGAAGTAACTTTAATCTGATTACTGGTTTGGAAATAGTGAGGTGTTAGATTACTCGTTACTGAAACAAGTGGTCACATGAGATTAACGTGTTCACTGCTCATATGTAACATTTCAATGTCAAAACAGACCAGAACAGCTACAAACTGACCACCAAAGTAATTAACTAAAGAAGAAGAACCTTTCATTTCTACAACCATAAAAACTAAATTAATCAAACCATAACCTCGTATCTAAAGTTGTGTAGTTTCCCTTCCTTTCTACCAAAACCAGGCCTGAATCATCTCGACACAAACTCCAGCAGAGCTCTGAAGCTGTGCCGCGTTATCTGGTACCAACATCTTAGCAGCAGATCCTTAAAGTCCTGAATGTGGACCCCCCCACGGGACCAAACGCATCAGTGAGCCGAGGCCGAGCATGACCCGCTCACCGCTTCACCGCGTTTCCTTCCTGACCGCTGCAGGCTGAGAACGCCGCTGTGACCCGGCTCGTCTGGCCATGGAAGACGGACTCGATCTAATCTTTGAACTTAAATTTTACGGCCAAAACCCTCAGCACGCGTCCCACCCAGCAGGTCTGCTATTCACTCCACCTGTTAGTGGTGGTAATGTTATGGCTGGTGGTGGTTATCGTCCATCAGGTGGTATTAAGTCCAAAGTGATGATGCAGTCTAACAAGCTAACCTCGTGTGCATTGAGATCCACCATTGAGTGATTTATTTCATCGGCTTCCATAATTAGATTCACTTCACATTGGAGCTGCGGGGCTAATTAGTCGGTAAATAACTTGAAATCAAACACGAATCGTGGGAGTGTCCACTCTGCCCGACAGGAGGAGAGGCGCCGATGAGTAAACTGACCCGTGTCCGCTTCATTCAATTTGGCCTCATTTAAACCAAATCAGTCCGCTTCAATGGAAACGGTCCGCTTATGTCCACACAGACAAATCAGCCCTCATGGATTTAATCTGGATTATCTTTTAAAGTTGCATCAATATTGTCCACAACAGTGCCAGTTTCATCGTTGATTATTTTAAATGTGCATGTGGCAGAAGGTAGAGGAGGAGGAGGAAGAGGAGGAGGAGGAGGAGGAGGAAGAAGAGGAAGAGGAGGAGGAAGAGGAGGAGGAGGAAGAGGAGGAGGAAGAGGAGGAGGAGGAAGAGGAAGAGGAGGAGGAAGAAGAGGAAGAGGAGGAGGAGGAGGAAGAGGAGGAGGAGGAGGAGGAAGAGGAGGAGGTAGAAGAGGAAGAGGAGGAGGAGGTGGAGGAAGAAGAGGAGGTGGAGGAGGAGGAGGAAGAAGAGGAAGAGGAGGTGGAGGAGGAGGAAGAGGAGGAAGAAGAAGAGGAGGAGGAAGAAGAGGAGGAAGAAGAAGAGGAAGAGGAGGAAGAAGAAGAGGAAGAGGAGGAGGAAGAGGAGGTGGAGGAGGAGGAAGAGGTGGAGGAGGAGGAGGAGGAAGAAGAGGAAGAGGAGGAAGAGGAGGAGGAGGAAGAGGAGGTGGAGGAGGAGGAAGAGGTGGAGGAGGAGGAGGAAGAAGAGGAAGAGGAGGAGGAGGAAGAGGAGGAGGAGGAGGAAGAGTCCTCCACACCTAGAGAACCACTGATCTGTATCACCACACCGGTAATACAGAGGGAAAGTAGGTTGAAAGTGCGATATGAAGACGTGACAGCGGGCGCTTGCAGAGAGTAAGATCCCGCCACAGATTTCCCGCCATAACCCAGAAACTAGTTGACTGCCTGGGGAGCATTTGCAACTCCCTGTATACAGTCAAAATTCTTTTCAGAATAAAAGCTGGTGGAGCCGAGGTGATAACAAGTCCTGAGCAGCCAAACATCGAAAACTAAGAAAAAACAAGAGAAATCACTAGAAAGTCGTCAAACTGACGTGTCAGTGTTTAAGTTACCTGAACCTCGTGTGTCTCTCAGCGCTGTGGGAGAACCTCACATGGCCGCCACCAGTGATTGAATGATGATGTCATCAAACACGTTCAGATTCCTCGAACAAGTCCAATTTCATCTTGAGTGGGCCGGACCGGTAAAATAATAACCTTTTAAATTAGAGGAAAAAAACACTTTCAAACTTGTGAAAATGTCTGTATTTCCACAAAACCAAACAATTACTACAGGAAATGACTCCAAGCACAACATAAAACCAATTTTATTGAAACCTTCTCGTGCAAAATACGGCGAAATATCGGAAACAAACTTCTGTAGCTGTTGCATTCTGGGTGTTTTTACAGCGTGGCTCTGGGGCTCGTTCGATAGCAACCAGGTCGCTCGCTTTCATCACATCATCATCATCGTCGGCGTTATCTCAGCTCGGGTCTCGGAAATCTGTTAAAAGTATAAATCTTTCTTATAATGTTTTATAATCTGCTTGGTGGTTTGGCCGGATCGGAGCCTCTTGTGGGTCTTTAATAGCCGTGATCTAGAACAAAGAAAATACAAGAGAACTCTGGAGTATCTGGACTTTTATAGAGAGGAAAGACGACTTCCAGTCATCGAACGCCATCGGTGTTTCTTAGACCTCGGCAGGTTACAGTCCTTCAGTCATCCGAACCCTGAACTTCCTGTTTCATGTGTGAAGGATGACGGATCCTGTGAAGCTTGTAACTGCTCTGATGTGTCGCGTCTGAAACGCGTAACCATGGATGAGAAAACGAATCACTTTCTGATTGAGAGTCCAAAAGTTCATTAGTGCGTTTGATGAAGTGCTTTAGCGTGACGTGTTTACGGTTCCCATGGCGACGGCAGGCGTGGTTTTGACTCATCCTCATGGTAAGGGGGCATGTCGGGATTTCTTGGGCAGAAAAATCGTCACGGGGACGCTGATGCACGTCGTTTTTGTTGACGGCGTTGCACAGGCGACCTCGGCACCTCCTCACAGTTTCTGCTGAGTCGGACACCATTCGCTGCTATCGGCACTAATACGGGTCAGAGGTCGCCTCGGGAACACACCTCCTGCATCGCAGGATTTCTGCCTCTGGACCGTCGCTGGAAATTTCCAGAATGATGAAGTCAACATGTTACAAGAGCTTGTTCAGTCAATTTAATACTCATTTTGGGAAAGCTCCTGGAAAATCTCGCCTCAATATTTGAGTCCTGTAAACTATTTTGTGGCTGTCTTTATTCCTTTTTCTTCCTTTCTCTCAACACGATTGGTAAAATGCAGCACAAGATGCTGGGAATTTACTGGAAAGGGACAGAGATTGTGTTTTTTAAGTAACAAGATTTTTTGTAGTTTAGTCCTTAAATCAAGGGCTATAAATTGATCCAGATGGTTGTCTTGCCTCCTGTGGGGGGCGCCAGAGAGCGTCAGGCGCAGGAAAACATCTGGAGATCAGGGGCCTTTTTTATCCTTTCCATTTTTAGAAAGAATCAACATAGAAAGAAATAACAGAACAGTGAAACTTTTCAATTTTGATTAACTTTTACAACTGTATTGGTGTAACGTGACAGAGAGGAATTAGAAGTACAATAAGCTTCTGTGTAAAACCATCAGAATAACAGATATATCTAGGAAGACCTGCTTGATATTTAGTATTAAACCAAAGATATGATTTAGGTTTCTGTGTCTGAGGGTCCCTACAGAGGTTAATATCTTTACAGGTTAAGAAAAAGTCTCCTTTCACTACTATAATGTTCTGTCGGTTGGTTGATCTGTTGGTCAGTTGGACTGGTCAGTTGGCCAGTTGGTTAGTTTGGTTTGTCCCACTTTAAAAAAAAAAAAAAAAGTCGGACAAAACTCCTTGAAATCCAGAAATGAAGCAGGAAAAATAAACCATTGTCCCGATACTGAAGGGAACATTTACACACACTGGGTTCATCGTACATGACCGACAAGCGGTGGACAGATGTATATTCCACTTGATTATCTCCTCCTCTCCACCGGGTGCAGCTGATGATGCACAGGTCAAAGGTCACATGACAGGTTCACTCATACTCTGATTACACACTGGAGCAAAGACATGCCGCCATTATCCTGATTAGAGACCCACTTTACAAACCACTCAATCATATGCTCCTGCAGTGTGTGTGTGTGTGTGTGTGTGTGTGTGTGTGTGTGTGTGTGTGTGTGTGTGTGTGTGTGTGTGTGTGTGTGTGTGTGTGTGTGTGTGTGTGTGTGTTAGTAACTAAACACTGTGTTAAAGTGTGTTATTTGTGTCTCGTTCTGATAATCCTGGTTGATTTGAACCAACAAAACCCTTTGAGACTGAATGAAGGACACTCTCTGTTTGCAGCTTAAAAAACATCAGAATTATTGAGGAAAATCTGATAATTTCTAATCTAACTGGGATTCTGAGTGAAGATGTGACACCTTGTGATACTACAGACACTTTTTGGTCTCATCCCTAAAAAGAGCTTTCTTTTTCTTCTTCTTTAATGTAACTGCACGACGGCTCACAGAGGAAGCAGTGTTTGGACAGTTTAGGAGCAGATGGATGTAATTATTTGTGCAATCTGATGCCAGACAGTGAGCCCCGCTTTTATTTCTATCAAGGCTGAGCTTTCAGTTCATTGAGATAATCAACACCGCGGGAGAAATGGTGCACTGGCTGCTGTTTAGGTCTGATAGATGAATTAATGGGAGCGCCATCAGCTCACAGTGAGAGCAACCAAGTTTGATTCCAGGCTGAGGCCTTTTCTGTCTGAACTTGGTGTGTTCTCCATTTGTGTCTGTGGATTTTTCCTTTCTGGTATGATGAAACATGTGCATGTTGGGTTGTTTGGTGACTCTGCAGCAGTTAAAATGTGAATCTCCTCTGTATTAGACTGAACTGCCCGCGTGCCATTGGTCCACAGCCAGGTTTCATTTCCTACCTCGGTGGTTCCCAAACTTTTCATTTGACTTCGGCCTCGTTTACACGACAACCTTTCAAGTGAAAATACATTTTTGCCTTTTCAAAAATGTTTACACGCCAACGTTGTGAGAACGATGTCCGTTTCCATGGAAATGGAAGAAACGCTGAGGTGATGTAAGTTTCATGTTGGGCCACTAGTGGGTGCTGTTGTTTGTGTTTGTCATTAAACTGCACATGTGCACAGAGAATGATATGCTATAAACATTAGCAGTGGGAGAACACAAACATCTAATTGACAGATGACCAAGTTGGATTGTTATTACGGTGACTGTCAAAATAAAAGTTAAAAGACCAAGTCCCAGGGGAATATAAACTGGGAGTCATGCCTCTCTGGAGCATGTGCATCTACTGAGCATGTGCAGAACAACTATTCACTATGGCCGTGGTGTGGAGGTGCAGAAGCAGAATAGAAAGGTTATCGTCATTGTCTCCAGTACAACGAGATTAAAAAGTGCCAACCCATCTGTGCATCATAAAAACAATAAAAGTACAAATAAAAACTGTTAAAATATAAAAATAGAGGGATAAAACAAACAAATACTCATCACTCACACAAAAGTACATTCCATTGCACTGCTCCGTTGTACAATATATTGCACATTAGTTGTGTTTTGTTTTGTTCAGTAAAATGACTGCGGTGGAGTAAAAACTGTGTTTGAGTCGGTTTGTCCTCATTTTAATGTTCCTGTGTCGTTTGCCTGATGGCGGCAGTTCAAACAGGGAGGGTCCGGGTTGTGAGCCGTCCCTGATGATGTCATCAGCTTTAGTGAGGCAGCGGGAACTGTGCACTTCTTCTAGTGTTTGGAGAAAGAAGCCGGCGATTTTCTGAGCTGTTCTGGTGAAAACACGGCAAAACGTTGTCGTGTTGCTTTAATTTGCCTCTTTCAGTTATTTTGACGTCTGCCAACATAACTCCGAGCAGGCCGAGCCAAAATCCTGTGTAGTTCTATGTGTTTTATTTATAAAACGAGCCTCATTCTTAAGGAGCGTAAACGTCTTGAATGCACAGATCGGTCCACGGAGTCCAGAACATTGTCGGCTGTAGTGAAACAGCTGTGCCATTCACCGTAATGAAGAAAACAGCTTCCAGAAGACGGTGTTCTCCGGATGTAGCAGTGCAGCTTGATACGAGCAGGTCTTCATTCTTTTTAATTAGTCCGGTGGCAGCAGGAATAAATCATAAAAATAGTTTGGTGAAATGTAGATAAACACTGCGAACGGTTGTGCATAATGGCTTTGCGCTTGTGAAATCGGGGGGCTGCGGTTTTAATAACATGTGTCCTGCTGCCTTCAGATGGCTGCGGGGATTTATTGAACTGAAGGAGGAGCTTTTCATACAGTACAAAGCAGCTGTGGACAACAGATAGCAAAACAGCTCTAAAGCACCATCAACTCTCTTTTCACGGCCGTATTTGAATGAGCCTCCCACCGCTTTGTTCCGCTCGCTCCACCTGGGCTCGGCGTCCGGAGAGGCAAATTTCATCGGCGTATAAATACCAACACTCTTTGCACGGGTCGTTTAAAATCGATATCTGCGGCCTCTCGGCTTCATTTTGCTCTCTCACACATACCAAAGCAGAGGTGGCACGTAACAAGGAAGTTCTACTTTGTTCCAGTATTTAGGTATTTTAGACGTTTGTATTTATTTTTCTCATGACATTTCAACAATATTCTTCAGACTGTCTCTTTGTTTTTAACCGTAGTGACGATGATTCAGAGTGACAGTGAAGCAGCTGACTTCAGCATTTACCCAAATGTCATAAGAAGCTTTAGAACTAAACTTGTTGATCATTTTATTTTACATTTTCATTATAAGCAAATAATATTGTTGAATGGCAATACAAAACTAAGAATCAAAAAATCACCTTGAGTCCTCCTGAAACTCGGCCAGAAGCATTTGTTTAATATAATGTTGACACAAAACAGATAATAAGCAGAATGTATATTCTACTAAACACATCTATTGTCTGGACTTTCTCCGATGCAGATGTGAAACTGATCCAGGTGAAGAAATTCCAGAAGCAAAGTAACAGAAAAGAATTTGCTCCTCAAGGCTTTAGAAAGGCTGTGCTGGTAATGTTATGTAGAAATGTAACTGAAAAAATATATATACATATATATATATATATATCTTCTTTTCTCTAACGAGTCTACATGCAGGTATAGGTGGTGTCGTGTTCAGCACGCTCACCTCACCAGGGGAAAGTCTGCGGTTCGATTCCGGGGGTGTTCCCGTGTGGAGTTTGCTTTTTTTCCCTGTTTGTGTACAAGTTTCCTCCTACTGAGCTGAACTGTGTCTTCCATGTCTGTGGCATGTGTCCCTCGGTTGGATGAAGACGTATACAAAGTAGATGTCTGAAGAAAATACTTTTAAAATATGTATTTGAACTGTCAGACGAGTGAACAGCACTGATGAACGTGAATTCATGAACCTGAGTGAAGAATTGAATTGTCTCTCAGTCTCTGAGCTCTTCATACATCAGAGAGACACATTTTTTATTCTTTATTTTTTTTTACTGAAGGAATTTGTTTGAGTGTCCCATCATAGCATCTTTGCACCTTAATCTGTTAGCATACTCGAAGCCCGAGGGGAAATTCAGATTATTCTTGTCAGTGTTTAATTTCACCCCAGTCCATGACACAGCAAATGAGGCGGAGATGGTTTGCAATCATTGCATCCTGTCACCCCGTCTGTTTGCTGCAAGCAGCGGCCCACTTCATGCGTCTATTCCATGTGCTGATATGAAATATTTGATTGCCCCTATGGATGAAAAAGCAGCTCACAGAAATACATTTTTAAGATGAACCACGTTGTCTTTCTCCTAATGCCTCTTTCAAAGCCGTGGATTTATGAATAGATTTGTTTGGATTTGTTTGCCTACTGTTTCACTGAAGGACTAAACTGGATTAAAAAACATTGACGATTAGACTTTTCTTTATGGGCTTTTGTGGCATTTGTGCGAAGACTTGTAATCACAACCATTGTATTCTGCCAACAATAAATAATGCTTTGTAGTCATTATTTGTGTTGATTGGGTTCAGTTGCACTTATTGCCAAATGCTATTCTATTCTCTTTTTTTTTGGCTGATTTCTTTCATTCAGCCTCTGCACTTGATCTGGAGTTGTTTCCTTTGTGAGCTTGACTGAATGATATTTCCCAATGTTATTATATTCAAGGTTAGTGAGAGACCGAATATGTGTGAGGGGACAAAAGCAGTCTTGTCTCGCCGAGATCAAACATGAACGAACAAGTCAGCGTGATGTGTGTTTTTGTATTAAATTTAAAGTAAAGATGTTTAAACATGCTTCAGTGAGCCAGACAAAGTGACCCGGTACAATGGATTACTGGAGCTGTGTTTCAGATTAATTTAACAATAGATTTGATTGTCGTTGAATGAGAATAGCTCACGTAGCTCCTCTGGGATTTACTGTAAGCAGAACATTGGTTTGATGAGAAGCAGTGAAGAAAAGACAGTAGATTTTAACTGACGGCAAAAATGTGCAAAAGTTCTTCGATCTATGAGTGGAAACGTAACGACAGTGTGAATCACAGCAACTTGTTCAACGTCCCTCTTTAATGGGAGAAGCTATTATCAGCAGCTTCTGCCATATTTCCTCACAGTACAGGATTATTCATGACTACCCCAAGGTCTTGCCTGCGTGATTAAGCTGTTCCCGTTTGTCCTCTCTTGTCTTGCAGAACCGTGACAGAATGGTCGACTGTATGAGCAAAGTCATGCTGCACACGGTCGTGTCATGCTGGCAACCATTCCTGGGACTGGCCCTGGTGGCCGTCTTCGTGGGATCCACCCTGGGCTGTCCCTCGCGCTGCGAGTGCTCGGCGCAGAGCAAGGCGGTCGTCTGCCACCGCAAGCGGATGCCAATCATCCCCGACGGCATCCCAACCGAGACCCGGGTCCTGGACCTGAGCAAGAACAAGCTGACAATGATCAACCCTGATGACTTTATCAATTTTCCTGGGCTGGAGGAGCTTGACCTCAGCGGGAACGTTATCAGCTATGTTGAGCCCGGAGCTTTTAATGCTCTGTTCAACATGCACTTCCTCAGTCTGAAGAGCAATCGAATCAAGCTCATTCCACTGGGCGTCTTCACAGGCCTGGCTAATCTCACCCGGCTGGATATAAGCGACAACAAGATCGTCATCCTCTTGGATTACATGTTCCAGGACTTGCACAATCTAAGGTTTTTGGAAGTGGGTGACAATGATCTGGTTTACCTTTCTCACCGTGCATTCAGTGGACTTCTAAGCCTGGAGATACTGACCCTAGAAAGGTGTAACCTTACAGTCGTACCCACTGAGGCCCTCTCCCACCTGCACAATCTGGTCAGCCTCCATCTACGATACCTCAGCATTAGCACTTTGCATCCGTACTCCTTCAAGAAACTGTTTCGCCTGCGGCACCTAGAGATTGATAATTGGCCTTCGCTCGACCACGTGCCAGCAAACACGCTGCACGGCCTCAACTTATCAACGTTGTATATAACCAACACCAACCTGTCCTCCTTTCCTTACCAAGCTCTGAAGCATCTGCCCTACCTGACCCATCTGAACCTGTCCTTCAACCGGATCAGGCATATTGAAGGGGGCATGCTGATGGAGCTGGTCCGCCTGAGGGAGCTGCATTTAGTCGGAGCTCAGCTGTCCACCATCGAACCGTACGCTTTCCAGGGTCTGAGGGGTCTCAAGGTCCTCAATGTATCACACAACCGACTGGACACACTGGAGAAGGGGGTTTTTCAGTCCCCTGAAGCTTTGGAGGTTCTTCTCATTGACAACAACCCCCTGGTGTGTGACTGTCGCCTCATGTGGATTTTTCAGAAAAAGCACTCCATCTTCTTTGGGGAATCGCAGCCGGAATGCAGCACAACCGAGGGTATACGAGGCCGGCCGTTCAAGGATTTTAAGGAGACTCTCCTGTCCTATTATGTGACATGTACCAAGCCAAAAATCCGAGAAAATAAAACACAAACAATCACTGTAGATGAGGGCCAGCACGCAATGCTGCGCTGCAGTGCCGAGGGGACACCGAGGCCCATGGTGTCCTGGGTGTCCCCACGTCGACGAGTGCTGACGAATCGCAGCCACGGCAGAGTGACGGTCCACAACAATGGCACGCTCGAGATCAAGTCTGCAGAGGTACAAGACAGCGGCGTTTACCTTTGCCTTGCGTCCAACACTGCTGGGAATGATACCCTGATGGCTTCGTTGGCGGTGAAAAGCCTGGGATCGCTGTACGCCAACAGGACCCAGACCACCCCAGACTCCAGCAATACCACTGCCAATGGGACGACTGGCATGACCCTCGGCTTGGACCTTAAAACTATTTTAGTGTCAACAGCTATGGGTTGTTTCACTTTCCTGGGCGTGGTCTTGTTTTGCTTCCTGCTCCTTTTCGTTTGGAGCAGAGGAAAAGGAAAACATAAAAACAACATAGACGTTGAGTACGTGCCTCGGTCGAAGTCCAACGGCACCAATGTTGACTCGGCGGAGGGACAAGCCGGTGGTCGTCGTTTTAACATGAAAATGATGTGACTTCTTTTATAAACTCAATATTATGCATTGTGGAAATGCCCAAAGTACAATGTATTTTTTTGGAAATCAGATGACTGAACTTCTCACCACTGCAGGGAGAGTGGTAGTGGAAAAACTCTGGGGCATCATACCATTATGAGCAGTACCCTAAATCACTGGATCTTGTCATAATGCTTGGATTCTGTGTCTCAAATAGTGGGAACTCTTATAAAATTGCCAGCAGGCAGTTTCTTTGTCGTGGGAGCCGCTCGCACCATGTGGACCTGGGGGCAGGGGAGTAGGTGTCATTTATCAGCTTTTTGAAGTTTTTACGCCCAAAAAAGAACCCTCCAGTTTTGGGTTGACTCTAAAGACTCAGCTGAACCATGTACAGTACAAATTTGTATCTATGCTATTAACCTACTTTGTTTAGTCTTGCGCCATGCTTATTCACAAAACAGTTCAAAGAAACAGACCATTATTTCCTATGTTCAATATTTTGCATACGTGTACTTAATGCCTCATTATGTACATGTGTGTATGTGTTAATTCTGAAAGAACTATTCACAGCAATATTCATGGGATGCATTAGCCAAAATTGATATAACCCTTCATGTTCAGCGGGAACACCATTCAGAGTTTCCAGTAATTCAGGAAGGGCTTCTGCGGCTGATTATTTGTCCCTGCTACTCTAATTGACTTCTAAATAATGAATATATATTATTTAACAATTAATAATCAAATTAAGAGAAAATATTTATGAAGAAGCGAGTTTTACAAAGATCAGTTTTTAAACACTGTTCAGGAACTAACAGAGTGGATCATCGGTTTCCGGTCAGAGTACACCAACCACCTTTTTGTCCTCTTTTCATCTCTTTTTATTCCTTTAACTGTACATTTGCTGGTTGGCAAACTACATGTGTCAATTTTACTACAGTGACATTTGCATCATTTTCCCCCAGTAGGAAAATTTGGACTTTGTTGTGGTAGTTCTTCATTTTGTTGTTGAATCATTTAGATTGTGAAAAACCTCTAAAGTAAAAGTTGAAAAAAAAATATGTATGTGAAATAAATGAAGATGTATTTGTACCAATGCGTCTGACTAAATGACTAAAGCAGAACTGAACCTTTTCTTTCCCACAATATCTTCGTTATCTGTATATTTGCTTTCTTCTCCTTCAGGCAAGAAGATTTTTCCGACATACCTTTGACATGTCAGAATCCTTTTATTGTCATTATGCATATGCTTCAATACACACAGTGGGATTGCAGATGGAAGCCCCGGCTGTCAGCAAAAAAAAAGAAAGAGGCTTAAAATAATCTTTTAAGAAAGTGTAAACACAATAAAGCAGATAAAACGGCGCAGGCACATTGCAGTGTCGAGGCTGTGCGAGGTAGTGGGTCGCCTGGAATACTGTGTGTTTGCTCATGTGTCTGCAGGAGAACGAGTGTGTGTATGCGTGCATGTGCAGAGGAGAGTGTGTGTCGGTGTGTGTCAGCAGGGGTGTGTGGCTTCATGGTTTCCACTGGAACACAGGGCCCATTCACACCACATTTTCTAGTGATAGCGCAAACCTTCCATGGCGTTTTTGGAGGTCTTTGTACGCGGCTCCCAAGGTGGAACTTTTCAAAAATGCCGCACGTGTGTGTGGTTTCATAACAGAGACAAACAACAGCACCCACTAGTGGCCCAACATGCTAACTACATTGTTTTCCGTGTTTTTGCAAATGCCGTGTAAACGGACAGTTTTCAAATCACTTCCATGTAGACATGAAACTTTTCTCAAAACAAAAAAATATATATTGCTTTTTCATTTGAAGACATGTCAAAGGTTTGCTGGGAAAACCTTCTGGCCAAAGAAAAGAAGGTAAAAATACTGAAGGAATAAAAAACTGAACTGAACTGACAGCTGCTTGTATGAATGTAGTATCAACAGGTTTATAACTACAATATTGAAACCAAGAGTTCATTCATAAAATATATGGATAATATATATCAATAATTTAGAAAAATGCATGCGCTAAATGTTACAGCCACAATGTGACAAAGCATGAGCAAAGCTATACCCACAGCCAAAGATACAGAAGAGGTTTGTTTTGTGCAGTGATGTGAAATACTTGATAATTAGAACATTATTAAATGAGTGTTACAGGAGCTTTGAAATCAGATATCATGAGAATAAAAAAACAAATAGCATTGCCACAAACAAAAATGTGATAATTATGACACATTATTTCACACTTTGTACCGAGTTACACCATCAGTCCATTAGTATGTGTATATCATTGTGATCCTTCTATATCGATGACTGCATGGTGTTACTTTCTAGAGTATTCCATTATTGCTCTGCTGTGTTGTAAACCCTCCCTGATGCGTTCTAATCTCACTGTCAGACCAAACTAATGGAGTTACCTTATAAATAGGTGCATCGTGTGGGAATGCAGGTTTAAAGAGTCTTCACCTGAGCCCAAAACTACAATATCCACACTGCCACCTCCACGTCTGGGAGAAAGCAAGAAAACTGTCGAAGGATTTCATCAGCAGGATTGAATCTGTTGCTTCAGATTGTCTGTGGCACCAACTCAAGGTAAGACCCCCCCCCACCCCCCCCAGCAGCAAGCTGTCTCTTTACTTGTATTATTACCTGCCGGCTGAATCAGTTTGTAAACCGTCACTCTAATGAATGTTTTATTACCTGTGCTTTGTTTGTAGATCTGAGGACTTTTAATTTAATACTTCTGGAATAGAATATATAAAATATCTGGACTTTCTCCTGCATGTATTCTTCCTCTTCTTTCAACCTCGATGCAGATGATTACAGTAAAATGACCCAAAGCCATGATGGAGACATTTATAAAATGCATAAAATCAATTCAATTCAATGGCAGGACTTCCTGCTTGTGTTTCATTAATCAAAGAATTCCATCATATATATATATATATATATATATATATATATGAGATAGCTTTTATTTAGTTTGTTCGTTCAAAATTAACTACCAAAAAAAATAATAACAGGTTATTATTTAGCCTCTGAGTTAGTATTTCTTTAGTATCAGCATTATAATAGTGACATAACAACATTTAAATTCAGACCCTGTTTCTCCAACAACGTTTCAAATGAAAAACGCTTCATTTTTTTTGTTCTCGTTTCAGAAAACTTTCACGTTTACATGATAATGTTTTCAAAGTGATGTCCATTTACACGCTGACATGCTAGAAATGCTGAAGGTGTTTTCATGCTTGGCCACTAGTGGGCGCTGTTTGTTTCTGTAATAAAAACACACATGCATCAGAGAACAATAAGCTATAAACAATAACAATGGGAGAACACGGACATTCTAGTGGACAGATGACCAAGATAAATTGTTCTTATGGTGACTGTCAAAATAAAAGTACCAAGTCCCAGGAGACTATGGACTGGGAGTCATGACACCAAGGAGGAAACTTTGTTCTTATAGTCTATCTACTGAGCATGTGCAGAACAACTATTTACTACAGCCGTAGCACTAACGTTTCCACCGTCCAGACGGAGTCGGAGCATTTTTAAAAAGTTGTTTTTTCAGTAAAGTGAGCCGGAAAACTGAATGAATGTTTTGCATTTTTACTTGAAAAGCCTTAACATTTGAAGTGTTTCTTTGTGACGCACCGTAGACGTGATGAAAATGGCGATATTTTCCCAAAACCAAACATTTAGAACTGAAAACGACTACAATCTCAATATAAAGCCAATTTTAATGGAACCTTCTGGTGCCGAATGCAGTGATGTGTCCACAGAACTTCTCCTGTAGCTGTTGCATTCTGACAACTCGGCTTTCAGGCGAGTTTGATAGCAACCAGGTAGTTCACCTTCATGGCAGCATCGCCCATGTCTCAGCTTGAGTCTCAGTTGTTTGTCTGCTACTCATAGGAATTTGTAAAAAAACAAAATCAATGTTTTCTTTACATTTCTACCTTTTGGTTTTGCTTCGAGCCTCTTGAAGGTCCGTTTTAGCCCCTGGGCCTTATTTTTGACACCCCTCCCACTAAAGAGGGAATTCTATTCGTCCATCCATCTTTATACTCTGAGTTATGAACAAGATTCCAGTTTTCACAGCAGCAACACATGAACATGAATTCATCTCTTTGTTCGTGTTTGATGATGCTAAACAGCTGAAATACAGCTAATGCAGCTCTTTACGCCCGTAATATCAGAGTAGAATTACTGCAACATTTTCCCTAATTACTATCTGAAACAGAAGCTACACTGCAAGGCAACTTTTCCCAGAGTTAATTTATTCTTTAATATGTTTTTAAAACTGTTTAAGGCTTTAGTCGGCTGCTCGCTGAGCAGTTGAGCTCCTTAATGATGCTGTGTTATTTCGTAAGCAATCAACGGGCAATAACCTCCAACAATTGGGATAATTTTTTAAGAATTACCCCTTTTATTCTCAAGTTTACCTTTTTCTATTGCTGCTATTGTCGCGGACTGTGTTTTAAATTCTATTTTGACAGAAGCAGGCTGTGACAAGACTTGAGGTAATTATTCTAAAACGGAGTTAAGTGACTGTTACTGCCCAGCTTCTGAGCGCATTAATTACCAGCTGAAGAGTAAAGTCACAAATTATTTTCTTCAACTTCTCAGTGTTCACAAAGTAAATCCACTTTTTGGATGCGCTGGACCCGAAAGAAAACGCTGAACCAGGAGTGCTGTCCTGCTTATTTCTAATTTCATGTAGATTTTTCATTAATAACTTTGGAAAAACATCCTAATTTGTCTTAAAATATGAATAATCTCCTGGTGCTGTAGAGCTTAATAACCTGTATCTGTGTTCCTAAAATTCAACGACTAAATATACATTAACAAGCAAGTTCTCTTTGACAAATCAAAAATGTTTTGGCTTCTTCGTATTTTCACCTTTATGGTTAAAAAGCATGTATTTCTTATGCCGTCCCTCATTTCCGCGGTCTCATTAGGAGCCTCGGAGGCTCTTTCTCTCCGAGCCGACCGTCCCCGGGGCTGCATCTGAAATCAGAGCACCGAATGCTGCAGCTCCTCCAAAAATACAAAAGAAACAAGGTTAACTTAGTAGGTCAGCGGTGCTGCTGTCCAAGAGCTTTCATTTAGTCAAAATTACAGGAGAAATAGGGTTTTTCTCTTGCACATCCCTCCAGCAGGATTTCACATTCATGTACAAATGAGGCTTCTGAGGTAGAATCCTGTTTTTATTCCTCTGGTATAATGAGAGTTTTACTCAGAGGAAACACAACACGCCGCATTATACATCCCTAATATCAAAAACCACTCACACACAAAGTGACACTTTCTTTTATGGGACTAAAATCTTTATGGGAGACGTAAATAATTGGTTTTCATATCTTGAAATCAGCTTGTGTCATTTTAATAAAGCAGAAAATAAGCCATCGTTACTAATTATGTCCGTTTAGGATGATTTCATGAGGAAAATCGTGCAAATGATGTAATAGCTGAAACAAACGTGAGCACATTAAATGTCACATATTTGCATACAGTCGCCGAAACGTCCTATACCCTTTGATAGTCATTATTTTAGAACCCGTTTACATTTCCCCAAAACGCTCAGTCTCCATGGAAACGGGAAACCGCAGCATTTCCGAAGCGCTGCTACTGCACACCACGGTGGGAATAAATGGATCTTCTGCACATGCTTAGATGGACGATAACAAATAAAAAAAACAAACAACAGCAACCACTTGTGGCCCAACGTAAAAACATTGTTTTCAGGGTTGCCGTGGAAACGCACATTGTTCTCAAACTGTTGAGACTGTCCTGGAATGAAAACGCAAAAACTTTCATTTTCACTGGAAAAGTTTTCGTCTTAGTTTGAGTTTGGAGTCATTGGTGTTCTTTACAATCTAATTAAAATAAATCGTTCACGCCTCATTTATTGGGTGTTTTGAGGTTCAGTCTTCTGGAAAGCCCAAATAATCAGCCTGTATACATTATAGTTATTTTTCCAGGATTAAAAATATTATTAATAGTAGTAGCAGCAGCATTAAGAAAAAAGAACTATATACATCATTTAAAAAAACCCAATGAAAATTAGATAAATTTGTTCATAATTAACAAGAAAGAACAATGAGAGTAATAGAATGGTGCAAATAATTTTCATGTCACACAATATGAAATAAAAACTTATTTTGGATAGATAGACAGATACAGAGCACAAATGTTCAGAGTAACAGAATGGGAAATAAAAATAGAATGTGCAGAGTAAAAATTGCAAATATGAACAAATCAACATCAGATGAGTCCGACAACAAACAACAGCAATAATAAGAACGAATTAAACGCCAATCAAAAGACCAGAAAACAAATATCAAGAAGAAACAAAAACAAATTATCCTGGATTCTGTGAAAGTCACGTTTAAAGATGCTTTTTATGCAAATCTCTTCGTCCTAATTGACAGAATTTCATGTGAGAAGCCGTTAGTGTATCTGTTGGCTTGGTCCTCTCCGTTATTGATCTGATCGGACTAACCTCACTTTTTCACTAATTAGAGGATAATTCTGCAAAATGAACGGACAAAGGCGGCTTCTATTCAAATCAAACTTTTCTCAGCTCTCAAGCAGTAAAGCAGAAACATTCTACGGCGTTTTATTATTTCATGATAGATTTGGTCGTTTTGGCCATTAAAAGTGAAGTTTCTTAAAGGTCAGAGACACTTAAAACCTTTTAATCTAATGAGAATCTAATCAAGAATCGCTGGAAGAAAAACTGTTTCTTTTCCTTTTCAACTGAACGTCTGAATCTGTGTGACTCATAACACACGTTTGAAGCATTGTGTCACAGAAAGGAAAATATCACAAAAAGTTCAAACAAGTTTTTTTTCTTTTTTATAATTCACTGAATTTTCAAGCATACGGTTTCATTAAAATTAACTTTATGTTGAGATTAAAGTCATTTTCTGTAGTAATTGTTTGGTTTGGTAAGAATATAGAGATTTTCATTACGTACTATACTCTGCACCACAACTAAGAAAATCTTTACATTTAAAGGTTATTATGTCACTTTTCTACCAGCCTGACCCACTTCAGATCTCCCACCAACACCATTCTTCTTCTTCTTCTTCTTAAATTGGGCTGTATGTGTTTTTAAAGAAAGTTTCAAATTAATATGAAGCTTCTAACAACAAATCAACTTAATGTCACTGGTTGAATATGAGAAGAATGATCTGTTGGGCATTAGTAGAGAAAATCATCTGCTCATCCCACAAATGCAGCTAAAAAAAAGGCCCATTGCACAGAATCATGAAAAAACCAAGATTTGCTCTAAGAAACACCTCGTATAAGATGGTGAATTGTGTTTCTGTCGCTTACAGAGGAAATATTACTGCGAGTTGATTGAATATCGGCTGCAGGATTCGTGTGTTTGTTCCTCAACGTTTGCGGCATTGCATGAGGTTACTTATCTCCGACATGAGGACACGGCGTTACTCTGCACGTCTCCACCGAGGAAAACTTTGTGACACATAATCATCAGTCCTGAACTCCAGCAACTTCATTTCAAAACGCAATCATCTCACAAAGTACAAGAAAAAAATCTAAATAAAATTTCCACAGGAGGAAGCACAGCGGCGGGAAAGAAAAGACTTTCCTAAATGTGATAAGCTACAAACGCAGACGTTCTCAAAAAGCAGACAAAGATGGCGAGATGGCGTGCAAAGAAACACTGAGAACCCCCAGACGTGGACTCGAACCGTGGTTTTTTCTGCACCGCGGGGCCTGCCGGTCCCGATTGAACGTTGCATCCCCGCAGCGACGCTGCTGACGTGTCAAAGAACTGAAATAGAAGTGCAGACACAATATTTTAGCAGCCGCAGTCGGCCGTGAATACTCAGAGAATGCCTTCAAAAGAATGAGGACTATGAAGTGCGCCCCACTCACACCCACTTCTCCACTACTACATCTCATGAAGGTGGTTCATTGGCTCGGGATGAATGAATCAATACGCTGGTTCTGGTGAAAGAAACTGTCAGTTTTGGACGTGTAGTTCTGCGTAAACACACACATCTGCTAAAGAGAAAAATTGTGAAAGAAACCAGCCGGCGCTCTGTAAAAATCCCGGCGCTTCTGAAATCACACGCCACGTATTAGATTTCCAAGGCCCTGAAAATGCTGCACATAAAACGTCCCTCGTCCCTCGACTTGAGGAAGGGAGCGACGGGCTGGAAGACGGTGAGGTTTTGGGTTGAGAGCAGCGAGGAGCCGCTCGGAGCCGCTCGGAACCGAGGACCGGGGCAGATGTTAGCCGGCAGCTTTTGGCTGCGTGTGCTTTCATTAGGTTTAGCTTTCATACGCTCCCCGGTGGCACGCCGCGCCGCGCCGCGCCGCCGCGCACCGCCCGCCAAATGAGCTCCCGGGTGAGGCCGACTCCGGCTAAAACACTAACGTCCCAAAAAAACCGTGGCAGGCTGCAGAAGAGGAATCCATGCATGTGCTGCTATGCATCTTCCCGGCAGATTCAGGAATCCACGAAACTGAAATGAATGCACGGTTGGAAAAGCATCCGCACGCTGCTCGTTGCCTCGCCGTTGACAGCGTCTTTGTTCTGTCGTGTTTTTTTTCCCGAGCCAAACAAAGGTAGATTTATGCTGCTGAAAGAGAGCTTTTCTCTGCTTTTCAAATATAAACCCCGCTCACACTGCAAGGCAGCCTTGGAAAACGTCTCCAGGATAATGGAGGAGAAAACATTATTAGCAACAAAAAGCCCTTCACTATTCACACCCGCTGTTTGCCTGTAAGCCAACAGTCAATATTTCTTACTTTAGCGTGTTGCTGCATTCTGTAATTATGTTTTTGCCCTTTCTGGGAAACGCAGTCGTGAAAGAAGAAATGAGAGGACGGAAATTGAATTCTTTGCCTATATAATTGTTTAATGATGAATGGACCCATAAATGGGAGCAAAGACACACAAAGTTTTCCTTGTTTTTTTTTTTCTCTCCACAAACAAAAGCAATACTTCCTGGAACATAATATTTATTCATTCCGTGTCGACGTGGCACCATTCTCTGCTTTTGATACGAAGCCTTTTATTAACAGGAATGTATTCTGATGGGTTATTCTGGGCGCTGGTTGAACCTGGAGCAGAAGAGATCGGACTTATTTAACGGGGATGCCAGATTCCGATACCAGTATCGGCTCCGATACCTCACTGAGTACTCCTACTCGAAAAAACGTCGCCAGCAGGCACACAAGAGGGCACAAGCGATGTCGGTTTTCTACACTTTCTTTATTTAAAAAAAAGAAAATCCAGACATTACAATGTATGGGAGAACATTATCATAATAAAAAGAATGTGTTCAGACAAAGTATTTTCTGTTTATCGATAAACATTTCCAAAGTACTGTTCTAGGTTCAACTAATTAATAAACCAAAGGAGAAAAAAATTATAAAAACACTTGAAGGTCATGAAAATTCATCCAGATTTAGCACTTTGATGATGCCTTAACCTTGAATATTAAAACGTATCGGCGATACTGGCCTTGTATTTACTTGGTACCGGATCGCTATGGCACACCACTCGTCTCCATTGAGCGGAGCGGTGCGTGGATCGACGCCACACACGGACTATGATGGGGCGTGTCCACTGCAGTTCAGACCAAACCAACATGGCGGCTCGGCCACAATCTTTCTCTTTTACTACTAAAACATCTGCGGTGGAAAATAAACCTTTGCAAGTTGTTGACTCTGTCCTTGTTTTGATTCCACCAGAGCGAGTTTAGAACTTTTACCAAAGCTTTGTAGGACCGCTGCTCCCCACACTTTATTAGCATTACACTGGCTGGATTATACTTTAAGCAAATTAGCTCCGGTGCGCCGCACCGCTCCCAGCATGCACCACCGTGTGTTTCACATAGGAAATTAATGGGAAGCAGGAAATAGACGGATACTGGGGACACGTACTTTAAGACTGTATTGTTTGCAGACAAAGTATAAATTAGGCTTCTTGGCATTTAAAAAACACTTGTATCGGTACTCTGTATCAGCAAGTGGCTAAAGGCTTGTACTCGTGTAATTAAAGCAGTATCGGCGCATCCTTAATACTTTGATCTGTTAGGAGCTGAAACCTGGAGCAGAGGAGATGGGACCCATATTTAGGGGCAGGCATGTTCTCCTGCCGAGACGTGAACGCCATCAAAAGGCTCACTAAATGTCGCATGAGCGTTTATCTACTGAGGATTTGAGGGGAAGGCAGGCTATAGATGATTGGTCTTCTGTGTGGCGCCACAGCTCCAGCTGAGAGGCGTATCATGGTTTGAATACCTGCACAATGATTTAATTAGAACATGGATTCAGCCGGAGTCTCTCTGTGGAACCAAGGCAATTAAAAAGTGGCCATAAAAAGTCCTTGTTCCGTGTTTCATGATATCACATAGGCTCATATATTAAAGCTGCAGGAACACTGAAAGAAGGAAATTGAAAGGAAGGAGGGGAAAAGCCATAATAATAAAAGGTTGCTTATCAACTTGAAAGGTACTAACTAACTCTTGTAGAAGTTAATTATTCTGAAATTAATTTCCATGCTTGAATTATACGTCCAGGTAATATGTATGAAATAAAATTGAAGTGAAGTTAAAGGTATGATGTGAAAATGAAATGGATTAATACACGTGCATGGATGTGCATTAACTTGTGAGTGTGAGGGACTCGGGTTCGAATCAAGTTTAAAATCAGATTAACACTGTGACCAATTTAAAGGCACTGAAAAGACACGACTAATCCATTCACTGACTCAACAATACGAACTCTTTACACGGATATGATTTCATGCGACAACTCAAAACCTTTTTGAACGTATGTTTTCACGACACGGTGTTCGGAGGCAAAGAAAACTTTGAAAACAAGTAGTCGTGTAAACGAGTCCTTCGATAAGGACCATTTTCATCTGCGTCGACAGAACAGCACCTCAGTGTGCGTTCACACCTGTCAGGTTTGGTCAGGTTACAACAAACCCTGGGTGTGACACCTGCATCTATTTGTGGAGGTGTGACCTCCACCCAACAGGCTCTGCTCGCTTCAAACGGCAGCTTGATTGAAATCCGAACACACCGTGAACCAAAGAGCTCTAAACGGAGCGCAGACAGGACGTGACAGGCCTCGGAGGCACTGTGTCCTCGCAGAACATAACGACGGGTGTAATCCTCCGGAGCTTTTGACACTTTCATACATGTGATTTCATTTTGGGTCCCTAATCTGGTCTGAAAACGAGGGTGGAAATGTGAACCTTCCTCTTTTTTCTTTCTTTCTAATCTAAAGTGTGAACATTGCTTCGGACCGCCCAGCACGCTGAATCTTGAGACAGATGGGTTATAACAGCACAAAACTACATCAGCCTCCTCATCATTCAGCCAAAAACTGAAATGTGCAGTGGCCACAGGCTCACCAAAACTGGAGCAGAGTGGAAAAATATTGCCGGGTCTAAAAAAAAAAATTGAAAAATCTCAATTTCCTCTGATGGTCACAGATGGCAAGTTGAGATTTTGGCACTGATTGCAGGAATCAATTGACACAATCTTCCTTGCGTTAACATTCCAGCTTGCTGGTGGCATAACGGTATAGAGAATGTTTTCTTGGCACATTTCAAGCCCCTCAATACCGATCCCATCTTCTAATGGCCACTGCCAGCATGGTAATGCACCATGTCGTAAAACTAAAGTCATATCAAACTGGTTTTATTACCATGACAATGACTTCATTGTGCTTTAACTGCCTCTCCAGTCAGCGGAGTGGAACCACACCTTTGGGATGTGATAAAACGAGACTTCTGCTGGGTAAAGGTACGATGGAGTCATATCTGCGAGGACCAAATCCCAAAGAACTCCTAAAACACCTTTTCTCTGTCTCAAATATGCATATTTACACCCCACACTGGCTTATTTGAAGGTATAATTTGTTCACCCTGTCAAGCAAGCCAACATGAAGCAGGCTGTGAGGACCCGGGTGGCGTGCTCGTAACCAAAAGAAAACTGGGGACATTCACTCCAGCTTTGCTGCCGGTGCTCGTCTCTGGACGGCTTGAGCTTCTACTGTGACCAGTGATTGACACTATACTGCGGGTACTACAGTTTTTCTTCCCAATACCTGCAGTCCGGGTGCTGATTCATGCTGTGACGGCTGCCGGGCCCAGTGCAGGCGGCTGCATCGGTCCAGTTTTCACTGGTGTTGCAGGTCTGCAGAGAATTTATCCAACTGGAGGCTGCTGGACACCGCCTATACGACTCACCTCTTCTCAGGAGTGTCTCACTCCACCTGACTTCACTGTTACTGAGAGTTTTTCAAGTTAGCATCTAAACCACATTTTTAAACCCAGTTTCTATTCGGTTCACCAAATCAATTCTGCATTTGCAATTGGAAATCTGCCTTTAGTCAAATGAATGTTTTCATTTTAGTTCCGCCCCCTTGGTTTCCCCTTTCCTTTGTTATGGTTGTTGGTGCCAGGAGGCTGCATGATGTCTGCATTCATGTATTCAAAGTCTAAAAACATGAATTTGGTTTAATGTGGTGACTCTAACAGCCCATTCACACGACAATGTTTCAAGTGAAAACGCATCGCTTTTCCATTTTCGTTTCAGAAGAGTTTCATGTTTAGACGACATTATTTTGAAAACGATGTCGGTTTACATGGAAACAGCAGAAACACTGAAACACAATCGGTGTAAACGAAGCCGTATTGTGTGTGGAGGTCAAACTGCCTCTCGTCCCACGTCAGCTGAGATTGGCTGGAGAACCTTTGACTTCAACTTGGATGGATGACAGGCGGACTAAAGGTGCGTCGCTTGTTGCATGGCCTCTGATGAAGTAGCGTCAGACAAATAATACGGCCATAACCGTTCAAGCTCGAACTCTGTCCTCACATTTCACTGTTTTACTTCAGCACAACATGTACTTTCTGTTAAAAAGCCTTTTTCCATGTCTCATGTATTGTTGCTGGTCCATTCAAGCTCTGTTTTCCTGCTGTGCCACGTCCTTGATCTGGTATTGCCACTTTTTTTTTTCTTGTTTTGTTCAGCCGTCTCGGCCTCGCCAGGCAGATAACTAGATCATTAGATACTCTCCGACCTTGAACAAGTCGACACCATTTGCAACAAAGTACTCAGTTTAACAAGAAGTCTCCCAGACATCACAACATTCTGGTTTTTCCTCAAACAGGAACTCGACTCTGCCTGGCGCGCGCTGTACATAATTCATCAATACCCCGTCTTTGCACTCTCTTCCATTTCTTCACACTACATGGCTTCGGTGATCCGGTGGAATTTGCTTACCCTTTCCTTTAACACCTCGCTCATCTCTTTACTTTCTTTAGATGCCTTGGGATGTTTTAAATCACTGCTCACTGACTTGCAGCCCTCCTTACAAAGTGGGTTTTCGTATTGTGATATCATTAGTGGACCATTATCCCTCCTGCAGTCTCGCTCCAGATCCGCCTCCTGAGAATGTATGATGTCAGCAAACTCGCCTACATTCTCCTTATTCTATATTATCACTCACTTTACAATGGTAACCACGTATGGAACAACTTTTCACTTTTAGGAGAAGTTAAGGAGGCCTCATTTCACCTTTGACCACATCTGAAAATCCGGTATATAAATTCAGCTGTTTGTTGGTCCAAACAAAAGTAGACTTGTGAGTGAAAGTAGCATGTTAGTGACTCCTGGCATGATGTGTAGGTGTGTTTTCAGCCTGCAGCTGTGAGCTGGCCATCACTCTGCTGTTCTGACGTCTGCCGGGTCAGAAAGGAGGAGAACCTTGACTGAGATGAGCATCCACAAGGTCTACGGAGTGGCTGAGCTGGAGGTCATACAGCTTCACACACCACATCACGGAGTGATGGAGTGAACAAATACAGATTGATGTAACAAGTGAAGGAAAAACAGTCATTAATGTGTTCTTTAAATTGATGAGGAAACAAGAGTGGAATCAATCACACAGTTTTATTGATAATTACCTTCAGGCAGAATACAGGGAATACAAGCGAGATCTCGGGCTCAAACACCAGACTGTCCGGGAGGATCGGGCATCAGAGGAGAAGAGCCCCGGGTACAGAAAAACTTTGGTTTAGAAGCATTTCTTTCACCCCTCCCTGCACATATGGTGTGGATAACACATGTTGTTTTTACCGAAACTGAACACATACCTATTGTTCTGTCCCGGGAAGTTTTAGATATGACAATCGTACATTCTTCGGATGGTCAGGATGGCAGCTCAATATCTGTAGAAGCTGAGGTGCCGACACCGGCAGCACCGGTCCATATATGGTCATGTTATTAACAGTTCTGAGCAGAAGCGATAAAAGCGGATTATACTGGTGTCGTGGATATTTTGTCGTTGTTGTCGGTGCTGTTTGGAATAAAGTGTTAAAACAAGGTTTTTCTGTCAGGAGAAGTTTATTGGGGTTGAAGCAGAACAATTGAACTGTTGAGCCTCAGCAATAGCAGAAGGTTGACCTTGGTTCCCAAGGGTTAGGGTTAGGGTTAGGGAGTGAGGGAATGGTTGCTGGTTGAAAGCCAGGAAGGTAGGAAGTCTATGATGATCAAATATAATGAGTAAAAGGCCAAGATATCATTTTACCACGACACTGCTATGCAAGCTAATGCGTTGATAACTCACAACACCTGTTTCTTCCTTTACAAGATTCATGTCTCCTGAAAATTGTCTTCATAGAATAATAAGTAGATTTTTTTTTTTCCTGTTTCTTCAACTTGTCAAAATCAGTGGGATAGGAAAAGCTATTTTGTAATTCCAACTTGAATGTGGCGCATGAAGATAAAGCCGTCCTCGCTTTAGTTGCGTCACACATTAGCTTTGCCATTTGCTGAACTGGCCTCATTTTCTCCGCCGCGCTCGTTTCCATGTAGTTGGTTTTTTTTCCCCAACATAAGCATGTGACGCTAATAAATGTACGAATATCGTTTAACTTTACCTCTTGGTGTTGAATCTAAAACAAAGTCTAAATATATTCATCCTTTTTTAAAGCTTGATTTAGTATTCCATTGCTTTGATTTTGTTAGCTTTTGGGTTTTCCTGCATTTTGAACATTCAGTATATATTTAAAAACAGTAAATTAATTTTTATTTATAAGACACTTTTCATACAAGAAAATGCAGCACAAACAACTTTACACGGTAAAAAAAACAGCCCGTCCTGTACTCCTACACACCAAGTTATTGAATTGTTACTTGAATTAGCTCATTTGGATGGTTGCTTGTTGCTCAGTTAGTGGATTTTATATGTTACGTGCTGAGTTTGGTTAATTTTGCTAATTTGGTTGGTTGTTAATGTGTCCTTGTTTCTTGGGAGGCTGGTTGCTTGGATGGTTAAAGACGAGGTTACAGGTCTTTAACTCTTGTGATGCAACACATCCTACATGAGTGCTGCAAAACAGTAAAGCTCTTTCTAACAGGGTCAAGTCATCAACAAGTCATCCGACCGCCATCGACAATCAAACGGATTATTTTGTGATGAAATCTGGAACTGAATGTCTGCAAATCTAACAAAGAAACTGATTTCCCAATGTCTTCAATCGGAACACTCCGAGGCAAAAGAAAACTCTTCTGCAAGTTTCTTCTCCTAAACTACAAATATTTAAAGACAATCTCCTAATAAATGCAGTTCATTTTAATTCAATCGCAGAATACAGCGGTAAACAGTTCATGTAATCCGGACTGAGCTGTTGTTGATTCTGAGCGGTACGACACAGTGCAGATTATAACCCAGGGCTATTTAACGTGCACATGCACAGGCTAAATCACCTGGGGAACAGATGTTTTTCTCCTTTCTCCCTTCCCAGCAAACACCATGCAAAGATATGAAGAAGGAAAAGGCAAAGGGGTGTTTTTAACAAACGGAAAAAACCCAGTAACATGAACAAGAAACTCTGTGTTTTAAGATTAATGCAACAGTTCTGCAAAGAACGTTCAATTATTGTTATTTTGAGAAACAGAATATATTTCCATTGTGTTCACGCTGTAAATTAAAAGATAACTTTTACAGAATATTTAATATCATGACCAATCCAGCCCTGGTGCTTTTGGAACCAATGACGAATATTACATATTCATGATATACTGCATAGCTCATCATCACTACTTTGTGTTTCTCTTTAATTTAGGATAACATTCAGATTATAGAGCATCTTCCTACATTACAATAACATATCGATGTGAACGTCATTAAGACATCCCTAATAGAAATAGTGGGGGGGAAAAAAGAAATAACAATAATATTGTCGGGAACTAGCAATTGAAACTACAGTTTTTTCTCCTAGCAAGCTAAGTATCTGTAGTCATGTGATATTTTTAACTAACTGACCTGAATATTCATGTTGTATGAGAGTGGTTGCAGACACGAAGTGCACATGATGTAATTGTGATGTTTTTAAGCTGCAGGGACTTTTAAAACACAGACGGAGGTCAATACAGATCAGGAAAAAAGGCTTGTTGACAAAAGAGAGCTCAGCAGGAAGGAGCAGTTGTGTACTTGGAGAATGATGGGAATCCTGCCTGAACATATATCCAACCTGCTGGCAAATAAATGAGACTGAATGTTCCAACTGTGGAAAATAAAAGTGAATTTCTGCTGACATTTTGAATTGATTGCACCGAAAATGAGTTGACCCCACCTGTGCTGGGGAGAGATAAGAGATTTACAATGCTTGCAGACCTCCGTCAGCGGCGCGCTGCTCTTTTCTCATGTAAAATGAATGCAACATCGGAGCAGCATAATACAATTTTATCCGGTTGTTGCATCTCGTTCCTTTTCTGGACCGTAGTGGGAGTTGGAGAACTCCTTATAGAGTCGGTGAGAGGAAGTTATTTTCTGGTGCTGTTGTGCGGAGGGCCACTTCACTTCACATACGGCTGAACGCTGTATGTCACGAGGCTTCACAGGAGACGATCAAAGCCACACCTTTGGGCTTTGTAATAGCCTGAGTTACCGACCAACGCTTGGATCCTCAGACTCTTTCCCCCTCTCGGCAAAGGAGCGAATTAAACTCGACTCATGTCATCATCCGCAATCCGTCTTCATTTGTAAATGCGTCAGAGCCGGTTGTTACCGCACTCTGGGCTGAAACCAAGCAACGCAGTTTGCCTCGTGGCTCGTTCGTACCGCCAGGGCTGCTGCTCGGTGCTCAAGGTCTCTGACAGCGTCACATCTTTTCAGGGATGGATTTGTCACGTTGATAGAGCAGGAAAAAAAGCAGAGACAAGCACGGTTCCCCTACTCATTTTCTCTGTGAGTACATGATGTGTGGCGATCGTTTTTTCTTTTCTTTTTTATCATAAACTAAATGTCAGATTGTTCCAGATGATTTACAGTGTTGCATCGGTTCTTTTCTTCATATTGATTAATGGTAAAGAAAGTTTAACATTCAGGTGTGTATGCGCACTCTATTGTTATCTATTGTGATCAAATGGATGTGTAGCACCTGAAAGATAATGTTTGTACATAAGGTATTTCTTTATTTGGAGTTGATACTGCATTCAACATTAGGTGGCTATTTTCTGTTCTTGTGTTCATGTAGTTTAATGTTGGCCAGCAGGGGGCAGAGTGAAAACTGTGTAGCGAGCGACAGCCAGTCGATCAGGAGAAGAAGAGGAGGGTTTTTATTTAGTTTTTTGAGTTTTGGAGATGAAGCCGCACGGAGTGGATGTTCCCGGTGTGTCATGGCGACTCGTGTACCTGTGTTGTCACGTTGATGTCCTCTGAGTGGTTTAACAGCTGCATGTACCACACATGTATGCACTAGTGTATGTTTGCATTTAATGTATCGAGAAAATGAATATACACTAAATATACACCTAAAGTATTTGTTCAGCTCTCCAAATCACTGAATCCAGGTGTTCCAGTCACTTCCATGGCCACAGGTGTGTAAAATCAAGCACCTGAGCATGCGGACTGTTTCTCCAAACTTATAGTGAAAGAACGAGTCGCTCCCAGGAACTCAGTGAATTCTAGCTTGGTTCAGTCGTAGGATTCCACCTGTGCAATGAATCCAGCCGGGAAGTTTCCTCACAATGAAATGTTAGTCGTAGGATAACAAAGTAGAAACGATTGGGAACAACATGAAAAATCCCAGTGAGGTACAGAGAGCAGAGCGACAGAGGAAACTTCAGGTGAGCTCCAGAGCAGCAGAGCTTCATGCAGGGTTTCAACGTTTAACATCACCATCGCAATGCAGAGCGCCGGATGCAGTGGCGTAAAGCTCACCACCACTCAAACAATGAAGACCTGTTCTCTGGAAGCGATGAATCAGGCTCCTCCGTCTGGACGCTACACATTAGAAGGTAAAAGCGTGTAGCTGTGAGTATGCATGTACTTTGTGTATGAATTCAGTCATGTGTGTCTGTACATACACTTTCAAATACACAGAGTTAATTATTAATGCTCTGACTGCTCTATCAGCCTTAGATTCTCCAGGCCACAACACAAACGCACGCTCGTTACATTTATTTGTTTTCCAGGGATTCTGACTTGTCTTCATAAAATCTGCACTCGTATTATCTTTAGGCGCATTGAGTCCATGTACTGACATGTATGAGTGTAATGGCATGTAGACAGTGTAATCACATGCAGACAGTGTAATGACATGCAGACAGTGTAATGACATGCAGACAGTGTAATGACATGCAGACAGTGTAATGACATGCAGACAGTGTAATGACATGCAGACAGTGTAATCACATGCAGACAGTGTAATGACATGCAGACAGTGTAATCACATGCAGACAGTGTAATGACATGCAGACAGTGTAATGACATGCAGACAGTGTAATCACATGCAGACAGTGTAATGACATGCAGACAGTGTAATGACGTGCAGACAGTGTAATGACATGCAGACAGTGTAATGACATGCAGACAGTGTAATGACATGCAGACAGTGTAATCACATGCAGACAGTGTAATGACATGCAGACAGTGTAATGACATGCAGACAGTGTAATGACATGCAGACAGTGTAATCACATGCAGACAGTGTAATCACATGCAGACAGTGTAATGACATGCAGACAGTGTAATGACATGCAGACAGTGTAATGACATGCAGACAGTGTAATCACATGCAGACAGTGTAATGACATGCAGACAGTGTAATCACATGCAGACAGTGTAATGACATGCAGACAGTGTAATGACGTGCAGACAGTGTAATGACATGCAGACAGTGTAATGACATGCAGACAGTGTAATGACATGCAGACAGTGTAATCACATGCAGACAGTGTAATGACATGCAGACAGTGTAATGACATGCAGACAGTGTAATGACATGCAGACAGTGTAATCACATGCAGACAGTGTAATCACATGCAGACAGTGTAATGACATGCAGACAGTGTAATGACATGCAGACAGTGTAATGACATGCAGACAGTGTAATCACATGCAGACAGTGTAATGACATGCAGACAGTGTAATCACATGCAGACAGTGTAATGACATGCAGACAGTGTAATCACATTTTGATGATTACAGTTTATTTGTCTCTGACTTGTTTGATTCCCTGGAGATGAAAACATACATTAAAATGTGTCGTCAAGCTGCTTGAATGTTGGTTTAAGAGTAAAAGTCAGAAATCATTTTGAGGAGTATGAAACGAGAAGTTTTTGTGAACTTTTAAACTGCTTCAAACTACTAAGAGTTCCCTAGTACACTGCGAGTGCTTTTCCATATAACAAAGGGTTTGTTGTTATTTTTACTTTGAAGTAGGACTTTCAAAACGTCTCTCATCAATGGCCGCTGCCATTTCTTCACTTTAAACTATAATCATCAGGTTTTCTTGCCATAGGGAACACAATAACTCTTTGTTGTGTGCAAAGAAAATTTGTATGAAAGTTCAATTAAATCCATTTTCTCATAATAAACTGATAAAACTGAGAGCAACAATTAATATGTAAAGGAAAGCCTTTTCATTTGGGTCATATGTAAATGAAAACAACGGCGAAAACTTTCTCCCCAAACTTGAAGCTGAAAGAGGTGAAGCCGCCCGTCATCGTCTCTGCGCCCTCAAATTGTTTTTGCTTGGTCGGCATTGCAGCACAGGATTTTCAGTAAAGAACGAAGAGCTCTAATATGCAGTTAAGTGTTTTTTGAAGTTGTTTGAAAAGCTTGGTTTCTTCCAAAGAATTCCTGATCAAAATCACTTTAATTGACAATCATTCTCCTCCTCGGAAGAAGAAGGAAAAAAAAAAGTTGCTTTCCAGAAACAGAGACGGAGAGCTTTAGAGTTTCTGGCTTTTCAGTGGGATTCTCCACCAGATTTGAATCGCTACAACACTGATTTACATAAGCAATATATACTGCATATTCCCCATTTTAATTGCAGATTTACTGCCTTAGATTTGATTTTGGCAAAAACAAATGAACAAAGATGATAATAATGAGAATAAGAAACTCATTATCCACAATGTTCACATAAAGTTATCATAACTGAGAGAAGTTACACTGATGTGCTCTTTGAATGTTCATTCACACAGAAACGGATGAAACGCTGAAAAAGAAGTCGTTGGCATGCCAGGCCACGGCTTATTGGTGGCTTCTGGAATAAAACCACACACAATGAGCTCTAAACATCAACAACAGGAGAACACGGACATGCTAGTGGACAGACCACCAAGTTAGATTGCTATTACGGTGACTGTCAAAATAAAAGTACCAAGCGGGATTGTTGTTTCGGTGACTGTCAAAATTAAAGTACCAAGTCCAGGAGAAGATGTACTGGGAGTCATGACACGATGGAGGAGACATTGTTGTTATTGGCCATCTCAAATCTTCACCTTCGAAAAGTTGCGTTTTCCCTCGTTTCCATGGAGACGGAGTCAGAGTATTTTAGAAAAATTGCGTTTTGGCCCGTTGTCACAGAGATGGAGTTGAGGCAATTTCATAAAGTTGCATTTGCTTCTATTAACATGGAGATAGAATCAACCCGTTTTTGAAAAAAGTTGCGTTTCCCCTCGTTTCCATGGAGACGGACTTGGAGCATTTTAGAAAATGTACGTGTCCCCATATTAACAAAGATGAAGTCGGAAAATTCTAAAGTTGCATTTTCCTCTATTTTCATCATGATACAGTTTTCCTCATTTCCACGGAGTTGGAGCAACTTCCAAAACTTTCCTTTTCAGTGGCTCTGGTCACCGTTGTCATGGAAACAGTCACTCAAAACACAGCAAAGATTTTACGTTGTCATTTGAAAACGTATTTGAAGTTTATGTACATCAGATTATTATAGTTTAGCCTTAACTCAACTTAAATGAGGATGAACTCATGTAAATGTGGCTCTTCTGAGTTTGATGATGTTATTAGAGACAATGACCCAAACGGCGATTATAAATTATACGTTTTTCAGTTAATCTTCCACGGCAGAAACAACCGAAGTCTCTGTGATGAACGTTGCTTCAGGTTCCCAGAGTGACATAAATGCTCTAAATAATCCCATTCCACTGTTAGTCACACTCACACGTCCATGGTGCTGAAGCGCCTCGTCATTTCAAGTTCAACCTGATGAAAAGTAGAACACATTTACCAGAAACTATTCTTACAATAATTAACCACTGACAAGACCTTTGAGTCCTTTGTCTCGCCTCACAGTGTGAATCTGCACATTCTGCTCGTACATGCCTGGATTTCTTTTCTTGTAAGATACAATCCATCCATTTGACGGTAATTTGTGACTGTAAATTGTCTGCAGGTGTGTGATTGTCTGTTTCTCTGTGATGATCCTGTGGTGTGGCCTTCGTTTTTCCCATTGTCAGCCCCGTTCAGCTGCAGCCCCCCGCCCGTTAGTCAACGTGGGATTAAAGACAGAATGCGACTTGTTTTATCATCATATGTTGATCAATCCTGCTTTTATCTCTCTACATGTGTGGGATCATCACGCTCCTATACCCTCCATCCCCTCCATGCTGGATATTGAACCTCCCCTCCGCCTCCAGCGGTGGAGGCAGACTCTCCCTGCAGCCGCCTCCCCTCTATACAAACCAATCTATGTGAATCCTGCTGGTTTTGTGTTTGGCTAACTCTTGCATGAATGCAGCAGGATAAAAACATCAGGAAGAGCAAAATCAGCAGAACTGCAACGGCTCTCAGCGTATCTGATTGCCGTTTCATTGCTTCGAAAGCCTATTGACAAACTCCTCGATAAACTGCTCAGTGTGTGAATCCCGTCCAGCGTGTCTGAGTGCCTTCTTCACCTTTTTGGCTCCTCAACTTTCTTCATGTGGTGCAGACTTGAGGTTAATTCCTACAAGGAGGCAGATGTTCAACATTTTCATACATTCAAGGGACATCATATTGACTTGTGGTCTTTCACCACGGATCTGAAGCCTGAATTTAGCTGGTCGGTTTGGGTTCGATTCCTGGCGTTTCTCTTCACAAGGTTTTAAACCGAGAGGAAACCAGAGAAACACCTGAAGAGAAAAGTCAGGCCTGGATTTGGGGTCGGTCTCCTTGTAAATATGTAATGGAAGAAGCATACTTGTATAAAAGCACATTATTGAACCAAGATGTATACAATATATATGCATATCTGCACATGTATATATACAAAATAAATACTAAATAGAATTTGACAAATAATGTCCAGTTTCATCTTGAGTGGCTGAACTAGTAAAATATTGTTATAAAAACCTTTAAATATACACTTGATAGTTTGTCTTTGTTGTGGCCACAGTGTATGTGATGAAACTGTCTATAAATTTGCAAGATCAAAGAATTAGTACTGAAAATGACTACAATCTCAACATAAAGTTAATTCTGATTAAACATTGTGGTGCAATATGCAGTGTAATGCCAAAACTCCTCCTATGAATCTTATATAAGCTCCTGACTTGGTGGTTTCGGGGCCAGACTGGAGCCTCTTGCAGGCCTGATGTTTGACTAAAGTGAACCTTTGCAGCGCAGCGCCGTCCTGTCAGGAAGCTGTCCACTCATTTCGGTGCGTTAACAGTCAAAACCTCTCCGTACATGGCGATGTGTCCGCTCTTATCGGGTCGCCAGTCCAGGTTCTACTGTACACATATTTTCATGCAAACCGTGCTCTATTTTTTGGGGGTCTTGTTTTGGAAAATTGACCCTCCAAATGATGGCTGGACTGCTCGCTGACTAAAACAGTGCCGCCAAGCCAAGTTTCATGTTTGGGCCATATTCCAGTGTATTATTGTAATTTTAAGTGGGTCAATTAAAAATGGATGGCAGACCGTAGTTTGGACACCCCTGTTCTATCATATATAATTTTTAGTTTTATTCTGCTCAGAACTGAGTGAGCAGCTTGCCTTCGTGCAGTTTAATGATCATGATATGCAGCTCTTCATGCTGCCAACACATTTCTCAGACTGCAACAAACACGATCCAGCGAATTTAAAGTTTCATCCTGATTCTACCAATTTATTTCATCAGCCGTGCATTCAGAGAAAAGATGCTGGAGACTCCAGACGTGTCGACAGTCTATCAAAGGGAGGAAGACACAAAGCATTCCACTTAACCTTCACGTCTTTGGGAGGAAAAGCCAGGCAGGCACAGGGAGAACATGGAACCTGCTGACTGTGAGGTGACAGAGCGAACCACTGAGCAAACTGCACTGTGGGGACGTTTAACCTGCAACGCTTCAGTTAAAAGTGAACGTTCCTCTCCAGCCGCCCCTTCAACGTCCACATTTCAGTGGCACACCGCGGCCTGGCCCTATTTGTCGGTGAATGGAATCCTTGTTGTGGTGGAAGAACACATTTCTAGCACCATTTTTTTTCCTCCCGCACAAGCCTGGTTTTAGTATTTTAAAACATGATGCTGATTCCATAAGATTTCATAGAAGCAACATTAAAGTCTAAATATATTCTCCTGCATGCAGAGTGTGTGTCCCTCGTCTGCACTTCCTATCGGGCTTCGCCGACTCTCAGAACTTCCACCAAGGTATGAACACCATTTCTTATTTATTTTATTATTTATTTTTGTGTCAGCTACTGATGCCTGCTCGGATGACAGCTCACAAGCTGTGAACTAAAGATGCATACACGCGCCCTCTCATTGACTTACAATGAGGGTTAAGCGACGGGCCGTTTTCAAGAAGAGGTGAACAAAGTGGAGGTCAAAAGGTGCTGAGAAACTGCTGTTCCTTTATTTTCCGGTATAAGGACGCTGCATGCAAATCTGCTATTCCCTGGTTTATGCCGTCAGATCTACTGAGTGATCATTATAATTTTATGTTGTTGCTGTTTTATGGCCAATTAACCTTGCTCATTTGTCGTGTTCAGGCCGGGGTCGTGTGAGATTAAACTGAGTCCTTCTCCTGATGCATCCATGCTGTTGATTTAACCACCGAGGGCTCCAGACTGAACAAACACAGGTCACTTCTCCTTCTGAATACAGTCGTGCTCACCTCCCTGCTGAAGACATTCTCAAGATTTCATTTCATCCTAAAGATTGCGACCACTGTTCAAAGCTCAGGTGAAATTTAAAACCGCTTCTGATCATCTACAGTCTTCAGATGTTTGGCATCAATCTTCAGCATCTTTCCTAATTTAGGTTCAAGCGTGGACTGAGCCGCTCCAAAAGGCAGACTTACTGCTTGTATATCCATTCTGTGCTGGATTTACTTCCAGGTTTCGGGTTGGATTTGATCTTTTCTTCTCTTCAGGCCAGTAAGCTTTGCAGCAAACCTCCGACCTGTTTTGACTGGATTCTCCCGTCTTCATCATCGCATCTTGATGAAGACGGGAGAATCCAGAGGAAAGTTGTTGAGGGTCGCAAAAGTCTACTGACCTGAAGAGAACAGAAGAACAGAAAACTATATGTATCAACAAACTAAAGGCATAATGAACTTAATTGAACTTCTCCTCAATGAAAACAACGTGTCCTGGTCCTAAAGCAACAAAGCAGCTCCAATCCATGATGCTCCCTCCACCATGCTTTACCATGATGACATTGGTTTTATGTTGGCAGGCAGGTTCAGTTTTACGCCGTAAGTTTCCACCTGGTAACAAACTCAAAGGTCAGAATTGATTCTCGCCTCCAGTCTGATCACAAAGCTGAGCCCCTCCTGTTCTGTTGCTCCCTGAAAAACATTCGACTCTTCAAGTTTGGGGCTGATTGTTTTGAATTAAAAACAATCTGGTAAATGACTCAACAGTACAATTCTCTGGAAAAAATAGCAAACAAGATGCACAAAATGCTTTACATAATATTTAAAAAGAAAAGCAAAATCTAAAAAAAAAAATTATCATAATAAATAAAAAACAAAAACTCTAATCCAGAATAGAAATGTTAAAGAAATAATATGTATGCGTTCCCAATGGAGTGATACAATTAAGTGTGGAGAGACCAAGCAAACGTAAATCTGGGTTGTGTCATGGAGGATGTTATGAAACGCGTCACAACTAATTAACTTTAAAATGAAAAAACTAAAAATGTCTCATGATGAATTCCAGCACTAGTCTGGACTTTATTAAAGGATATTTTCTGGGTTCTATCTCTGCTTTATCAATTACATTTTGCGACTCAGCTCCCATATCTTTTCTTTTTTCCACCAAATTCAGATTCTTTTGCGTTTCCTGTTGTGGCTCGCTTGGTTCTTGTCAGAGCTTTGCGCTTCGTCCAATCACATCATGGTGATTGCAAACAAAGCAGTATGGAAGAGATAGTGTATCCAGCTGATTATTCTTCTGTAAACAGGCCTAATGCATGCAAAACCCTCATTTAGGCACTCTTGTTTGCACGTGATGTCACTCTATTTGCTTGAGCATACAGTTTATCACGATTTATGAAAGATCTTTGTAAACATGCCCAGTTTGCTATCTCCATGAGTCTCCACAACTAATTGTTGTGAATTGAGGACGTTGACAGAAAAAGAAGATTAAATGGGAAACTGACATCATGTGGTTTTTAAAGAAACTCTTGCGGTATAAAGAATAGTCTTATACCTTTTGATGAATGGTGCGCGTTACAGTGGTGCTCAATCGTGTGTGGGTAGGAAGTATTTTACATAATGTGAGGAATGTATTCAATTTAGACATTTTTAGGCTACAAAGGATGAAATATGTTCATAATACTCTCCAACTGATTTTATTGTACATAAATTACTATTGAAATATAATCTAATACCTCTGGGTTTAAACAGTATTTGACTGAGTGTAATATAATAGTTTAAACAGGCTCATTGAGGCGACTCTTTCACTCATGCAGCCACTGTAAAGATTTGTACTGGATACTTACTGCATTCAATCTGAAGAGCAAAAACTGTGTGACATGCATCAAAGGAACAAATTAAACCTTTTTAGCATTTAACCGGAGGACTAGTAAGAGACATAAAGATGGTTAAAATTGTAAGGAACACTTTTTGTGTTTGTCCTGCTAAATACTGTTTGGCGGTTTTCTGCTCTGATCAGTGATCAGCAGGATTTATTCCAGGTTTCATAGATCATTAAAAAAATCACTCTTAAAAGTAAATGTTTTGGGATTTGACACAACGGATTAAAGACTGTAACTCCACAGGAGTACTCTTCAAAAACAATACCTGGGCTTTTCCATTTTAACTGTTCAGTTTCAATTGGAAATCTCAGCTCATTTACTGAATCTGATTATAAATTATTATAAATGTTCACAGTACATGCCAATAGAAAGTGATAATAACTGATTGACTGCCCTCTAAAGAATAGAATGTTCATGTTGGATGGTATACTGCTGGGCAGTGGAGATTTATAGTTTCTGATTTGAAGTTTTAGCACTTTTTTCTATGACAATATACCTGGTGTGTGTTAGGTTAGGGTTAGGGTTAGGGTTAGGGTTAGGGTCAGGGTCAGGGTTAGGGTTAGGGTCAGGGTCAGGGTTAGGGTCAGGGTCAGGGTTAGGGTCAGGGTCAGGGTCAGGGTCAGGGTCAGGGTTAGGGTTAGGGTCAGGGTCAGGGTCAGGGTTAGGGTTAGGGTCAGGGTCAGGGTTAGGGTCAGGGTTAGGGTCAGGGTTAGGGTTAGGGTTAGGGTTAGGGTGCGGTTTACTGCCAAAATGCAGCTTTTGCTTCAGAAAAGTTTTGCATTTCCACAGCAATGTTATAAAAACTACTTTTATTTCCATTTCATTTGGAAACGGCAATAATGCTGAAAATGATGTAGTTTTCATGTTGAGCCACTAGTGGGTGCTGTTGTTTGTTTTTGAAATGAAACCACACAGACATGGCAGAGACAAATGTTAACACTGGGAGAACAAGGACATTCTGGTGCACAGAACTGTTGGATTGTTATTACAGTGACTGTCAAAATAAAAGTACTAAGTCCATGTTTCTACACAGACGTAGCCTGAGCGTTTTCAGAAAGTGGCTCCGAGCACCTTTGTCACCAAAAGTCCAACAATGTCTTTGCGTTTTCACATGAAAACCTTCTCACGTGAACTGGGAATTAGAAAGACGGTATTTCCTGCCTTTTGCTTTCTGAGATATTTTTTTATTTGCAATTTATATAAGTAAGAATGATATTTGTGCTAATAATCTGAGTTTCATCTCAGAACACATGTTCTGGTGACTGATTGTCAGAAAGTAGAAAAATGCATCGGAATGTTAGTCCATAATTAGTTTAATTCTTTGATTAGTTTTGAGGTTTCAGACACGGGGCTGAGGAGGACAGCAGTGGAAGGTTCATGTTAAACGTGTAGCTGCCGGCCCTCCTTAACAAACATCAGCCTGGAGCTTCTAGCAGCTCCACTTCGCCGGCTCAGTTCTCAGGCTCAGAGCGTCTTTGAAATATTCAGCCGGCCGCGGCACCATGAAGTGATTCATGAGGAGCTGTTGAGATTCACACATGCAGTAAAACCCGGCGATGTTATGGGGTCGTTATCAGGACACAACGGTTCGTTCATTATCAGCGTTAACTCATGATATCAGATGCCTTTTTGAAAAACATCTCTTTTCACTGAAGTGGTTTGACCCGGGGGTTATGGTAGCGTGCTACTAAAGGTACAGAACATCTGCCGGGATGTTTTTAGGGTTTAAGCTGAGCCCTGCATAATGTGCACCTGCATCCAAGTGTTTTTCTCATGAATAGTTTGATTTAGCGTTGCTCGTGTGTTTCAAGGCATCGGGTTAAAAACCGCCGATTAAAATCCACATATCTGCTGGATACCTTGCAGGAAAAAGAAAAGAGGATTTTAATGGACGCATAGACTCTCGGTGGAAAGAACAGAAACATTGTGCAGAAGTTAAAAAGATAAAAAATAAAAGCTCCTGGTTTGCTCTTTGAATAAAATCCATTTTGACTTTCATTCCAACAAAGTCTAAATAAATGATCTATATGTGATGTGCATCCATGACAACCAAGCTTTAAAATAGCGTCTGTTTGTACTTTATGGTACATTTCTTCCCACTCGGTCCCTTTTATACGATCCTTTTCTTCGAGCGTTAGAAACTTCCTGACTGTGTGCTTGATGCTTTCAAAGACTTCCTGTCCACTGTGTGTGATTTCTCCAGCAGGCACGTGAACCGTTTTACTCTGATAGGATGTAAACTTTAGTTATTTAGACCTGATTGTTGGGAATAATGGTGGTTTGTAAGCTAAATAAGATCGAGATGGAGAAGAAAAAGAAAACAGAAGAGAAGACAGATTAGGAGGAAGAACAATACAAATAGAACCAAGGACAGCAGAGAGAAGTTATTAAATGTACAGTATAAGAACAAAAGGTGAACTCAGTGTGACCTTCTGTAAACTTTTGCATGTTTTACACAACGTGCTCTTCTCTAAGGACCTCAATGGCAAAATTCATGACAACTTTTGATGCATGAATGGATCGATAAACTTCCTGGTTCATTTAGAATCGGTATTTAAACAGTCGTCCTCGTCATGCTGGTCACATTCTGACGTCATGAGAGCGAGACCAGACCCAACAGCTGATCAACAGAACCTCGACGGAGAAGCTTTTCCTTTAAAGAGTCAGGTCGACTGAACCACAGCGCTTTGCTCTATGGAGGTATTTATTTGCAGTATGGAAGTGGCCGCCAGTCTCCAGACTGAAGCCCTCCTTCATCCATTCACAGCTGGGATGGCCTCCAGACCGCCACCTCCACAGGTTAGATAACAGGGTCCGGAAGATGGATGGAGTGTCGCATGTATTTGATGCACAGCACAACATAAAATAAAACAGTCGTATTTACCTCAAACCAGATTTCAGTTGGCTAATAGTGATTTCTTTCTTCTGCATTAGGATATCAATGTCTAAGCCCACAACTCATTTGAAGAGCGACACACCCCTGGGCTCACAGATGGGCACAAATGCATTTGGTGTTCAGTTTGGGGAGGAAAAGAAAAAAGACATCTGCGCTGGTGAGAAACTGGGGAAGACACTTGCAGAGCTCTCGGTAGTAAAATAGAGCCCCTGTGTGCTCCCTTCTCGCTGCTGCTTGAACGAGTTCCCTCAGCGGGGACATGTTTCTGGGTGATATAGCTGGATGTCTCATCGTTGGCCTTTTAGTGACATAACTTACCAAAGAGCTTTGCTTTATTGCACAACACTGAGAATTCATCCCAAATGTGTGCACACAGAAAACAGGAGGAGCTGACGGAGGAGCTGACGGAGGAGCTGACGGAGGAGCTGACGGAGGAGCTGACGGAGGAGCGACTGTGCGATGGCTTCTAATAAAGAAACACGCATCTCCGGGGTATTTAAACTGTCCGCCGTCTTACAGGTAATCTGTTTATTTTCCAGACGCCGATATAAATCCAGTTTAATTTTCCATTCACGGTCCAATTTTATGATCGAGAGAAGTTCGGGTCAAGACTTTGAATGATGAACCTCCATCTTGTATCGCAGGGTCGCAGGGCGCTGGAGCCAATCCCAGAGGCTATTTAGGGTCACTAAGTAACTTTAGATTTTTGGACTGTGGCAGGAAACTGGAGCAGCAGGAGGAAACCCACGCTCACACGGTGAGAACATGCAAACTCAGCACAGAAAGGCCCTGGGCCGTATTTGAAGCACACATCTCTACTTCTGCTAAATTGTCTTTAACGAAGGGATCATATTCACCTCCTTTCCACTGAGCATGTGCAGAAGAAATATTTATTATGTCACTGATGCACATAACCAGAAGGAAATGTGTGTTTTTCCATGGAGGCGGAGTCTCAGCGTTTTCAAAAAGTTGCGTTTTCAGTCACTCTGTAAACAAACGCCGAAAACACAACCAAAGTTCACCTGAAATCTTAGTAATGTAAATAGGGCCCAAATCAGTTTCCACTACTTCTACACAGTCACGTGTCCCCGTTTTATACTAACCAGATGAAGATTACCAGCTCATCTTGCTCAATGCTCTTTTATTTGATTTCCTTCTATCTTTATTCCAAATCATCTTGACTGTCTGTTGAAAACGTTCCTCTTCATTCATTACAGACTGACGCCTGCTCCGACTGGAGAAAGTCCAACAACCTGCGTGTTTTCCTTTACATAAATGGACGACGGTGGTAAATGTCACCGCTTAAATATTCATCTGTGTTTATCTTTCTATTCCCAGTTGAAAGAAGAAAGTTTTTTGGAGTGACACATGATAGGTTTTTGATGACACCTTGAGTACTTTTCAGCCACAGTGAGCCATCTGTGCTCTGGAAATCATCTGACAGCTGTCACTTCTCAGCTTGTTTTACGTCATTTCTGAAGAAGGTTTTTTTTACAACAACCAGAAATATGTGCGCGCAGAAATGCCTTCTGCATCAGGGTGAAATTTATTCACATACTTTAAATGTCATGCAACACGTTTTATCATCTGTCTCCACACCTTTGCATGTACACGATGGTATTGTGGATTGGAATTAGGCCGAATTACATTATGTGAAAATTCTGTCACAGAAGTTATTGGTGATCAAGCGAATGTGATGATACATACATACATACATACATACATACATACATACATACATACATACATGCATACATACATACATACATACATACATACATGACTTGAATTGTGTGAAAAGCCAATTTTACAGTAAGCATGCGTGCAGACAGAAATCCCTTCTCAGTGGTTCGGATTCGGGTTTTATCTTTTCTCAGGATTGGATAAGGTATCTCACAAGGATGTCTGTCCAGCAGCAGTACGGTGGCTTTACAGGGTCATAATAAGTAAATGTAAAACTAAATTCACTGCAGAATAACAGGAAACAATCTATCTTTGGTGTCTTTACCAAATCTATGACCAGAGCCTGATACATATATTATAAAATAATAGAGTTAAGGTCAGAACTGAATTCACTACTCATATCGAGGTAGTGGTTGATGTTCATGACGACCTGCTGCAGCTCCTCGATGTTCTCTAACGGCGCCGTTCATTTCTGTTGCTATTATTTGACATAATGATACAAAAGTGTGCAGCTAGTTTCCTTTCTTTGTTCATTCTTATTCACATTCAAATAAAACGTATAGGAAAAGAAAATCTCTCCCCCAAACAGCTTCTGGGCCATTTCAGGGTAGATTTCCTTGGACAACAAGCAGCACTGTGTCATGTCGTGAGCAGAAACCCAAGGAAATGACTGGAGAGAAAAGCCTCTTGTGTAGCCTGATCAGAGCTTAACTGTCAGGCATCCTGCCAGGACAGCTGCACCCGTTTGGAAGACCCGCAGCCACGAGATGCTACAGACGACCGTCTGACGCTTGAATATTACTGCTGAACCTGAGAGCTGAAGCAGGGTAGAGACGCCGAGGAGAGTAAAGCAATGGAGGCCGCTCCTGAGACGGTAATCAACCAGGGAAAATCCTGGCCAAAGCTCACCGGCTGGTGAAGCCACGTTATTCACGACTTCATCCATCAAGTTACTTAAACCCTTTAATTTACAGGGGAAAGCTTCAAGGTTAGTGGTGTCTGATATGAGACCCAACACCTGCCAGCAGTACGGTATCATCTAGCCCACGGGGAGATAATAATAATAATAATAATAATAATAATAATATTAATAATAATAATAATAATAATAATAATAATAATAACAATAATAATAATATTAATAATAATAATAATAATCATGATGATAACAATAATAAAAATAAATTGTATTGCATTTTACATTTGAAAAAAAAAATCCCAAAGTGCAAAAATAAAAACTGATTTAAAAATGGATTAGAAATCAGATTTAAAAAAAACTATAAATATTACAGAGTGCAAGACTAAAAAACACAAAAGTTTTTTTTATTAAAAGTAGCTGCTGTCATTTGTCCACCAGGGCCCGCTCTCTTTTAGTGAGACACAAGTCAAAACTGAGAACCAGAACTGAACTGCAGAACCCAGCAGAGCTTGCAGCTAGTGCTCACAAATCAGCATTAACATTAGAGTCATAGGCTCCGCCCACATCGCAGGTCTAAATGCTCAATTCCAGTTTTTAGCTTGGATCCGATCTGTTTGCCTGATCATTTCAAACGTGACCTGCCGTGTGAACGTGATCGGACCCGACGTTTTCAGGCCTCAGAGTGCAGAAGACAAGATGAAGTCACGCCGAACACGCTATTTACGTACGACACGCCGGTCAGAACCAGGGTTGCCAGATGTGACTCGGTGTTTCAGCCCAAACAGATTAAAAGTCACACACCTCATTAAAAACCAGCCCAAATCTCAGTCTGAGTAGGAATCATGTCAAAACCCTAAAACTATCATATTTGTAATAAAGAACACGCCATAAACACACAAATGAAGGAAATTAACAAAGTTAAACGGTAAGAGAGTTTGGCTCCCCGATTGGGGGATAACCGCCATATCTGGCAACGCTGGTCAGCGTGTAGATCCATTTTCAAGAGGGTGTTAAATACAAGAGACAGAATCTCGACAATATCTCGAGGGAAAGAAGGAGAAAGAGGTAAAAAGAGAGCACAGCTTTTATTCTGGCGGAGCCGCTTCCTCCGGCACTGGTCAGTGACGTCAGTCACACGTCGATGACGAAGCAGTCGATGTAGAAACAGTTCAGAATTGTTTCCACATAGGAAGGAGGCCTGGGTCTGGAGGGAAACAATCAATCAATGAGTGTATCGGTCAGACCTTAATCATGTTTAGCACGTAGCATCATGACGTCATGTAATACTCGCCGGGTATCAGGGAGCTTTTCTGAGTATGTGTACTCAGTATCAGACTTAATACTGGTATTGGTGTTGTTGATTCCTGATACTGTACATATACTTCATTTTAGCACCTTTGGTCAATAGTTGCCTGTGATGGTTGATGTTCTGTTTTATTCCTGTTTTGTACTAACGAAAGCTCACTTATCTTCAAAAAAAAAAAAAGTGAATATAATTTATCCTTTAAACTATTCACAAGAAGTATTGCTCATTTAAATTAGACTAAATTCACATATTCCATTTGTATCTCTGTGTTCGCCTTAAATGTCTAAGATTAGAGAAAAACCCCAGGGTGAAGCATGACTTATTCATGAAGAGAGGAACTTGGCACCTAGTATTCAAATGAAAGGAGCATTAGATAGATGAATACTAAACAGGGACGTCGTCCCAACCAACGTGAATGCTGTGATGCTTCCCAAACCTAAAAACAAATATTAGTGAGAGGAAAACAAACCTCCCAGAAATGATTTACATCTTGGTTGAACTGCTGCTGTCGGAGAGCAAACCGAGACTAATTTACAGGTATTCTCTCCAGGCTGGGGCATTAATCTAAAGACGTTTCCCACGTGGATCTGATTAATGCTAATTGTTGTGCAGATGCAGGTTGGTTTTTTTTCCCCAAGCCAAAGGAAATGACAAAACAATAATTTGTGTCTATTTACATACTATGATAATTATAATGAAAACTATGAAGTGAAACGCTCCACATTATTGGGGTATCTTTAACAGAAACGATGGTTTCATGGATAAGCGCTTTAACAACCAATAAAATATTTTCATATTTGTCAGCTGAGTTTCACCGTTTAAAAGCATTTTATAAACTTTTTGGTGCCAATTTTAAGTCGATAATGAACTACAAAAGAGTCATAGGTTATTTTATGTCTAACACTAAAGTCAAAATATGGGTATAATAATAATGGTTGATGGTTGCGAGACATTAGTTGATGGTTTATAGTTGGTAGCTTGTGGTTGATATGTGATGGTTGATAGGAGTTGATAGTTGCATGTTAATAAAGTTATTGGACTAATCATATTGAGGCTTCCAGTCTCAGCTGAGTTGTATTTGTTGGTGTTTTCCTTCACCATGTTTGCTCATAATTGATGTGCTCTCAGAACATAACTCTTCGGACTATGGGAGCCTGTCAGGGAAGCACCGGTCCGCGTTTTTTCACTTCCGATCCCGAAACCTGAATTTGGATATCTGCAATACCGATACTATCCTGATACCAGAGCTGTTTGCTTTAATATTATTATTATTATCTTTATTGTTGATTTTATATGAGGCTGTAATAAACTCCTCTCTACAGTAAAGTATGAAATGTACTAATGTATACATGTATTCTCTCAAAAGACAACTAGAGGTTAGTATCAGGACAGTAAAGGAAGCAGTATAAAGTATTTTAGTTCCATGTGGACAATGTGGGGGTCTGCGTGACGTCATCATCTCATAATAAACTAGTTCTATCTTTAAAAGCTCAGAATGACTTTATTAATCCCTGGGGAAACTCTTGAGCAAGGCAGCAGCAACACAATGTTTCCAGCTCTAACGCAGCTCCAACCATTGGGACTATTTTCAGGGAGTTTAGCGTGGAGTAGGGCGCAGCTTCACGGAGGTGTGAATCACCTGCTGACAGCCTGGAGGAGCTGCTGGTCGTTGTTCTGATGTCAGTGCTGTTCTCCTCCGAGAGCTGGAGTTTGAAAACGCTGAGGTCTGGCTGCAGAGCGCCGCCTCCCTGCAGGAGATCCAGTCCACAGTTTGCAGCCAGTGACAGAATCCAGCAGCAGCAGGGAAACACTGTGGAGTCGCTTCAGCAACAGTAAAGCACCGACCAGGCTCATGGGTTGGTATCGGAACCCGATACCGATACTGGATGGGACCGGCCCGTCCCGAGTCTGTTTTGCTCGGATCAGACCACGCCGTCCGGCTGGTCTCTGCTTTAGTGAAACTGACACATTCTCACCTCCTCAACATGAAAACTTTCCATCTTAAGGCACATCATTTTCAAAACACTGCTGTGTAAAGGTGGAACTTTTCTGTTACGAAAACACAAAAATGATTTGAGTTTTCACTTTAACTGGAGCCTGAATGTCCAGGATCACAGTAAAACTGTGGAGATGGGCTTGTTGGTGGAGGAAGTGATCAAACATATTGGAGCGTTACAGGAAAGAAAGAGGGAGAACACAAAGAATATGTTTTCTGAAGCCAGAAAGCAAAAGTCCTGTGGAGCCCGCTGAGGAAACGTCTGTCACCTCAATAGGAGCAGCAGCTCTGCTGAAGGCTGAGCCGCTTCACGGCTACATCTTCAAAACATGCGCTGATAACCATCTCCAGCGTTTTCTGATTTCTGAATGACACCGTGCTTCGTATGTCGATCTAAATGTTTATCAGACGCAGACCTCGGTGCTTCCTGTTAGTAGATCGAGTTCCTCACATTAAATAGTCCCGCTCCCTAAGTGCTTCGCTGCATTGACAGGTTAATCATTATTTTCACAATTACAAGAGGTCACACCGGTCAGGGAACATTGGGTCATATAGTTCATGACAAACAAGCACTTTTTTTAATGAGAAAACTATTTTGTTTTCCGGGTGGAGACGGTCCCAAATAGGCTCGAGTCCCAAGGAACTACTGATTCCTGGGAGGACGATCCAGCAGGAACATTCGACAGACTTTTGTAAGGTTTTCTGATCGCAGCATTGTTAGTTTATCCAGGGACTCTGTAATGACTGCGATAATAAGTCTGAAAATGCCAATCTCTGAGTTCTGGCACATGTTCCTCAGAAAGAGCAAACTTGTCGCGCTGAATGCAGCCAAGTCTCCTCTTTGCATTTCTTAAATGAAAGCGGTTTAGCTTGGCAGACAGATGTTTCTGGATAGTCGCTGTTGTGATGATGAGTGGGTTGCTCTGTATGCTGCTCGTTTCCATGGTGTCCTACGCCGTTTTAAATTAAACTCAGCTGGACCAATTTACAGCAGTATTGAATACTCCAGCACACGCTCGCGCGTGGGGGAAATATTCTGAATGAAGTGTTTGAGTCCACCGTGAAAATCCTGCAGCCTTATTTACGATCAAGGAGTGGCGTAGAATTACAGGAAGGTGGTAATATTGCCTCCATACTAAGCTATTGCTTTGAGCAAAGCAATAAGAAAGAAGCACCTTAATGTGCAGGTGACAATAACCCTCGATCCGTCACCGTGTCTGAGCTGCGTGCTGCTCTGGAGCCCAGAGGGGTTGATATATGGATCAAATCATCAAGGAGGAGATTAAATAAATCCCTTCTTCTACTTTTATGGGCAACTCTTTTTGTCAGCAGGATGATAAAGCTCAGTAATCCTCTGTCAAACAAAGAATTAGAGCCGGGTCTACTCCACCGGAGAAGACTGACCTGTGTTGATTGTGGAAAAAATAAAACCGGGGGGCAAGTATTGATTTCTTTTTGTCTTTTCTTTTTTTTCTTTCTCACCTCATCATGTGAAGGTCAGTGAAATGACTGTGTAATTGAGGCTCTTTAATAGACACTCTTAAACAGGGTGAGGTGGAGGAACTGTACTGAGGTACATACATGCATCGTCCAGGGTGCATGAGGGGAGATTAAACATGTAATTGCATTAATATTATGGGGAGAAAGAAATGCTGATTGAGTCTCCCACACAAGGTTGTGTAGGAACGCATTAATTTTCTCAGCTTGCTCCGTCCTTCGCAAGGTCACCATAGATCTTCAGCTCAGACAAGCAGGAAGTCTCCTTGTGTGGCTCACTGGAGAATCATATTTAATGATCAGGTTCGGCATCTTCCTGCGACATCTAATTTATTGATTCATTCATGCTTTTCTACATGACTGATGTCATTACACTCGGCTTGACGCTGATGTAAGCAGTGGCATCAAGGGAAAGTACCAAATGTCCTCAAAACTATGCATCCAAGTGTTTAGTTAACTTTTATTTAAAACCTATTAAATCGTCCCCACACGAAGTCCTTTCTTCCAGCAAAGCTGTGAGGGAGAGATTCATGATTATAATCAATCAAAAACAAACTTTAAAGTGTGATTTTCTGGGGGTGATGTTTGATTATTTTTAGGTCTGGAGGGACACAATCGATCTCCAGCGCACTGAAGAAAAGCACCTATAGAATTTACTGGATTGAATTGAGGTAACAATTTGCCCTCTGTTGGGGTAGATCTCAGCCCATATTTAAGTTTAACTCCACAATTTCCACATCTTGGATTTATGAAAACAGGTAAGGTGGAACTGACATTTTGATATTGATAATATGTTTTAGATTAAATTATGTTCAAAGTTTGAGTCATAATAAAATAATTCATTAACATACATAATAAGATAAGATAAGATATCCCTTTATTTATCTCGCATGCGGAGAAATTTGCAATACGTGTAATACGTGAGCTGTATTTCTAAATACCAAAAAAACAGGAGCTTTGGACAAAACCGTCCTGCAAGGTGGTCCAATCCGGCCAAACCAAAGAAAGACATTGATTTTTTTCTTTTCTTTTTTGAACAAATATCTTAAGCGTTGATGCAAAATGGAAGGTTTTTTGGGACATTTCACTCTATTATGAATCATTAAAATATACTTTATGTTACGACTGAAGTCATTTTCAAAACTAATTATTTGGTTTTCTGACTTTATTATTTACTTTCTTGAAGCAGTTTGTATCATTAGATTTTGATTGATTGATTGAATTTATTTTAAATACATATTGTTTGTGTCTGATGTGAAATTTGTTTTCCAAAATAAATAATAAGAGAAAAATACTTCTACCGATGAATAATTATAGGAGATTCTGCCAAATATCTTAGTTTTAATTGTGTTTAGACCTCCTGCCTTAGAGTCGCCTCAGTCTATTAGAAGAGGAATCCATGTTTTGGTTTTATTACTCTTCTATGTTTCAGGCTCGAGTATTTTCATGTCAAATTCTCTCCTCTGACATCATTTAATCCTGCATTCCAGGGCAATAACTAATTCTTCCCTCCAGTGTAACAGCTTGCTTGAATTTTAATCCCAGAAATGAGCCTCGTCGCTCCTGCACCAACATCTGGCCACGAGTTGGCGCTGTTGTAATGAAACCACACACACACATGCTGCAGAGAACAATACGCTATAAACAACAACAATGGGAGTGTATGAACACACAACCAAGTACGATTGTTACTGTCAAAATAAAACTACCACTGGACTGGGAGTCAAGACACTCTGGAGGAAAACATTGATCTTATTGTCCATCGACTGAGCATGTGCAGAACAGCCTCTGACTTCGGCCATGGTGAGCATGTGCAGTAGAAGCGTTTTATAAATGTCATATTTCCATCCCCCGTTTCCATCTCCATGGAAACGGGGGAGATTATTTTCACTGGCATTGAGCTCCATTATTGTGTAAACAGACACAAATAACACAACAAAAGTTTCCCTTTTCACTTCAAAACGCCAATTAGCTCGACTCAGTTCCAGGAACCGGCGCCGGATGAAGCAGTACAGAAGATGGGTTAGAGGAGACGTTTCCCGACACGGCGATCATCTTTCCGATATACACGACCAACACCCTGGACGATATGAGCCGTTTCTTCATGTCTCATTTTGTCCTATTTAAGACACCCTCAGTCTCCTGCCTTTAGCTTTATGCCTCCAGCTCTAAATAAAACACAGCTACTCTTACTACCATCCATTTAAAGTACATGTATCCACACTTTTACCACAGAGGCAGTACAGAGTAACATACCAAGAACAAAACAACCCACTAAAGGTCAGTTTGCTCTATTCACTCACTATCTTAGCAACCATCAGACACATTTTACTTTAATTAGTTTAACTGCTATCAAAGCTAACTTGTTCAAGACAAAATAAAAAATAATAAGTCAATTAGAAATAAACCACAAACTGCAACTAGCCCATTGGACGTAGTTTGAACACTCCAGATGTAAACATTCCTCTTTAAATAGCTCTGACCACTCATCTGTATTCAGTCCACACTGCCTGTACCCTCTGCTTCACAAAGAGATTGAAGTAAATATCTCTGTTATCTAGATATAGCCAGTAAATTGAACAATAAGACTTTGGTTAGTTGTGGCTGACACCGTGAGTTTATATTGTGTCGTTGTGCTTTGAGTGGAGGTGGATACGATATTGAAACACATAAAAATATATGATTTGGTGTTCATTGTTCAAGTCTTTTTTTACTGCATATTTCACCTTTTTTACAATCAATAAACTCTGCCTGTAACCTTCTCACCAACAGGGTGGTCATGTATTCGCCCTTCATTACTTTACTTGAGTGGACTCACTTCACATGAGTGTCTATTATTCTGATGACTTGTTGTGTTTACCCACATTTCAATAGAAATATCGATGCGTTATAAACCCTCCGTTCTTCAAACTGACCTCAGACTGGGCTTCTTTCAACTTTTAGTGTTACAGTTAAAGGACGGATGTGAGGGATAGTAAGAGTAATCCTCACTGAATATCAGAGGAATCAAGTTACAACAATAGCACCAAGATTTCCTCCATCAAACATAGAATCACTATAGCAACAGTTATAACCTGTGTGTGTGTGTGTACACTCCTGGGGGAGCCTATTAGGCCCACCGCACCGTAATAAACCTGCACACTTTTCACTAATTCAGGGTTTTCAATCATTTTCCCCACGGACCAAAACCTGCGAGAGGCTCCAATCCAGCTGCCAAATCAACACGAAATTAGGAGGAAAGTCCAAACGCTGAGAGCCGAGCAGATGAGGACGCTGCCCTGAAAGATAGCAGACTAGCATTAGCCTCATAGCCGCGCTGCCAGGGTGACTCTGTAAAAATATGCATAATGAATCAGCTATAGAAGAAGTTTTTTGGACATTTCACTGTATTTCTGTATTTTGCACCAGAATGTTTCATTAAATTGTCTTTATGTTGAGATTGTCGTCACTTTCTTGAGGAAATCTTGACATTTTCATCTGATGTACTAAACACCACAACAAAGACACTTTAAGTTTAAATTTTCAAAGTTATCATCATCATTGTGCTTTCTGAAACCATCTTCACCTGTGAAACGTGGAAATGCACGACCAAGACGGAGCGGCGTCGAAATGCTTTCCAACAGAGGGGCCTACGAAGAATCCTAAAGGTTACCTGGGTCAGTACTGAACAGGTTCTACAGAGATCCAGGTCTCTTACATTACAAGAGATCGTCATGGAGCGCCACCTTCGTCCAGTAGGTGGCAGTGACATGGCCCAGCCGGACCAGCCAAGACGTGGCGTCCTCGTGGGGGGAATCGGAAAAGGAGATGACCACCGATGACCTGGCGAACGTTTCAGGCTGATCGCAAATCCGTCACCATCACCATCACCATCACCATCACCATCACCATCACCATCACCATCACCATCACCATCACCTGGCTCGGATGTCACCGAGTTGCCGCCTACTGACAGTGTCGGAGGAGATTGGTTGAGTTAGGCTGTATGCGACCCCCCCGGACCCCCCCAGACCCCCCCAGACCCCCCCAGACCCCCCCCCCCCCCCGGACTGAAACCAGTTTGACACTTCAACACTAGTTTAAAGAAAGTGACTTGTTATGTACTTCAGTACCGACCGTGAGTGTTTTCTGCCCTCTGCATGTCTGTCATGTATGGTAGCATGTCACTTATCATCTCTTTAATTAAAATACGTCTCGTGTGGATTTTCAGTCAGCCCTTTGGACGCCACAGATGATCTCTCCAATTCAGCACGGGTGCAATATGTGTCACATCTGTTTTATGTTAAATTTATAACCTCCCCTTCCTCCTCCCCTTCCTCATCTATTCTCCCCACATCTAACTTGTCGTTTTATCTCTATTCTTTGCACAGGCATTGTGTCCTCTGGCAGTCTAAGTAGCTCATTGTTGTGGGGAGAATGCTCCCTCGTGGGAGCCATAGCCAGTCAGGAGTGGATTGCCTCAGTGAGATGCATTTTTACTTTGTCTGTCAGTTGTGATGTGGTTTAAGAAACACTCTGTTCTTTCAAGACTTAGCCAGCCAAATGTGGGAATTGCAAGATTCCAGATAAAAACCCTCCTTTACATACTCAGGCTTATGTAAAGATGAAGTTATATCCAGTCCCAAGGTGATGCCAGCCGTGCTGAACGTGTACATGAGGAATCTGTTTGTGGCCTGTTCTTTATCATCGTCAACATGCACTAAATGTGAAATATTGCCATCCGCGTAACGTGTTTATTGGGCTTTGCGACGCTCTTTTTGTTGATGTTGACGCGTCTCCGCGCCAATGTCACAAAGAAAAATTAATGTTCTTTAATCGACTGCAGCAGAAAATGGCTGTCGGATTCTGACCTTGATGTTACAGCTTCATGCAAGTACAGAGCAGTAAATGGACTGGATTTATACAGTGTGGTGCTTTTTCTACATACATATTCATAAAGCTTTGAAGGCAGTGCTGCCATAAGATGCACTAAAATCTCTGTTTGATGCTTTCAGGATGGATGGTTGGGAAAAGACAAGTGTTAAGGGTTTCCATTATGAAAGTCTTTTTGTCTTATTCTATGAACAGAATCAGTTTATCACGACTTTTGTACAAAAACAGTTTGAAGTCCGATGTGTTTTGTCAAAGTTTGGGGGGAAAGGGGTCACCCAGTGTGGCACAAATATACTGAAAACCAACTTTTAAACATGATTGTTGACATTTTGGTGGAAACGTACCTCATTTCTAAAATGTTGCTGTGTGAACATGAAACCTTTCTGAAATGAAAACGGTCTATTGATGTCTTGGAATGTTTGAAAGGTGACGAACCCAAAACATTCCCTGTCGTGGACAAACATGCAGAAGTTGCCATCAGATGAGACTGTTGAAAGAAATGAAATGAAAGTATTCAATTCAACTCAAGTCAAAACTTCCATGTTGAAGGTTTTTGTCCATCTCATCAGAAAATAGAATGAACGACTGCAAATCCTTCATCTAGAAAGATGCAATAGAATCTGTTCCAGTTCTTTCAACAAAGACTAAGCGCTATTTTTGACAAATAAAAAAGAAAGCACGTATTGCGACTGTTAATGCTTTCGGCTTAATGGCCAGAAACATATTACCAGTCAGCATGCAACTACCTAACCTTGATGACAGTCAAAAGCAAAAATTAAACGTGTTTAGACTGAGTTACCATTTCTCAGAATATACTCTTTCTTTATTGCATTTTGTGGAGGTTTTTCTTTTTTTGTCTGGGTTCGTGCTGTGAATTCACTAATGGAATTCCACCAGAGAACGAATGTTTAATGGATTTATAAAAAAAAGTGCTTACCTGATAAATTTATTAACCTGCCTTCCCACAGAGAGAATCAACAGGAGTCTTATTACAGTTTCCACAAAGATTAGCAAAACTTTGTGTTTAATTTGCTGCGTTGCTCGCTGCGTATGTTTTCTCGAAGTGAAGAACGGTCTGTCCTGACTGTTGTTCTGTGAAATTAGAAGGAGAGCGACAGAGAACTCCCTGTTAAAGAACGATAATTCGGAAGCTAATAAATAGAAGTTTTCGCTGTTTGACAGCAGCTTTTCGAGGGCTGCTCTCAGTACAAAGGAAGCAGAGAAGAAAGAGGTCATCATGTGTCTAATTTAGCTCGCTGCAGAGCCGTGAGAGCCCACCAGCAGCCCCCTCTTTGTCTGTGATCTCTGCCCAATCCCTCTGCCCTGCAGCAATCCCGTCAGCTTCCTGCGTGGTCCGGACGAACCCTGAGGACCGGCCGGCCAATGAACTCCTCACACAGGGAAAGACGAGAAGAGAAAGGGGTTTTAGAGAGGGTTCAGTGAAAGAGGAGCAGCTCCAGAGACTAATCACCACACTCACCGGCTCCTCGGGACGGCAGACGTCTCCCAGGAACTGAAAGCAGTCCTGCGGGGAAGGAAATCAATGTTACACGCTCAATGTAAGATCTCTTCTACTGACCTGTTTTTGGGGCATTGTTGTATCCTAAAATACTGAAAGGGTTTATCTTACTGTGTTTTAACTTCCACACCAGCGTCTTGGGAATATCTGCGAGTACTTTATTACTGCGGGGAACAAAGCAGACGGTTGATTGACGGCTCCAAAGTATAAAACAGCAGATGATGAGGCAACAAACACACTATCAAATCTTTGAGTCTCACAAGAGACGTTGTGCTTTTTTATTTTGAAACGAATACAAAAGCTTCTCTGAGTGCTGAAACAACAATTGCCAGAATATTTCTGAATGGTTCCCAATCTGTCCAAATCCTCAAAGTTTTCCAGTAAAACTTCAACGCAGGCTGTAAAATAACTGTGTTCTGGAGTCTTTTATGTGGAAATGCGAAGTTCCTGAGGCTCCGTTTCAACGTCAGAAGTGAAAACGATTCCTTTTTGTGTTTACGAAGCAAATGATGCCCATTTATATAGAAATGGCAGAAATGATGGAAGCAGTGTTGTTTTCATGTTGGGCCAGTAGTAGGTGCTGTTGGTTGTTTTTCAGTAATGAAACCACACACACACACACACACACACACACACACACACACACGTATCAGAGAACAATACGCTATAAACATTAACGATGGGAGAACACGGACATTCTAGTGGACAGACCACCAAGTTGGATTGTTATTATGGTGACTTTCAGAATTAAAGTACCAAGTCCCAGGAGAATGTGGACCGGGAGTCATGACACTCTTAAGGTAAACATCATTCTTATTATCCACTTACTGAGCATGTGCAGGAGAACTGTTTACTCCAGTGGGGTACATGTGCAGTAGCAGGATGTTGTGTTTTCCTCCCTGTACACGACAACGGTTTCGGGAGCATTGTTCAAAAAGTTTCACGTTGGTATCTGTTATCCTAAAGTTGTGTTTTCAGTGACGTCGGGCAACATTGTTGTGTAAACAGACGGCCAATAGGAAACAAAGGTTTTGTGTTTCCACTTGATATTTTTATGTAAACAAAGTCCTGCGTCCATGGATCATATCAGGATTCATCAAAAAGCACCACCCCCTGCTCATTACTGACTACCCATGATGCTCCTCTCCTTCCCCCACGTGTTCCACCTGGAGACGGCGGAGTGATGGGGGTGTGCCTGAAGTTTCTTCCTTACCCTTATTGCTTCTGCTCCCAAAGACAATATTATTATCTGCAGCTGCAGGCCTCAGAGCACACAACTGGTAAATAATAAAGCAAGCAGGACAGAAGCCTGTGAGGCCACGGCTAATCCTGGTATTATTCTACTTTTATTGTTGCTATTTGCTCATTATTTTTCATCTCCTCTAGCTGAAGTCAGCCAGTTAAATTATTTTCTTCCCATTGTTTTCTTTTGCCACAAAGGCCAAATTAGCATTGAGGACAGGCAAGATTTAGAAATGCCTTTATTCCTGTTGAGCCCTCCTGCACTCACTCCTGACCCATTTAGAGCCCCGGGGGGATTAACAAACTGTCACTGTGGGTGTTTCTCCAACTTCTCAACATAATTATGAATAATATTTTTCTTATTAGGTTTTAATTTGCAACTCCTTTCTGATTCAGAGCGAATCAAGAACATGGAGGATGAAGTCTCCACACTCAAACCCTCCTGCCCCCCAGTTGACTTAGTAAGGGGGCGGGTTGGGGGTGGGGGTGGGGGTGGGGGTCCACATCCAGCTAACCCAGATTGATGTTTCACTCATAATCCAATTCGAGTTGTGCTAATCAGCAGTTGAGGGTGTTACAGCCCCCAGAGACCTGCAACGGTCTGGATTTGCTGAGATTGGTAGCGTTTCACCCGGTCTGGGCTCAGTAACATCCTTCTTATGGGGGGAAGGACTCTGACCAGCCTCGGGGTAGAACTAGCTGTTTGCTTCAATGTGCTCATTGAAGCTGTGGAGAAACGCAAAGATATTCTGCTGCTAATGAAACGGCGATGGAGCCTCTCACTGTATGGAACATTACTTCTGGAGGGGCATGAATAAATATTCATACTCACGCTACACTCAGTTCTGCAGGGAAATGTGACCTTCTTCATTATACTACCAACAGAGGATAAGCATTCCATTTTCAGATTTACACATTTGAATTAAGTGAAGTTTGTTTACAGACCTTAATGTGTTTGAAATGTGTGGTCTTAGGCATTTTATGATTGCAAAAGGAACTCTTGTGTTTCTTCTCATGTGACATTCCTCCCTGTTTGCTCTGTGATGAAAACTATGTACAGGGAAGATGTTAATCTGTGAACCTGTTCCGTTATTACTGCATTTGGTCAGAGACGCCTCGTCAAACATAGAAGACCTGGAAAATGTTCATGGATCAATAGTTCAACTGTCCATCCTTCAGCCTGTTGTCACACAGTTGGAATGTTGTATCTTGCTGTATATTGTATATATCTGCACTGAATGGATTTAATTTGTTATTTCATTGGTGCACATTCCAGTTTTGTAAATATTGAATCCTTTTTTTTACTTTTCTCATCGGGAGATGTTTCTATCAAATACAGACGTTGTTTATTAGTATTACTTGTATTTTCTGAGAGTAATTTTACAAATCGCTCTATCTATCTATCCATCTATCCATCCATCCATCCATCCATCCATCCATCCATCCATCCATCCATCCATCCATCCATCCATCCATCTATCTATCTATCTATCTATCTATCTATCTATCTATCTATCTATCTATCTATCTATCTATCTATCTATCTATCTATCTATCTATCTATCTATCTATCTATCTATCTATCTATCTATCTATCTATCCATCTATCTATCTATCTATCTATCTATCTATCTGACTCATCAAGGAAATCGAAGGTTTGACAGGACATCCAGCTTCAGGTTTTCCTGCTGCGTCAGTTTGGTGTTGTGCCTTCATGAACTTTTCATTTGCTTTTCTTTAAAGCCGTACATCTGGGATCAGTTCATCCTTTCTTCCTCAAAGTATCTGTTGCAAACTAGTTTTCTAGAAAGGATGTTTTGACCTCACCTTAAATGATGCAAAAAACCCAAGAAAAAAGTGGGAGTGAAACTTGTTGGTCTCCAGCGGCCTGCAGTCCTGATGGGTGGCCAGCTGAGATGGCAGCGCTCATTAGTCAGCAGGTCATTCAGTTAGGAAGAAAAACATAAAGAGCAGGAACGCTGAGTTGTAATACTGATGAGAAATCCCTCGGGTGAAACGGCTGGAAGAGTTTCCCTCACAAACCGTAATTCACATTAACATGTGAAATGAGCAGGTACACTCACTTTCTAGCTTTTTTTTTTTTTTTTTTTTTTTTTTTGAATAAGAGTAATAAGACGGCCTGGACGCTGGGAAACCATGTGAAGTTAACTAATGCAGCTGATGAGAGGTTTGTGTTAAGATGACCTCACCCAGCCATTAATGACCTGGATCTAAATGGGAGGGAAAACGTTGGGGGAGGTTCTCGCTGTGTGCAATCGCAGCTCCAGTAAAGCAGTAATTTACAGCACAGTGGCTCCTCCACATTCAGATTAAAGATTCACAATGAACATTGATTTCCCAACGCCAAATACGGAGCACATTGGAAGACTGCGGCTGGTTTTAGCTGTCTGGCTGTGGAGCAGCGCTTCGCCCACAGAGAAGGCCTATAGGAGTGAAAATTCTACAAAGTTGTGTACTCAGTCTCCTTTATGAACATGGGCCTTGTGTGATGACGCTTTTCTTCAGCTCAACGTACAGAAAACCACAGACGTGTGCATTGATTCTACACAGAAGCTCCATAACAACAGTCATGGAACCATCGTCAGAGGAGTTCTGTTTAAAATGACAAATACTTTGGGACTTTTCTGGGTAACAAGCTCAATTTTATTCGTCACTCTGAGAATCCTACCCCTTTTTAAGCATGCTAATCAGATATATAAGGTGTGTGTGTGTGTGTGTGTGTGTGTGTGTGTGTGTGTGTGTGTGTGTGTGTGTGTGTGTGTGTGTGTGTGTGTGTGTGTGTGTGTGTGTGTGTAAATTGGTCATGTATATGAATCATCTCCAGGGAAATGACCAACAATGACTTTGCTGTCAGTGGAAAGTTTCGTAAGTTACGGATCGGTCTCTAATGATTTTATTTAATAGATTGCGTATTAAATTTGTGCTGATCTTTTTTCTTCTCTGCTGGTTTCACAACTTTAACAGCAGGACAAAAAGAACATGCATGAAGCAGTGTGATAAAGAGAAGCCAGTTAGATTGTGGGAGGAAGTGATTAACATCAGGTAAACACTCAGGAAGGATAACTCCATCCTTTCCCACATGACTTCCTCAGACGAAGGGAAACGATCACTGCTTCTTCCCTGAAGCCGTTTCTACTGAACCCAGGACAGGGTAGGAGGAGTTGGACCTTCTTTGATTATGTGGCTTCTCACAGATAGACAGGAAATGATAATACGCACTGATGGCACTTTAACGATCTTGAATCGTACAGCTGATAAGCTACTTTAGTTTATTCTACCAAACTATTGAGTCACTGCTTCTAATGATGTTCCAACACGGTGTTCAGCCTTGATTTTCGGATACGTGGATTTTTAAATGTTTTGCACAAAAGATTATTTTAATTGGTATTTTATTAAAGAACTGCAAACTATTTGCCCTCCTGCTGGTCCCACCTCAAACCAAAAGACATTCCTGCCCAGCCTCTGAAGACCGGACCAGACCCGAGCCAGCAGATATTTACTGTTACTTAGCACTTAATTAAAATGCACACTGATGAACCACCTCCTTGACATGTCTCTTCGTATTCATTGTTTTCTCCTCTAAAAGGAGACCATAAAAACAAGACATATTGTAAAAGCTTGGTCTCAATGAATCTGTCAGAACCGTTAAATGAAGCTGGTAAAACGCAGGTAAATCACAGGCTGGTTATCACTGGGAGGAAACATACAGCTGCTCCACATCAAACCAAAGAAACTAACCAAAGCAAAAATGTGTCAGTGATCCGAGCAACCCCATAGAGCTAAACGAAGCTCAGTAACTATGAGACTGAAGTGGTACAGTGGTAGGGCCACCAAGCCTGTACAGGGTATCTGTTTGGGGCAAGCATAACAATGGGAATGTTTCCTTGTTTTCCATCCATCCATCTGTCCGTCCGTCCGTCCGTCCATCCATCCATCCATCCATCCATCCATCCATCCATCCATCCATCCATCCATCCATCCATCCATCCATCCATCCATCCATCCATCCGTCCGTCCGTCCATCCATCCATCCATCCATCCATCCATCCATCCATCTGTCCATCCATCCATCCATCCATCCATCCATCCATCCATCCATCCATCCATCCATCCATCCATCCATCCGTCCAACCTGAAACACGGTAAACGTCATCGTCCGTGTTCGGATCGGATCCACTATTGAACTTTGTCCTCCTGCTATCTGACATGCAATCAGGATGACTTTTATGAGGAATTCTCAGCCACAAACTTGTAGGTTTACGTCAGGGTTTATAATTTCATGTACATTTTTCCATCAGGCACAACCTTTATGTCTCCAACTGAATCAAAGATGCACATACTTAACATTTCCAGAATGGAAAAAACCCAAAAAACAATTAATATGAATATTATTTGCATGTTAATCGACTCTTTTATCAACAGCACATCAGGTCACAAAGGCTAAAACAAGCAGAAAGGGGTACGTTCACATGCAGTGTGTGTTCTCACAGTTGATGCAGAGTTTATGATCGTTGGTTCCTTTGGTGGTGGATGCTGCGTGTGTTCCTGTGATTTACACAGATACAGTTCATCCATAACAGAGAAAGTGCTGCATTCGGTTCCTCGCTTTGTTTTCCCCTTGTGTGTGTGTGTGTGTGTGTGTGTGTGTGTGTGTGTGTGTGTGTGTGTGTGTGCTTTTATTACATGGCTACTTAATACAGTTTGGTGATGAGTATTTGAGCTTGTGATGGGGAGAACACCCGAGTGGAGATACTTAATGGGGCAGAAAGCAACCTTATCACGACTCAGAGACTTACTCGTGCTGGCAGTTGCCATTGATTTCTCTTCCAAATTACCTCCAGGTTTTCTCATTGGTCTGTGGTGCAATCCATACAAGGCTCGCCAGACGCACTCATTTTCTTGAGCACAGTGTTTTACACTTGCCCGTGGACTGATTAGCAGACCGCAGCCACAGGGCGCAGACATGTAAAAGCCCCTCTGAGGAAGAGCTGAATTCCCAGACCTGATTTCATCCTCTTTCTGGCTCTTTTCACTCTGCATGGTATTTTGGTTGTTTTTTGTTCGATCTCTTTGTGTTGATTTTGTGTAGACTCACTCATTCTGTACATCTTTTCTGGGTTTCTTTTTCTGTATTTCTATTAATTGTGTGTCGGCCAGGAGTGCGGTGACCCCTTTGGTCCCACGGGGACACGTCCACTTGTCTCCAGCCTTTACATTGCTGCTATCTTAGCATTTACAGCTGTACATTCCCCGAGGGGAGCAGCGCTCCACTCGCCTTCCCTCGACACTGCTACAAATTCAATACTTATCCATTCAGCCGCCTTTTAAAAATAAGTTAAAACTCCCTGCTGCTCCAACACACATTTCATGGCACAGCAAAGACATTTTCACAAGTGTAGCCAAGGAGTTGGAAGTCTCTTCTCTTGGCAGACTGTTAGACTCTATCTCTGCTACATGCTGGGTCTCTTTTTGAGAACTTAATGGCCCAATTATCACAGCTCTGGAACAGATCAATGGAGACCTGCCAGCCAGGGCTTCCTTCACAATGGGAGAAGGGAAAGGTGTGACAAGATGCACGAAGACACTTTGAAGAGAGTGACAGGTGCAGCCCCGTCGCCACAAGTCTGTCTTTCTCTAAAAGGTATGGCTCAGACAGCAAGCCGGTTATTCATTAGAGACGATGCCTGTATTACACGCAGTCCGTCTCCCGACACAGCTGATACACAGCAGGATGGATGTCGGAGTATTTCTGTCACAATTACTTCCTGGGAGGAAGATTCAGGAGGGTTAAGGAGATAGGACTTTCAGAAGTAACGAGTGATGAATAATTCTTACTTAGTTACTGGAGATCTTTCGGGTTTATGGAATTCCTTTGCGCAGCGTTTTCAAGTGAAAATGGAAAACGTCCGTCGGGTTTCGGGTGTCTGTTTACATGACAACGCATGACAAAGGTGGCACTTTTCGAAATCGCTCTGACTCCATCTAATGCATCCAGATCAACTAAAACCAATAGAAAGTGTGAGTAATTTGAAAATGAATGCAGTTTTACTTCTTGGTGTATCGTGATTGTGTTTCGCTCTCAGTGCTGGTTTACCTAAATTTCAAGAACATTTATTTGGACTGATCTTCTATTGCCGCCATTGTTGTAACTGCCCATCTACTGCACACGTGCAGAAGATGTATTGACTACGGCCGTGGTGGGCATGCACAGGAGCAGTGTTTAGGAAAACGTACCTTTTCCTCCATTTCCACAGAGACAGAGTCGGAACATTTTTGAAAAGTTGTCGTGTAAACAGACCCACGGAACACTTCACAAGTTTTACGTTTTCACTTGAAAAGTGTGTAAAAGAGGCTTTGATCAGTTTCCTCGGCCTGATGTCGATTCTAGAAAACGTAGTACTCTGTCTTATTTCTTTGACCATAGGTCAATAAATCAGATTGTCGTTTTAGTGAATAACTTACAAAACTTTCTATATATCATCAACAGCTTTATTTCAGATTCAAGTTTATTTTCCTGTCAGTCAACCGCCAAAAGATTTAACTTTAGTTGCACTTGTTCTCCTCTGCTCACGTCAGCCTTGCCTTCTTCTTAATGACAATGATGTTGATGTCATGTAACTGAGGGCTTTATGTTTATATCTATTTGTGACATATTTCCCATCATGTCTTAACTTACCTTTCACACACTTCGACTCCACTCAATGTTGAATAAGAGGTTTCATCAGCATTGCCGCGGAATTTCAAATAAAGCCTGATGACGGATGAAGGTTTACCAGTTTTAGACGTTTCATTTCTGACAGAATCGGGTCTTTATCTTCCTGTCAGCAGCAGTCATCAAAGTGTTATGAACAAATTAGACATTAAACATAAACTTTACGAAATTCATGAACTGCATTTTGCAAAAAACAGTTTACTCCCTTTAACATCCATGCATAAGCAGTGATGGGTTTTTTTTCTTTGAAAAGGTGAATATGCGTCAGGTTAGGGAACTGATGTGTTGTGGGCGCCTGACGGCTTCGTCCAGACTCTCCGGCTGCTCTCTGCACGGGGATATGATCATCTCATTACCACCTGCAGCGGTACTGAAAGTTTCCTATGAACATTAGCTGCTAATGTAGATAAGCAGCATGGGGTTCAAACATGATGTGTAGGATGTTCATCACTGCTTTTAATGGTGCAATCATGCAGCTGGGAACTGGGAAAGTTCCCAGTAACTAAACTGCGAACTGAGAAGAGACAGGATTTTACATCTTTCAGCTGATTTACCCAGATGACTCTTTCCTTTTCACACTCAAACAAAAGAAAAGAGTGGAACTTCCTTCATTTATAGATTCCGGTGCTGTTTTCCCACTGGTCTCCCCCTCTTGAGATTAATTTGGACTGTATGGAGCCCCCGGTGTAGAAAGAGTTCAACACCTCTGATGTAGCTGTATCCTTGAACACACCATTAACGCAAAACTCCACCACTTTTCATACGGAGCAACAACTTTTGAAGTAACTTCAAAATGTCTTAATAAGTTCCACATTATAAGATATTGTTTTTAGCTGCTGTTGAAGTGGAGAGGCGTCTGCCAGTTCAATCCATTCATATATACGGTGTGGGTTTATGATTCGTGGTGCTTCATGGGGGCTGTTTGCACCTTCAGACACACTTTCTTTGCTTTGTTTGTGTAGATTGAGGACTGCAGGTTAGTTCTAACTGCTTTCAGATTTGATAGGTTTGGAAATGAAGCTGTTTTGGGATCAGCAGATAGATTCAGGGTCACACTTTGTTTCATGGTTAACATTCACGCGATTAGTTTCACGACATCAAGCCATGATTCTTCCAGAACAAACCACAGATATAATTTCTCCAGTAAGTCCTGGGCCTGATAAAACCAACAAAGGGAGGCGACTGGGAGGCATCCTGATCAGGTGGGCCCTCTCAAGGTGGAGGAGTGGTGGCTTGACTTTGAGTCTCTCCTGATTGGCTGAGCTCCTCACTGTGTCACCAAAAGTTACACTCACCACCCTGTGGAGAAAACTCTTTACAGAACTCATATTCATGGTCTCATGGATTCTGTCCAAAAGTTCATGACCTGTCTGGGGCCAATCTTACGATCCTTCCTCCCATCACTCATTAAAACGACCCCAAGAATAGTGACATAATAAAAAAATAAAAATAGAACCCCTCTATGTGATATGTATACCAGAAAATGATGGCAACTCACCAAGTATTGGTACGACGCTGTTATTTTATTTAAACAGATTGTTGTACCTTAATTTTGTAGTTTTTCACAGCTTTTTAATTTCACTTGAAGACAAATCTCCGTACTTTGTCCTCTTTCCATTACTCAGACTGGCTCGTTAGTTGATTTAACCTTCATCACATGGATTAGGATGGAAACCACAAGAACACTGCAGCAGAACACCAAACTAAATGTTTGTTCATTATTTCTCCTAAATCTTCTCTGCTTATTCCTTCGTGCATCTGCAACTGAATTGTTCCCAAGACCTGCTCCATATCATGGTTTTATTACATCCATCCTTCATATTTTTCCATCCAATATAAAACACTAATTTAAGCATCAAACCAAAGTCCAAATGAAACCGCAGCATTGTTTCTCCATGGCACAGCTCCCTGTGAAGTATTTCTGTCTTTTCGTGGTGAGGGGTGGATATTCATATGCTTGGCCTTGCCCTGGCTTTATTGCTAATGTAATTGAAGGGATAGGCTTTTATTGGAGTGGCCCTATCACTACAGTGAAGAGACCTGGCAGGCGTCAGTACGTGGAGGGACCGGAACAGCCGAGCAATCTGCCGTGCCAGGAATTTCACATCATTGAAATTCCATCATTGTTGTGCCCGAGGCAGAAGAAAAAAAAAAACATCAGCCACAAATATAATTAGTCAGCGGAGAACTTTTTGTGACCAGCAACTCACCATATTGCTTCTCTTGCCATTCGAGCTATTTTGATGTTTAGTATATTCCCTTTTCTCAGTTTGAGTATTCAACTTTACTCCTTCACTTCTTGGATTTTTTTAATTGCATGTCACTTGCTTCACATGTTTTGACATATTTTAATATCAGATTGTCTTTTTCAAGAGGCAGATTCTCACAGAATCAACAGAGTCCAGAGTCACGTGTTTAAAAAACACAAAAAAACACATGAAGTTGAACAAAATGCTATCTTATGAAGAATAAAATTGGTAGATAGTAATGAAACATGCATTGGACGAATAATATGACTTATTATTGCTATTATACTTCAATACAATCACTTCCCAATATCACATTCACACATGTACTCATACACACACTCACCAGTGCAGGCGGCTGCCGCCTACTGAGCATGTGCAGAACAAGAAGTTACTTTGCTTTTTGCTTTTTATTTGGTCAGATTGGCCAAAACTGTGGAAAACCTGAATCATACAAAGTGAAACAAGCCAGAGGAAAAGGTATGTTGGATTTTTTTACCGACACCATTTAATCACCACCCTGATGTGTGAAACAGTAACAACATATACCCTCTGTCATCCAATCTGTCAAAACATGAACAGCCTTCCACTTTCTCTCTCATTGTTCGACATATTCAGTCAGTGGTGCAAAAATATTCGGTGAACGTGACCCCCGACTGTAGTCCAGAAGGAAGACCACCTTAATTATAGTGCCGGTAATAAACCGATTCACACATTTATGACAATGTCAGCCACAGCTGAGGATTATGGTTCTGTTCAGACAGATGGAGAGGGGGAGCAGGCTGTTCAGCTGAGGAGTGTGATTTCCTTCTCCCACCGTCAGTTTTAAAAGACCCGTAAAAAATCAAAATCTCTGGAATTTGACAAGAAAAATCGATGAGCAGTTGTAAAAAGATGGAGAAAGAAAACTCGGGATTCTTGCAGCAGGCGACTCAATTCTCCTTCATTCGTCTTGTTAATCATCAGGAACAATCCAGATTTATCTTCTGACCCCTCAGGAGCCCAAACCCCAACGTTGGGAAGCAGTAACTAAGACTATAAAAGAGGATTGGAAATATATGTTTTAGCAACAATATATATTTGTGGCATCATGTGGAAAATCTCCCTTTACAGGCTGCCTGTTACTCAGGACCAACACTTTAACTTCATTAACCTCCAGATCCTCAGAAGAACTGGATGAGTCCTGCTCTTGCAAAACTTTCTTACATTTACTGGGAATATACAGAACTATGTATATTTAAACTTTAAATTTAGCTGTTGGCACAGGTGCCAACAACCTAAAACTGCATGACCTTTAACTGAGTCATCCTGCAGCACACCGGCCAACACCCACAGACCCGTCCAAGCTCTGAGTCATGTCCTCAGTTCTGCAGCATTAACACTCCAAACCTCTTTGATTTTGTCCATTTTCAAAGCACGTGGTCTTTTAGTCAGGCAGAAAAGCAGAAAAACTTAAAAAAAACAGCAAGGGGGAAGAATATAATGTCAAAGAAATGTCCTAAAATGGAATTGTACATCCTGTGCACTATTGTTGGTGAGCACTCACGCTTCACGGTTGAGTCTGGGCTTGAGTTAGGATAATTCAGTTTCCTCCCTCATTCTAAACTCATACTTTTGAGGTGAATTTGGCATTTTTGGTGTTCGTCAGTACGTAGTTCTGCACTGGCACGAGAGTTTCGACAATAACATTGAATGAATCCATGCTCGGTTTCTGTTGTTCTCTCTTGGACTTTACTAAGAAAGTATACAATTAATACACCATCATCTGCATACATGGAGACCCTTGAGACGTTTCAATGTTCTCTGTGTGCATACAAAAGCACAGCAACCATTACTGGCCAGACAGGAAATAATGTCCAGCGTTTCTGTCATGTAGGGAGATTGTTTTAAAAATGTCTAAAAGCAAAACTTTGGGGAAATGAAAAAAACTAAACACTGGCGTTTTCAGTCAATCATTGTTTTGTAATCAGGGTCTAAATGTCAATGTGGGTAAATTCCACATCAAAAGAAAGTCAGTCTCTTTTCTATGTGCACACAAGGAGCTGAAGAAGAAAGACTCAGAGAATAAACAGGCTTTAGTGACTCGGCCTGTAGGTGAGGATCAGCATGTGATTGATGGTCTTGTTAGTTTTTGGTCAGTTTCATACTGACCCAGCAGCCCAGTAACCTTTACCCCTCCCTTGATGGATTGTGAATCTGTGTCACCATGTCCATGAAACCAACTCAACTGAAGTTTATCCTCCAGGTTTGCTTTAAGGCCCCTGCACACTCCCAAAAGAAGACATAAGAACAAGAAGAAAAGTTGCGCTGTTAGTTCAGCCAGCTGCCGAAAAAAAGGTGTCTTCCGAGAAGAAGCTTTAAAATTCGCAAGCCTAGCACCCTCACGACAGGCCACGCCCCCTCACGACAGGCCACGCCCCCTCACGACAGGCACACTTCTGTGAAGCGACGACAGCTTATTTCCTGCTTCCAATATTTTCAGAAATACATTTTGCTGAAATGTTTCAGTAACAAAAGAGAAAGTTTGTGTCCTGATCCTGATGTTGGTCTGGTTTTAACTGCAGGAGCTGACAGCTCTGAATGATGTGTTCAGGTGCATCACGTAACTCCGCCCTCCAGCATGTTAACGAGTGAATAACAAGAAAATGACATCATTTTGTTTGGAGCGCCGAACTTCCTTCTTGTTCTTACGGAGGATGAATCGGCCTTTAGGGTCAGCAGTGGTATGGACAACAGACACGGTAAAGGTTGACCGGTTGTCGTAGAAACAGAAAGTTGTCTCTAGTTTCACTGTTTTGACACAAATGTAGGGATACTCCTGACCTGTCATACACTCTCACTATATACAATGACTTGCTCGTATGGCACCTCTGACACTTACATTAATCCACACTGAGCATATGTTCACCTTTGGAAAGATAAAATACAAGGTGAAGCTTCTTCACATCATCTCAATTGTGCAGTGACGCTCCGTCACAACTCTTGATTACGTGAGTCAATTGGCCCAGGGAAGACACTTTCCTCCCATTGACCCTGCTGATGTGTCATCAGCAATAATGTCGACGAGTCTTTGATAGGAAGTGCTCCTTTCATCAAGCAAAGGCACTGATCTCTACTCCCCGACATCCTCATCTTCCATGCTTCAAGAGAATTGCCAGCTGATTTGAAATGAGGGCCAGCTGACACCCTTCAGAACGTGCAGATGAACCGAACGGCACAATGTCATTCAGAGGAAGCTATTAGGAACCCAGCACAAAGGCAGGAAACTGAATCATTTCTGAAAGCTCTGTTAGGGCACACTAGCAGGTGTTTCTTTTACAAAACGACCTCAGCTCACACTCTCCCTTTCCAATAATTACTTTTTTTAAACCACGGCATGTGATCCTGGATGTACAGCTGGATATCAGCAGGCGATGCTCACCTGGCTTTTTCCGATGCAGTCGGAAAACCTTGCAGAAGTTGTTTTTTGCAGATATGATGAGTGGATAATAGGGATGCACCGATACCAGATCCTGGTATTGGCTCTGACACTGCACGGCGTACTGGTACTCGCAAAAGCTCCCCAGTACAAACCCGGCGAGGATTATGTGACATCATCCATCAGGAACGTCAGCAGCAGGTATATAAGAGAGGATGAGTGATGTCTGTGGTTTCAATAATTAATAAAAATGACAAAAATAAGACAGACTGTAAATTATGTTCTGTCAAAATATTAAAAGGAGGAGAAAGACAGTTCGTAGGACACCAGCAACTTAATCACCAGAGACATTTGGACCAGCAGAGATAGAATGTCGCTCATTAGTTTAACTGCTCAGTTGATCAGGAGGATTCTACTGTGAGCTGTGCTACATGCTACATGCTACGGAGCGTTGGCGCTCACACGCCATCGATGCTACATGCTAAATATGATTAAAGTATGACTGATACACTTATTGACAGCAAGCTCGGTCCCTTGGTTTAATTTAATAAGTATTGATATCGGTACTCTGTATCAGCAAGTAGCTAAAGGTTACTACTTGTACTTGTACTTCCTCAGTGGAAAAGCCTTGGTTGCTTATTGGGTACTTAAAAAGATACGAGACCGTTGGCACCTCAAGAATTCAGGCTGATTGCACACATCACTGAGCTGGAAAATATATTGAACCTATATTTTTCCCTGGACCTGCAGACCCGGTATGGCCGTGTGGTTTCTGAGGCCTCCTGAGGGAATCTGGATCCGTGCTGGGAAAGTACAGGTTTACTTTGTTTTGGATTTTTTTTTGTATTCACTTGTTTGTTGTCTCTTATCGTCCTAAGAATGAAACTGATTAATGACAAAGCAAAGAGAGGACGGAAGTACCCGTTATTGTAATTTGTTTATACGATAGCAACACAAATCATTATGTCAAGAATTTTGTCAAAAACATAATAACAATAATGATAAACTGTGTAAAACACATTTTGAATTGATGAAAGATGTGAAATGTACCAGCAAAGCGATTGTAAATATTTTATTGTTTGAATTTGAATTATGTATGACGAGTATCTTTGAGATATATAAAAAGTTAATGAGTTGCTTACAAAGTTCTGTGAACCGTTTGGATCATTATTATTTACTATATTATTTGAAGAATATCAGCTAACCTGGGTAAGAGATGAGAAACCAACTGGCAATAGTATTCTAAATAATAATAAACAATAAAGCAAAACAGTTAAACAGCCAAACTGGAAAATGAAGAAAAGAAGAGAACACTGTTATTCTCAAACTGAAATGAGTTATTTGAATTCCTCAAGTTGTGCAGCCTTGATGAATTTCTACTTTCTGCAGTCGTCATCACAGTTGGTCTATAAAAAGAGTTTTTCATTACGAAGTCACCTCGTGTTCCTCTGCACGGATGCAACAACAGACGCTGGAAACACTGAGCCAGTCACAGGCTGTTTACACATTTTGATCCAATCGTCTGAATTGAAACCTCCTCTGGAGCCGGTTGGCTGAGCAGCTGGTTACCATAGCGATCTATCCCAGTTTAAAGTCCAAGCCAGAGATAAGCTCGAAGTTTTACGGTTAACCTGCTAATCTTGCTCAGGGTGTCTGTCGGCTGTTGGCAGACGGTGTGAACGGAGTCCGTTCCAGGTGAAGTTGAGAAGGATTTTTTTATTTTTTTATACGAGAGACGAGTCGCCAAAGTTGGTGGTTTGATCCCGTCTCGCCACGTCCATGAGTCAAAGTGTCCCTAAACATTATGAGAGAGGGGCAAGCGTGGGAGTGAACGTGAGAATCCAGTCTTCATTTATTTATTCACAGCACACACACACACACACACACACACACACACACACACACACACACACACACACACAGCGTTCCACTGTCACTGACCGTCATATTGTGTTGGATTTGTTTATTGGAAAACAAAGTGGCATTATGAGTCCTGATTCTATCTGTCAGTTGGTTGAGGTCGGGGGGCTTTGAAGTCCTGATTCTATCTGTCAGTTGGTTGAGGTCGGGGGGCTTTGAAGTCCTGATTCTATCTGTCAGTTGGTTGAGGTCGGGGGGCTTTGAAGTGTGGCGGGATGAGGCCTGAAACCTCAGCATTCCCTCGCCTTTCCTCCAAATCAATATTGGTTTTATTGTGGATAAACGTAGCGACGTCTGAAAGACGTTCAGGGTTTGGCTCACAGATTATTTCATCACCCCTTCAAACTTCAGACTGTAAAATCTTTACATCCAGCTCCACTTGAAACACGTTTAGGCCCTTTTACACGCCAACATTTCTGTGAAAACACGTTGTTATTGCAGTTTCTCGTTTTGAAGAGGATGCAGTTTTCATGTTACATGTGCTGTTCGTTGTTTTTGTCATGAAACCACACAAACATACATGTAGAGAACAATATACGCTTTACACATGAACACTGGGAGAACACGGACAGACCACCAAGTTGGGTTGTTATTATGGTGACTGTCAAAATAAAACCACCAAGTTGGATTGTTATTATGGTGACTGTCAAAATAAAACCACCAAGTTGGATTGTTATTATGGTGACTGTCAAAATAAAACCACCAAGTTGGATTGTTATTACGGTGACTGTCAAAATAAAATCACCAAGTTGGATTGTTTTACGGTGACTGTCAAAATAAAGCCACCAAGTTGGATTGTTATTATGGTGACTGTCAAAATAAAACCACCAAATTGGATTGTTATTATGGTGACTGTCAAAATAAAACCACCAAGTTGGATTGTTATTACGGTGACTGTCAAAATAAAATCACCAAGTTGGATTGTTTTACGGTGACTGCCAAAATAAAGCCACCAAGTTGGATTGTTATTATGGTGACTGTCAAAATAAAACCACCAAGTTGGATTGTTATTATGGTGACAGTCAAAATAAAACTACCAAGTTGGGTTGTTATTACGGTGACCGTCAAAATAAAATCACCAAGTTGGATTGTTTTACGGTGACTGTCAAAATAAAGCCACCAAGTTGGATTGTTATTATGGTGACTGTCAAAATAAAACCACCAAGTTGGATTGTTATTATGGTGACAGTCAAAATTCCCAGGAGAATATGGAGTCATGACACTCTGGAGGAAACGCTGTTCTGACTGTCCATCTACTGAGCATGTGCAGAATAACTTTTTACTTTGGTGAGCATGTGCAGTAGCAGTAGTGTTTATTCCGTCGACACCCAATCAGAAGCCAAACATTTTCAAAAAATGTGTTTTCAGCAGCTCTGAGCACCGTCGTCATGTCGCCAAAGATGCAACAAAAGTTTTATTTTATTTTCACCTGAAAATGTTGTCGTATATAAACAGCGCCTCTGTGTCACATACATGATCACATAATAGTCAAATATCGTTTGACGTAACTACGAACTTTATTATTTTTCTTGTTTTCTGTTTAAATGTGGTGGGTGCGGCTTATATTCAGGTCTGCTCAATAGTACGGAAATTGCGTTAGTTAGTTAGTTAGTTAGTTAGTTAGTTAGTTAGTTAGTTAGTTAGTTAGTTAGTTAGTTAGTTAGTTAGTTAGGATGTGTTTCCTGCTGCTCCACCGGAATCGATAATGAGAATGTTTCCAAAATTTGGCAAACGATTTTAAGGAATTAAAACCCTGGGAACCTGTTCTCAGCAGAACCCATTTTCAGTTCCCGTCTCTAAATGTGGGATAAACACGTTGGTTAAAACCAACCTGCTAACCAGCTCGTTGCTCCAAGCCATGCTGTCAGGGAGTTTAAAAGAGGAGAAGTGTTTTATGGACATTTCACTGTAATTTGCAGCAGAAGGTTTAATTAAAATTGGCTTTCAGTTGCAATTGGCGTCATTTGTGATATTAATTCTTTGGTTTTCATCACATATAGTGTCAATTTAAAGCTTATCATGACAATATTTTACCAGATCCGACCACTTAGGATGAAACTGGGCAGTATGTGGCGTCTGAACTCGATTGTGTTTGACAACAATGATTTATATGATATTAATTCCACACTCTCATTTGATGTTGAAATGCGTTGCCGGTTGTTTGAAGCGTGTCTGGTGTTGCAGTGGGAGAAGTTTCCCTCTTGTTGGCCGGAGCTTTGTTTTATCGTACAGAGCGGGGAGCCTGTTTTTACGAAGCGCTGCTGAGTTGTAAAGTAATTATGTACCGTCGTTCCGGAGTCAGTGTCATTTGTCTAAATCTTGCATTTTTAACGACTCTATATGGGTGCATGTCCTTGCAAATAAAGTAAAGCTCGTAGCCCGAGTTATTGCCTCCGACCAGCTGGAGTTTCAGCTTCCAGCAACTTTCCCGTGACACCGTCTCCTGCCTGCACCCTGTCACCTTCTCAAAGGGCACACACACACACACACACACACACACACACACACACACACACACACACACACACACACACACACACACACACACACACACACACACACACACACACATTGTGCCTCGTTGCTTTTGCAGTAACTAGTTTAACAAGGAGTCTCTAACACAGGAAGTGATGCGACGCACCCGACAACCTGCAGGAACCTTCAGAGTAAACATTAAGGAGACGCTCTACTAGTATTTTTAAAGATTTGAAAAGCTTCTTCTTCAAAAAGGTTGATATAGAACATAGTACTTTTCCTTCCAGCTGATTCTAACAGCACATTCTGCTTCTTTTTTTGCAGAATGAAGGGAAACGACTGAATGTGAACCACAATGTGCAGATTATCATAATAACTCTTACAGTATTTCAGAGTGATTAGATTTTTTTTTCACAAAGACAAACACTTCTCTGTGCTTCAGAAGGCTTAAAACGCCCACGTTAAAGTACTATTCAAAACTATTCAGACTCTTCTGCATTTGTCTGACAACAACCAATCAATGTTCTAGGATTGACGTTGGAATAAATATAATTCAAGACTATAAAGTCCATTATTGAAACAGTATTTTCTTTTAAATTTATTCCGTAACAACAAACTAAATAATAAATGAATGAAAAGAAGTGAAGCTCAGAATTCTCGCAGCGTGAATGAAAGTATAATTTCCTCCTCCGAGGCGGCAGCTCAGAGTACTAAGTACTAAGTACCCAGCGTTGTTGTTCTCTTTACCATGTTGTCATGTGATTGCCTACAATCTTAAAGTTCTGTTTAAAAATCAAACTTCACCATCGTTCACATACAGTCCATACAGCCGTTGTCATTCAAAGACGTAGTGTCAAAAAGTTCAGTTGATTATTTCATGTTATCTCAGATACGAACCGGTCGGAGCATGAAGAAACTACACAGAAGTGGACCCAGGATAGAGCCTTGGGGAACTCCACATTTTGTTCAACCAAGACATGAACGTGTCGGTTGACACGTGAAGTTCTTGTCCTTTAGACCAGATCTAAAGCAGCGCCGTGACACAGATCCTCACCCAGACCTTTTTAGTGTTTTTTACTGCATTAAGTATCTCTAACTTCAGCGATGGACATTTTCTGTAACTTTTCGGTTGTTGCAGGAATATTTTCTGCACACGTGTGACTGTGTGTTAACAATACCACGTTACTTAAAAATGTTTTTACTAAGATACAATTAAATAAATCTAATCAAACACATAATAAGTGAATACATCTCACTGGTCAGTCGATTCTCTGAGATTATCATAATCCCTGGGTTAAGTTAGGGTTGTTGTCGTGTTGACAAACACTGTCCTTGTGCCGTTTAGCACATTTATTCATTCATTTGACATTTAGTGTTGGGGAAGCAGATGGTCGCAGTCTTGGTTACAAGTTTCCGACACCCCAAGGATTCGCTGCATCGATTACTCCAATATGTTTGGCAGAGCTTCCAAGCCCGCGCCTTTTCCATCAATGACACATGAACACTATTAAAGCAGCGGTATTAAAAGCTAAATCATTCTTTAACGAGGGTATTTGCATATTATGTACTTGTGTATAATTCCAAGCGTTTACTTTAATGTGTGTAAAATCCCATATGGTGGGAGTTTACAACTTCGGGAGGATTCATATCGTCACTGCAGAATTAAACTTTCAAAACTTTCTGTGGAGTTCTCAAACTTCTGAAGATTGATTTAAAAAATAATTCATGATAAACAATAAAAATCTAATGTAATGAAAATACATTTTATCTCTTTATTTCTGTTAAAAAAGCTCTGACCTTTTCATCTCTAAAATGTATTTACATTAGTGGTGTCCCACAGTTCAGAGGTCCCATACAGCCCAGTGTAATCCTGAGTGGGCTGGTCTGGTGACATAGTGCCTTAATAAAACATAAACGTTTACTTTGGAGATTTCTTTGTTGTGGTGCAGAGTATATGTGATGAAGACGCTTTAACAAAACCAAATAGTTATTACAGAAAATGACTACCATCTCAACATAAAGCCAATTTTAATGATGCAAAATACAGTGAAACTTTGAAAAACTCCTTCAGCTGTTGCATTATGGGTGTTTTTTACAAACTCCCCCTGACGGCACAGCTTTGAGGTTGATAGTAGTACTAGTAGTAGTAGTAGTCTTAACTCGGGTCTCTACATCCTGTTTCTACTCTCAAAAGACTTTTTTTAATTTTGACCATTTGCTCGGTGGATTGGTGGACCGGATTGGAGCCTTGTGCGGCCAGCTCTGGTCCACGGGCCTCATGTTTGACAATCCTGATATTAAGATTTATTCACATCAGTTTAAATGGAAAACTAGAAAAAATAAATAAATAAATCCATGTAATTTGATAGAAATCATCACCTACCGCTATTTCTTTTATATCCTGGGTAACGACCCTAGAAAATTCCTGTCGCTGCTGCTTTTCATTCTCATTTCACGTTGTGGGTGTGTGTGTGTGTGTGTGTGTGTGTGTGTGTGTGTGTGTGTGTGTGTGTGTGTGTGTGTGTGTGTGTGTGTGTGTGTGTGTGTGTGTGTGTGTGTGTGTGTACACATACACTACATATCTGCTTCCTCAAATTAAAAAGCCATCAAATTATAATTCCAAGCCATTGACCTCAGTTACTTAAATCACTTCCTCTCTTTCTTTTTTTTTCAATCTAAACTACAATCGTCCAGCTTGTGATGAATGAATTTCTGCAGTCGCTGCCCTTGATCCCCTGGAAGGTAAAAGAAGGGAGGAGGAGGAGGAGGAGGAGGAGGAGGAGAGGTGGCCAGAGCAGTGTGGAGCTGTGACCTGTAGTAATAAGCATGTGATGAATCCACACCAGCAGTGTCTTTCCCTGGGACACAGTGGGACACTCAAGACCGAGGAAATTAAAGACTTGTAATTATATTTTCCTGTGGGTCTGCGGCAGTGACAGCCAGATATTCATCAAAGCGCACTGCAGCAGGTGCAGCTACCACATGCTCGCACTGATTCATCACGAGGAGCCGGCGCTCTCCTCACCTCTCTGCTGCAGAGCGCTTTTTTTTTTCTTTTATTGAGCCGTTTGATTTCCGTGACGCGTTGATCATCATTTGCCTCTGAACACGAACAGTTGTGCTGTGGCTGGACGGAGGCTCGCTGTCCGGACCCGGTGCCCCCGCTTCCAGACATATTGAGCCATCCCAGTGAGCAGATGCTTACAAAATCTAATTCAAGAGCCTTGCCAGTATGGAAAGCAGTCTTGTCTCTGCCCCAGTTTCCTTACCTTTCCTGGAAATCATTGACGAGGGAAAGCCAACTGATGCCGGCAGTAGCCAGGAGCGGCTAATGCTGCAGGCAGCGGCCCATGCCCGACCCTTCAATCACACTTAATGCATCAAATGCGTCACCCTCTGATGAGAGGGAAATTCATTCCCAATGAAAAGTCTGAATCTCACCGCGAAGGCTTCGAGCTGGCTATAATTCAGTTTCCTAAGATTCATACTCGATCTGGATGTATGACGCCAGTGCTGCATGTATGTGACCCCTTCCTGCCTGTATGAAGACACATGGACGTTCCCACTCACTGACGTCCAATTTGCATAATATTTGTAAAGCTTGTGACATTTCTTCTTTGACACCTCTCCCTATTGTATTGGTGTTTGTACTATTTCTGTCCATGCAGTTTAAATTCTGCCATAAGTGGAGGCAGTAAACACATCAGACATGTCTGTCACTTGTTGTGATGGAAATATGAATATTATCATTTACATGGTGGGTGGTTGTCAAATTTAGCCTGGTAATAAATAAAACCCGGGGAAACGACGCATCCGACGAGAGATTCATTTGCTCCAACATTCAGTCTTGTCATTGTCTTTGGATTTTGGCAAATGATATAAATGCTCCAAATATCAAACGCTCTTTCAGAGTGACATTTAGTTTCTGGGCTGTTCCTGAGGCAATTTAGAATTGTTGCCTTGCAGCGAGAGGACCCCAGTTTGATTTCAGGCCTTTCATGTTCTTGGCTTTCCTCTGGCTTCCATCGCCGGTACAAACACATGTGGAAGAGAGAATATTAGTGACAATGCAGCCACTAATTCCTGAAGCCTGATGCTTTGTAAGAATAAAAACAGATGCTCTGAACACTGTGTGCACGCACCGCAGACGCCTGACAAATGTACAAATGAACACAAACTATGGATTTAGAATGTGTGATTCATGAGTCTGGACCATCAGGTGTGTCACACAAAACAGAGAAAAAGCTGTAGGAATGTTGATTAATGGGAAACGCGCATTGTGAGTTCCTGCTTTGTATTTTACTGAATTTATTATACGTTTTCTTGGTTGTACCTAAAGTTTTTCTTTTTTTCTTTTTTTAAATCCAGGCTATCATTCTTTGGTGAAAATAAACATGGAAGTGACACTGTTTCTATGGAGGATTGAATGTGCCAAAAAATAAATAAATAAATAAATACACCATTAAAAATGTATAAAATTTGTCATTAATTAATAAAAAGATATAATTAAATATTTAAATGTGTCATAATTAATTAAAATACCAATTCATTTTTTGTATAATACATACATAATTATTCCAATATTTAATTAATGATTTCATTGACTAAATGTGCCAAAATCAAATAAATAAATACACTATTAAATAATTAATGAAACGTATCATTAATTGCTTAATTAATTAAATGGTGAAATAATTATATGTTTTTAGATCAAATGAATTGGTATTTTAACTATTTAATGACATTTATGTATTTAATTCCAATTTTAATAAATTAATTCCACATTTAATACATTATTTAATGGTGTATTCATTTATTTATTCATTCATTCATTTAATTAATTAATTTGGGCACATTCAATCCTCCATACGTTTCCAGCAAACGTGGCCACATACAGTATAATTTAGTTTAGAGGCCACATTGAGCTCAGCTTCGGTTTGAAACCGGTAAAATAGTGCCACAAAGAACCTTTCAATTTAAGCTTTACACTTTTTCTTCGCTGTAGCGCAAAAGTATTCGGGACAAAAATGTCAATATTTTCACATAACCAAACAATGAAAATGACTAAAATCAATGTTTTCTTTGAAACCTTTAAGAAGAGCTCTCGTAAGAGCGTGTGCTGAAACACGTCCACGCTTCAGGCGGCCTTCGCCCAGCGTCTGCGTCACTCAGTCCCACGACTCCAAGTTGCACACAGCCGGTGTAGAAGATGGATGTTCTGCTCAACTCCCAACATTTTAAAGGATATATAGTCTCAGACTTTTGCCATCTCCTCATTTAAATAGGCCACTGGTGTAATTTTCTGCACCAGATGCAAAAAAATAAATAAAAGAGGGATCGTCTGTCTGAGGTAGCGAATATGCCAAAACACTGAGAGTCAGAAATCATTCAAACACGCCGCTTTAGAAGAGTTCGCACCATAAGGAAGCGAATGAACTCAAAGATGATGCAGTTTCTTTTGGGCCGGCTATAGGCGGGATAATAATAGAATCTGTAGCTTGCTGACAAACTACACGGAGGAAGGGTGTCTTCCTGAGTTGTTTTTCTTATTTTTCATCGTAAAAATAAGCATGGCCTGTAAATATGAAGGAAAAAATTCACACAGAATAAAGAAAAGAATTATAAAATAAGACATGGAGAGAGTACACACACACACACACACACACACACACACACACACACACACACACACACACACACACACACACACACACACACACACACACACACACACACACACTCACACACACACACACACACACACACACACACACACACACACACACACACACACACTGAGAAGTTAATCATCAGTTTTTTGGGGTATTAAGCCAAATTGCCCTCCTCTGATCTGTCGGGTGAGAAACTGCAGCTGTTTGTTTCTCACAATGAGAACCTCCATGGGACCGAGCTATGAAGTTTGATGTTTCAACACTGCAGTTTTGTCCCCACAGTGTCAGTCCATGTTCTCCTGGGACTTGGTGGTTTTATTTTGACAGTCATCGTAATAACAATCAAACTTGGTACTTTTATTTTGACAGTTATCGTAATAACAATCCAACTTGGTACTTTTATTTTGACAGTTACCATAACAAAAATTCAACTTGGTACTTTTATTTTGACAGTTACCATAATAACAGTCCAAGACTATATGAGAACAAGATCATTTTCAGCTTTTCTGAAAAAGCAAAAAAATGATGCGTTTTCACTTGAAATGGGGTTTTCAACGTGGGAGTCAAAGTATTTGCGTTGGAGGATAACGGAGACAAGCCGACCACCAGCAGCTCGCTCCTCTTTGATCCTGAACCGGCAAACTGCTCGGTCTGACACTGATCCATTAGTCTGCGGCCGAACACCAGCTGAAGACAAAGTAAGGAAATGGCTGCTTTAGCAAACAAGGCAGGTTTCAGTCAGACGCTGAAGGTGTGTCGGTCCTGAACAGCCTCCATGGGCTCTGTTCAGGCTGGACTGGGTGCAGCAGACTGTCTGGAAAAGCTCATCAGAGGAAGTCCTGAACCCATACAGGAGAGATATTCATACCTCATCAGTGTTTGACATTTATTTCCACTTATTTGTCACCAAAAATCAATTTCACTTGTCTGAAGGCACGGCGTTTACAAGAAACCTGAAAATAAAGATATCAGTCTCTGCTGAAAGGATTTCCTTCACGCAGCCGCGGCGGCTCTGTGTGCGCTAAGTTTAATGCCTCCTTAAGTGACAGCAGGACTGACAAGGCTTCATGATTAGAGACGGGTTGTTCCCCTCACATGCGCCACAGAAATGGAGGAAGATGTTGGCAAAACAAGGAATTGGCAAACAAGAAAACCCCGGGGGCTTTTCTTTTTGGTTTTTTTTACTTTTATTTGGTCTCCTGCAGAGTAAGTAGGGCGGGAAAGTGAGATTATTTTCATCCTGTGCATGAAAACTGTTTCAAGTTCATCGAATTAAAGGCTTTAAATTTGTAGATTAGGTTTAATTAACATTTTGTGCTTTTTCTTTTTAGGTGTTTTTGTGATGTCTTTTTCTTCCAGACTGATTCGGGTCAATGTAGAGGAAGAACTAACTCGTTCTTCTGCTCAGGTGATTTATAAAGGGCAGATTACAGATTACAGAACAATCAACACAGAAAAATACAACATATAGTTGGATTTTGTACAAAATCCAGCAGAATAATTCTTTGTTGACTTTTGTGAGTGATGGAGGAGGTGGAGGTCAGGAGATGATATTATCTGGAGTCACAGTAGTGGAATCACTAATTAAAGAAAAAAGAAGTGATCAGCAGCTCGTCGTCACTGATGGAAAAAGTGAGAGAGTCTGAGAGAGATCAGTGACTGTAGAGGTGGAGGAGAAGAGTCTGATCTGAAGGTGGAGGACAAAGGAGAGTGACATCATGGAGGAGAGTGACATCATGGGGTCAGAGGAGAGTGACATCATGGAGGAGAGTGACATCATGGTGGAGAGTGACATCATGGGGTCAGAGGAGAGTGACATCATGGAGGAGAGTGACATCATGGGGTCAGAGGAGAGTGAAATCATGGAGGAGAGTGACATCATGGTGGAGAGTGACATCATGGAGGAGAGTGACATCATAGAGGCCGGAGGAGAGTGACATCATGGAGGAGAGTGACATCATGGAGGAGAGTGACATCATAGAGGCCGGAGGAGAGTGACATCATGGAGGAGAGTGACATCATGAAAGAGACATCATGAAAGAGAGTGACATCATGGAGGAGAGTGACATCATAGAGGATGGAGGAGAGTGACATCATGGAGGAGAGTGACATCATGGAGGAGAGTGACATCATGGAGGACAGAGGAGAGTGACATCATGGTGGAGAGTGACATCATGGAGGAGAGTGACATCATGGAGGAGAGTGACATCGTGGAGGACAGAGAGAGTGACATCATGGTGCAGAGTGACATCGTGGAGGACAGAGGAGAGTGACATCATGGAGGAGAGTGACATCGTGGAGGAGAGTGACATCATGGTGGAGAGTGACATCGTGGAGGCAACCGTGTGTGAGAAAGGGAAGGAGAGATTTTGGTGGAGACACAGCAGACAGATAAAGTAGTTTTATTAAATGTATAAATGTAATATTTGAACAGGGACGGTAAAAAGGCTGAGTGGACTTTGTGTTTTATCCTCAGTACTCGGTTTTGGGTCGTAGCTAAAGGCTAGTACTCAGGACGGCTACTCATCCGTTTAAAAAGTGGTATTGGTGCATCCCTAGTAACTCTACTTTCCCATCAGGTCACAAACTGAGAGCACCAGAGTGGCGACGATGAAGTCAACTCAAGTTAAAAATGTCTAAATAAAAATGTGTATGTTTCATGAATCCTTTGCTGTAACAGAAATGACTGAAATTTGTAAAGAACAAGTCAATGAAATGTGAATTTCAAGTAAGAAACCCAGACTGGCCACAATCTCTTAAATCTTGAAATCAGTAAATTAGAATTTCTTCACATTCTGCTTCAGTCCTTCTGTTTTCACCACATATCAACCACGTAGCGACTGTTAGCTCGGAGACGAATGAAGCTCTACCCGCTACGTCACACGTATATTTAGAAGAGAAAGCGGGTTGTTTTGCATGCAGCAAGAAGTGTGATCTTCATTTGGTTTAATATTCCCTCTGACCCGGGGGAGGTTGGTCAGAAACAAACGAGTGGCCTGCGACAATCAGCGGGGTCAGTCGTCTGATCGGCAGTAATCCTCTTCCTGACTGTAATTATTCTCCTGGAGAAAGTTTGAGAAGCGGAGTGTTGTTTGGTCTCTGCCCCTCACGCTCATCAACTGCTGGTTACATCAGTTACACCAGGGAGTCACAGCGGTCTTTAAAACGGCTTTCAGAAAACTCTTTGCCTTCAATCTGCGATATTGTAATAAGTAACTGCTTCCTTTGTCCGATGGAGGAGCAAAAGAAAGGAAAAAAGAACACACCGGCAGATGACGCACATTTACTTCTGAGCTGCATCGTCAACAACAAAGCTGCAAAAAACAAAATTAACAAAGTATGTGCCGTTCTGAAGAGTCGCTCCCGACTGAATGAATACAGGATGATGCACAACTTGACACTGAATAGCAGGCACAGCTGGATTGCAATTACACCGAATGAGCTTCAGTATTTCACAAATAAGCGTACCTTCAGCGTCTCCTGGGTAGTGCCTTCACACAGGCATGTTCTGGAAATGACAGCAGATAAGTAGTAAAAAAGGGTTTTTTATTGAATGCTCGGACACATATGGCATATTGCTATGTGTGTGTGGGGGTGGAGCTCGTCGACCACGTGTGACCCGCGTACAAAAACAACCAACTGCACCAAGTCCTGAAACGTCCATCGTTTTCACAACATTACCGGGTAAATGTGACGCTTCTGAAAGGAAAACACTAAAACTCGCGTTTTAACTTGAAAGGTCGTGCAAACCGGGTCTCATTTCTGTCAATATAAGCATTTATCTGTGGTGTGCAGTATCCCGGATATTGGCATTAAAAGACACGGGGAAGTCTTCCGGAGAGATCGATCCTGATCTGCTGAACACAGACGTCAGTATTTCTGGACCCACAGATGCTCCAGAGTCTTCCTCCGAGCGGTGTTGTGCCCTGACACATCATGGCACGAATAGAAGGAAGTAGGAGGCTGTTCATCTGACTGCCAGCAAGAAGGTTTTTTTTTTTCTTTTCGTATGTAAAAAAAAAAAAAAACAGAAAACAGCCAACGTTCGCCGAGGTGCCCTTAAGCAAGGCACTCAATCCCCAGCTGCTGATGCTCCGCTGCCAAAAGGGAAGACTGTGCCAGTGCCTCCTGGATGTGTGTGTGTGTGTGTGTGTGTGTGTGTGTGTGTGTGTGTGTGTGTGTGTGTGTGTGTGTGTGTGTGTGTGTGTGTGTGTGTCCTCGGTCCCAGAAAGATAAAAACACCACAAATGTCAACATTTCCGTCGATATTTGACCGCCGGGACAGTTTTAGTTTTTTGGGTTTTTTCGCTGTGGCTTCAGCCCCTTTATGTTCAGATGAACAGACGTTTTGTTTCATCACTGCAGACAAACTATTAATTTGACGTTGTTGCGTCGTTTTAGATCAGATTATAATCCAGGCCGAAGCCTCCGGCGGTACAGGACTCGGAGGCCTGGGCTCTTTAACGGCCCTCCCAGCAGTGAGTTGTTTAATGTCCTCAGAATCTGAAGCTTTATGTTTTGGGAAAACACACAAAGATGTACAGGTAGTTTGTTTGTTGTTGTTTTTTTTTAAAGCTTTTTATGATTAAAAACCAAACAACAACAAAGCAGCAGCCTATCGAGGCCAGTTCCAGATCTTGACATTTCCCAACACGGTTTCAAACCGTGACTCAGTGAGTTGACCTGAGGAAGGATTTGACTCAGCCTCACTCGTCTGGTCTCATCAGTCTAATCCAGCAGTTAATTCAAACTTTTTATTTTTTTTTTATTTTACTTCATTTCAGCTTCATATCATCAGGCTTGGGTGCACAATTTTAAACATATACAACTCTTCAGGTTCTGTTTTTATTTCTGTTCTTTGTCAATTTGTACAACCACCATTACTACTATTGTTAATACGTCCCCTACTATTACGACCACTGGGAATACTACAAATACTCTTATTCAGTTCCTACTCCCATAACTATTAGCACTACTGTCTCCACTACCATAAGTAGTAATACTACTACTACCAGTTGTATTTTTCCTATCATAACTACTAATACTATTAGTTCTGTTTGTATTATCATATCTAGTACTACTAGAACAACTGATACCACTACTGAAAATGCCACTAGTGACTCAGCTGCAATACTACAACTACTATAAGCAAGTACTACTATTAATATTACAAGTACTATGACTATTAGTCCCGTTTCTATTATCAGAACTAGTTCTATTCTACTAGTATAAATAGTACCACTACTATATGATAGTTCGTACAACGTCAGTATTTCAATCACTGGAGACATTTGACCCAGCAACTGCAAGCCGTGCTACATGCTACATGCTAAAGCGTTTCAGGGCTCACACACCAGCGATGCTACATGCTACACATGATTAAATATTACGGCAAATTCAGTTTGTAATGTTTTTTTAACAGTAAAATGTTTCCTGTATATGAGGCCATAGAAGTGAAGAAAGTCTGTCATCTCCATTGCTTGTTCCACTTTTTAGCAATTTTCCCTTCATGATGTCATGAGGTGAACTATATATATATATATATATATATATATATATACAGAAGTTCTCCCAGAGAGGAGAGTGAAATAGTCGTGGACAGACTCAGACTCAGAAACAGCCTGTTCTCAGTCGAGCTCACTGGAGGGACGAAATGCAGGACCAAGACTGGGTTTGGGGAAATACACCAATACTAGGTTGTTGAACCTCTGACACCTAAAGTATGACTCATTACCAGCGAGCTGGAGCGTGTGGCGGCACACAGCGAGCTCCGTCCCTCGGACTATAGTCTGTGCGTACTGGAGACTGGAGGGCTGCTGGAGGTGGGTGTAGCGTCGACACAGTGACGGTGTGGAGGTGCTTCCTGGTTCTTTCGTGCATCATTTACATAAAGAATATAAATTAGACTCGCATTGGTACTCAGTATCAGCAAGTAACTAAAGGTTAGTACTCGTACCTATACTCGTCCTTTACAAAAGTGGTATCGGTGTCAGTGCATCCCTACATACTTCTAATGCAAGTAATAGTATAAGGTTATGACTACGATTTCAACATTTCCTGCTAGTACACCTTCACAACGGCTCTTTGTTATTATGTGGATTATTATTGCTTCTAACTCATGTAATGGTATTACCTCTTGTGTTTCAACTCGCTTCATCATAGATTTGAGTTTTTCTCAGGTTTTAGATTAGTGGAGACCTGTAACCACCTGTCGTGGCCTCTGATGTCGAGCTGTGGAACCTGGGTCATAAATGTTTAATCCACGCTGAGTCATCCCTCCGTTTTATAACTGCACATTTTCTCAGTGCTGTCTGCTTCCAGCCAATAGAGGGGATTTCTTTTTGTCCGTCTAAGACTTCTTTTAATCATTTTCTTTCTGTATGTGTGTGCTCTGCAGCACAGACACTTTGCTTTGATAAGACTTTAAATTGGATTAAGGTCCATTCTCTGTCCTTTGACAAAAAAAAGTACATTTCCATATCTTCCTAAGGTGTCAAATTGAACCTCCAACAAAACGTCTTCAGAGGAGATAACAGAAGCTGTGACAAAAATCAAATGTCCAAAACATGAATGGGTGGATGATGGGGGCTTAGGGTCGCTACCTCTCAAAACTGAGAATGCAAATTTAGCGATTGTTACGGAGGCAGCTGTGGCAGCCGCGGCGAGAGGAGAAAATGTTTACAGGATGCTCCAGGAGTTATTATCCATTCCCAGCAGTCAGTCAGTGTTTATTCTTCCACCAGTCAATACCTGTCACTGTTGGTGTACCTGGTGTGACTTTCCCACAGAGGATGTGCAAACATAACAAAAGCAGGAAATTAAGCGAAAGCCAAGCAGAGATATTCTGAAAACCCCTTTTCATTTCCACACAGTTCATCAGCAGGCATTGTGCCTCCAAAGCAGGAATTAGACAACCCTTTTGTTGGTTAAAAGAAAAACGGCCAAAAAACGAAGCTTGATTTACACCTCCACTATTCCTCTTCTCTTAATGGACTTTAAGTAAGAACGCTGTGAGAGAGAGCATTAGTAAAATTAAAAAGAAATCTTCATGGGGTGGACCGCGATCGTTCTGATGTAAGCTTTTTCCTTCAGGACGATTATCAGATCAACTTGAAATTCTCACATCTCCATCCCATGACAGGTAAGACAACAGAAAAACAATGTCCAGACTCAAGTGAGTGGAGACTGAGTCATCGCAGCGCCGTGTTCAATTACTGTGCTCATATTGCGTGGCTAATTGTCTGTGCTGGCAACGACAAGAAACAAAAGTATTTCAACAGGAGCCGAAAGAAAAACAAGACAGTCTGCAAAGCCACTATTGATCACACGTTCAAACTTTTGTTCCCTGTAGAAAACAGCAAAAGCCTTTACTTGAACTCGTGAGCTTGTCGGATGTGGTTTTCCTGGTCGGCCCCGGACATGAGAAGGTCTGTGCTGATCCGGTCCAGGCTGGTCTGCGGCTGCTGGAGCTTACCAGCACCAAACCAAACTGAGTGTGGCCTGATGTTAGTCACCTGGTGACCCACCAGCACACGAGCACCCAGACCCAGCAGACGCTGGTCTGATGCGGGTCTCGCTTGGGTTGACGTTGGTCGGTACCAGTTTGATGCTGGTTAGCTGGTGTGCACTGGTTCACAGGCACAAAAACATATATCAATATATTCAGGCCTATACTGTATGTTGCCTAATGGAAGTCTATTGTGGTTTGATGCAGATCTGTGCTGGTCTCTCTGCTGCCAGTCAGCTGGACCACCACCAACATACCAGCACTAAAGCAGAACATGACCAGGTCATTGTTGGTCTGCTGCAGTTCTCTCCTGGTCTCTCTGCTGGTCCGTTACCAATGGACCAGCTCTAAAGCAGAACATATCCATGGGGCGATGGTGGCTCGGCGGTAGAGTCTGTCGTCCAATTTTTAGTTCCTTTCCTTTTGCCGCGATTTGCCAGTAAACCAGTTACCACAGTGTACAGAGGAAAATCAGAAGAAGAAGATTAATTGTATTTTAATCTCTTCTGCAGTCAATAAAAAAAACTGGAGAAAAACTCAATCAAGTTGTTGTCGTTGATGTCCGAAACCACAATCATCATCCCCGCTACACCAGCAGAACCAAGGTCTCTACTAGGTTGTAGCAGGTCTATACTGGTCCGCACCAACATACCAGCACCAGACCATAACAAATGCTGGTCCCTGATGGTCCACCACCAACATACCAGCACCAGACCATAACACACTGATGCCCTCCATGGTAGACTCTGCTTCTGATGATGACCTGGTGCTGGTTGACCTGGTGCTGGTTCACGTGGTCCGTTACCATCGTACGAGCACTGAAACACAACATATCCCGGAGTGCAGGCAGTTGGTGATATAGCACAACAAACATTCTGGTAACAACGTCCCTCCAGAAGAGGCAGTGAAGGAAATGAAGCCGGTCTGAGCAGCTTATTTTCCGATGACACGTTGCTGTTCGCGTCGTGGCGTGAGTTAGTCTCCACGTCTTGTGTGGTTTGGCATTTTAGCTCTTCTTAAAAGAGGAGGGAGAAAGAGAACCGGGGTACTATCGGAAGCACACCAAAATGGGTTTTCTGCAGGAGTTGTGTACTCTCTCGGCTATCGAAGCTTTCCCTTTCACTTGGACATTAATCTCTACACGTGAGCATAAGAAATGGGTTAAGTCCTGTATCTATGGTCAAACCCCGTTCAGAGGGGATTCTGGTTGCAGGCAAAGCACAGACTTACACATATGTGTGTGTGAGAGAGAGAGAGAGAGAGAGAGAGAGAGAGAGAGAGAGAGAGAGAGAGAGAGAGAGAGAGAGAGAGAGAGAGAGCATGATTGCGATAGAGAAACTTTTTTTTTTTTTCCACTGTAGTCCTCAATTGGTTCTGCTGCTTGTTGCCTAGTAACCACAATCCCCTTTGAAAGCCACTCTTCCTTGCTCAAAATATCATGAAAGATATATTCACACTCTGTCTACCAGATAGTCTTATCGACAATGGGACAATAACGTCCATTTTGCAGAAACAATGAATGGGATTTTTTTTTTTTTCTTTCTTTAATTTTAATTTTTCTTCCTAGAAAATGGCCGTGTTTTGCAGGGTTGTCAGGCTCGGCTTGCTGTGTAGCCTTTGTGCGTAATAGAAGATAATGACTGCCTTCTGGCCGGGGAAAAAAAAAAAGTAGTTTGCTGGTATGTTGGGTGTAATTACTGCAGCAGTAGGTGACACATTGTTGGCAGGAGGCAATCTTGAATATTTTAATAACTCACTTTAAGTGCTATGGTATAGTCTGCGTTGTATGCTAATCAGCTGATTACTGTCAAATCAGTCAGTCCGCTCACTTTGCTGTAGCAGAGGGTCAGTCCGAAACAGGAACTCAATTACCCTCAAGCCATTTGAGAAAACTGGAAGTAGAGAGATGGAAGTGAAATTTTAAATATGGCGAACATAAAGCGTATTTATATTTTCAGAGTGATACCATGAGGACAATTAGTACCTGCTGTACATCGGCGAGTGTGTTCAGCAGCTAAGAAAGTCATTGTGTCTTTCAGAAATTCATTTACTTGTTAGTTATTGAATCCAGTATCAGTAAACATGTGAAATCATACAGTGCAGATGGGTGTACTTAGTGTAGTGGGGGATTTTATAGGTACAATATATAATCCACCCATCGGTAATACCTCTGCTCAGCTGGAACGAATCCCAGCTGACTGTAGGTGAAGGCGGGTTGCATCCTGGGCAAATCGCCAGTCCATCACAGCACCAACACAGAGAGGCAGACTGTGTTTTGGGGGGATTTTGGACACTGTATACACACAAACACGCCCACACGGACCCATAAAGACCCACGATAAGTCATATTTTATTTTAACCCAGGAGTTGTCAAACACATTTTAGTAAAATATTTGCAAAAATTACTATGAAAAATTATGACAGTCCCAATTTAAAGCCAATTTCAATGACATCTTCTGGTGCAAAACACAGCGAATTGTCCATAAAACACACTTCAAAGTCCAAAAATCAATGTTTTCTTTGAATTATTTACAACTGTCTTGGCGGGCAATATCGCAGCCTCGGTTTTGGCCCACAGGTCTTGTGTTTGAACCGACGCTTCAGTGGAGATATTTAGTAACTTTCCATTTCTTCCAAACCAATAATTTAAAGTTGAACTAACGCACACCTCATGCCTCTAATAAGTGAAGAAACAGTAGTATTGAATACTGTCACAAAGAGGGTTGTCCAGTTTAGACAATTCTGCATGCAGAGAAGGTTATAGAAAAGATGTTTTTACATTCATCCATCTATCACAAATCACACGTCAAAGAGTTTCACACTTAAAATATCCTCAAAGGTCCCAGACTGTTTAGTCTGGAGGTTTATGCCACAGGTTGGCGTTTTGAGTCTATAAGAGAAGCAGAAAAATTAATAGTTTCTAAAAATTATGGTTAATATATATATATATATTTAATCTGTGTGATGAATAATATTTATTGGCTAGAAGAACAAAAAGAAGACCCAACAGAGTAAAAGTTAGACGGAGGACAAACTGATGATAAAGTGACTCAACACTGCCCCCTGATGGACAGCATAGGCATTACTTAAATTTCCCGTAGAGTCCCTTTAAAGACGTGCTTCTATAGGTTTTAATGTGTAGATTTGTCATCAGAGCTGTTTTTAATTGTAGAGAAGAGAAGAGCTGCTTTTGACTTCTGAGTGCCGTTCAGACGAGGTGAGATTTACTGCCATGCTGAAAGGTAACCAGTGATTAATGAGGGTATTTTCAGCCTTGAGAACAACAGAGGAGGACTGACCTTTGTAGTCAGAAGATTAAAACGAGAGTTAAATGTCTTCACCTGCTTTCATATTTCTCACGATGGTAAAAGCATGAAGATGTAATAAAGTTATTGATTGTTGTCAAGTGAGAACTCCCTCTGATCGCTCACTTGATTTGGTTAAATGCAGCTTTTAGTCTAAGGGACAACATTGGTTTTTAAATTTCTTTTCATCAGTAATTTGAGGTTTTCATGTTGGAATCCAAATGTCCAAAATAGTTTAAATTTTGTGCTGGTGTGAGTTATACATGAATACTTGTGGTGCAGCTTTTTCTTATAGACAATTGTTTTTTTTAGGTGGGTTGTATAAAATGGAAGGAAATCAGTTAAAAGAGAGATACGTATGTTGAGGGTGTGAATAATCACTTTAAAAGGCAGATTTGTGACTTCATGTTATTCTAATGATGTGACATGGGTACAGATGTATGAAGACAAAATAAAATCTCATAGTCCAGCAACAGTCAAGGTTCAGAACCGACTCAGAACTCTAGGAGTGTGTGTTTGTCCTCTGATAGATGTGTAATCTTTTCTCATATGTCAAGTCATTTTGCCACTGAGGAGCAAAAATCCATATAAAAATATTTTATATGGGACAAGGGGCAAAGGAATTCAAAACTAGGCCAAAGAATTGATTTCACATTTATACAGCAATGATTTCAAAACGTCCGTTTACAGAACAACAGCAGAAACGCTGAAAAGGATGCAGTTTTCATGTTCAACCACTAGTGGGTGCCGTTGCTTCTGTTTGTAATGAAACTACACACACGCGCCATAAACGTTACCAATGGGAGTACATGGACATTCGTAGCTACGTGGTTGTGTGAACGGACCCCAAAATGGAACGGAAATTGTGCGTTTTCACTGGAAAACCATTAAATAGTTCCTTCGTTTATTGTAAATCGTGATAAAACCTGTTGGTTTTCTGTCTGTTCCCATCTTCTTCTACCGTGTGTGAGATCAATACTTTGAATGAACGTGACCAGTCAGACTGCTGATATAACAGCTCTGCACTGTAACCTGTGGAGACAAAAGGAGACATTGAACTTTATTTTTTATTTTTTGCCTTTGAGTGCTGCAGATAATCTCGTCTCGTCAGCAGAGAAACCCGAGTGAAGCCGCCGCCATCTGGCTGAAAGTCTCAAATAGCCGGTATAATCACAACCATATGTGGCAGCGTCTAAAGCCACATTAACACACATTTCTGCCAGTGTGATGGAACTCTGCGGTTCTGGTTGAATGCGATCTAACGCGATGTGCTCACACGTTCACAGCTGTATCCTGTACAGGTACCGAGTAAAGCAGGGAGGGGATTTATTTCCCTTCCAGCCAAGTTATAATTCACATTTTCCAGTTGTTTTTCCTGAACAAGGTTGATCAATTCAGATTCTGACACGTTCACAATCATAAAGGAGAGATGCTGCGCTGCTATCTTTGGCTTGATGGATGGTGTCAGACAAGTCTGACGTTAATCTCACAATATTGGTGAAAAAAAAGGCTTCAAGTTGGAAACATGAGTCAGAGAGACACAAACAAAAATAAGCTGATATGTTTGTTTTCCTCTATTCTATCCACTAAATGGACCTAATAAAGCATGTACCTTCCCATGTGAAGAGATTTGTGCACCTTTACCTAAGTATGGGTCAGCAGTGAACAATGAAGAGACGATAGTACTGTAACTTAGACATACAGTAATAAGAAATAAACAACGATTCGCCTCTTCTGGCGAATTCAGTCTTACCGTGCAATGTGGCCAGATTATGTATCCCCCCCCCCCCCCCCATACATATGCTTACAAAAGAAAATCGAATTGCATTGTTTTTAATATAATTGATTTTTTGACCAATTTGCATGCTTAAAAAATTACAAATGTATACAAAAGGTCTGAAATACAACTAAAAAAAAAACTACCACAAAACTAAAATCATATAAATATGTGAATGAATAATAATAAACAATCAACCTCAAACATTAAAAAAATAACCACACAGTTTGCACACAATATAACCCTATATTATTAATTGAGCATTGCTTTACACTTACATCAATGTGACCTTTTCCACTTTTAGGAGTATTAATAATAAAGATATGAATCACTATAGTGTGAATGCCTCCAGCATTCATATAAATAGTAACAACAGCTTTAATATAATCATATTGAAGGTGAATCCCCCCCCCCAGCTGTGTGGCGCCCCCTGGAGGCCATGGTGCCTTTAGCATTTACCTATATTGTATTGCCTTATGGATCAGACGGCTCAGATTGTGTTCATCTGGGTGAGCGACTGGAGCAAATCTAGCTTCTTCTTCTTTTTTTACCATTTTCAAACTTTTTTACCTTTTTCGCTGTTGCAAACACACACACACACACACACACATACTATATATATATATATATATATATATAGTATCATTATTATAATTAGTTAGTTTATTTTTTCACACACTTCAAACATGCCGGTCAACCTCGTTCCTTTACAAGCAAAAGCAAATGAATTTATTTAAACTTTACTTTGATTTCAAGAGATTCGATCAGTCAGATGACAGAAAGATTTGACTTTAGTTGATGAAGCAGAGCTGCCGGTTACAGACCCGTTATAATGCCATAAGTGGTCCTGTTATAATGCTATAAGTGGTCCTGTTATAATGTTATAATGTTATAAGCGGTCCTATTATATGTTATAAGCAGTCCTGTTATAATGTTATAATGTTATAATGTTATAAGTGGTCCTGTTATATGTTATAAGCAGTCCTGTTATAATGTTATAAGTGGTCCTGTTATAATGTTATAATGTTATAAGCGGTCCTGTTATAATGTTATAAGCGGTCCTGTTATATGTTATAAGCGGTCCTGTTATAATGTTATAAGCGGTCCTGTTATAATGTTATAATGTTATAAGCGGTCCTGTTATAATGTTATAAGCGGTCCTGTTATAATGTTATAATGTTATAAGCGGTCCTGTTATATGTTATAAGCGGTCCTGTTATAATGTTATAAGCGGTCCTGTTATAATGTTATAAGCGGTCCTGTTATAATGTTATAAGTGGTCCTGTTATAATGTTATAATGTTATAATGTTATAAGCGGTCCTGTTATAATGTTATAAGTGATCCTGTTATAATATTATGTTATAAGCGGTCCTGTTATAATGTTATAAGCGGTCCTGTTTTAATACTATGAACAGTGTCTACTTGCCTGTTGTTTGCAGTTTTAAGCGTGTGAGTCACACAGCAATGACGCGTCCCACCAGTGTTAATTGAGATGCTACAAAATGACATGAAATAGTTGTTGACAGCCTCAAAACTCAGGCAGAACGATCAGGCATGATGATGATGATGGATGATGCTGATGATGAGATCTTAAGTATGATTGCTCACATTATTGCCGACTTCCTGCACGAGGCCCACTGTTACATAACTCTGAACGCAGTCAAATGAGTTTGTTCCCAAATTCTAACAAAGATCATATCAGATGGCGTCATTTGGAACAAGTGCTAATGGAAGGGGGTCTTTGGTTTAATGTGCTTCTAAATGGGTTTTCCTTGATGTGAAAACATTTGGCGATCGCTCATTCAGACACTGTGCAGGATTGTTGCTGAAGCAGTAAAACTGCACTGTGCTGCTGACGAAGTGACACCATGCTGCCCAAATCGCTGGAACAAAAGTTGCGCTTTTGACGGGGGCCGTTTTTTTTACTCTATTTTCCCCCCCCCCTGGCATTAATCAGGTGGGCGCTGTCTCTGAGCTTCTATCCACTAACCTGTCAGGACATAAATTGGCAGCGGAAATGGCTGGTGTGTGGACAGACGGCCGGAGACTGAGCGGGTCAGACGTGGAGGAGATTGGGAACTCGATCAAAAGCAGCAGAGAGCTCCGGCGGAGAGGAAGCGCCGCTCATTGCTCCCGGGTGAAAGGCAGACAAGGTGATTTCCCTCTTAGTTTACTCACAGACTTGAAGGATTCAAAGCGTTATGTAAACTCACATTAGCGTAGATCTTCCATTTGAAACGACTCCGAGGACGATGTTTGCGATGCCAACTGAGTCAAGCTGCTTTATCTTTCACATAATAAATCTACACACACCATGGAGAGCAAAAAAGAAGGGTTATTTTTGTTCAGCAACTCATTAAAACATGCTTGGGGCTATGTGATGGTATCACATGTTTTTTAAAGGGGAGGAGTGTGAGTGGAGCGCGCTTAAAAAATAGGACATCCAATCCAGTGAGGTTATTCAATAGACAGAAATGTGAAGAGAAACATTTCCTCCACTTCTGAGGGGAGAAAATCTTTCTCATTTTTAGACAATTAGTCTGTAAAGTGTTTAGCATCCAGTCGATATAAAGACGACCTGCACTCCGCCGCTTCTCTGCAGAAGCTCATTCACAACACACTTTCTAATCTTTCAGGGTTTTTTTTTAAGATTGTGTGACACTGTATTATTGCTCTGTATGTATGTACATATGTGTTTCTTTGTGCCTCCTCGCTGCCTCTTGGCCAGGTCGCCATTGTAAATGAGAACCAGTCCCCAGTTGACTGACCTGCTAAAATAAAGGTGAGTCTGAAACCACCCAGTCCCAGGAGAGTCTGAACGGGGGGAGTCAGGCCACTCTGGAGGCAAACATCGCTCTTATTGTCTTAAAAGGAGCCTTAAATAACTGTGATGAGGAAAAACAGATCAAATGTGAGAAGCCAAAAATCTGAAATGTGCAACTCAAGATGTACAAAAACATTTTGATAATTTTTCCTGTAAAAATCTAAACAATGACAAAAATTCAAAAATAGTGTTTTTCTGCTGGCAGTTTAAATACATCCATTCTGTAAAGTACCTCCCTGCTCATTCTGTCGGGGACATCTGAGCAATAAAAGAGAGTTTTTCAACCATAGACGTCCTTATCTATTCAAATGCGTTGGCTGACCACTGAAAATAACCAGGAAGCTCAAATAAACCATCTGGAGGGTAGAGCAGAGTCTGGAGAGGTAAAGAAGTTCCAGGCAAAAGTGTGAAAACTATGAGTGCAGATTTAGGAAGAGGAGGATAAGTTTCATCTGTAACATGAGGAATCCCATGTGACAGGATTCAGGAAGCATGTGTGTCAAAAGGAATGAAGTCTGTATTCTGGTCCGTTGTTTGGTTCTGGACACGTTGGCTCACTGGAGGTTTAGACCACAGTCCAATGCAGTTTTACTCTCAAATGGTTGCGTTTTCCACGACGACGGAGTCGTAGCATTTCCAAAAGCTCCACCTCGGCTGCCATTTTTTTTAAAGACGGTGTTTTCAGTGGCCTCCAGCTCGTATCGATGGTCCGCCCTGATAGCTGGGGAGTCACCTGCGCTTATAATGAAACCGTTTGCTGCCAGATAGACTCTAGAGGAGGGTGTAGTAAGGGGGGGCCAATGCTTAAAGTTTCTATATAACATATAACTGATAACATATAAAGATCATTTTACTGCAGTTTTACTGGAGGAGGCTACTCTTTCACAAAGACTTCAGTTCATGATGCTAAGCTAGCACACCGGGAAGGGGGCGACTCATTTTCCCAAAGTACCACGGGAAACATGACCTCCGAGACTAAAGTTGACTTGAGTTTTAAAGAATTATCTGCCTTTGTGTGAAAATCCTAATAAAACTTTTCTCAATCTGGAGTTCAGAGAATAAGAACACTTATTTTGCGAGGTAACAATCACTAGCTCTACTAGCCACGGCGTTAGTCACCACCAGTGATGTAATAACGACCAATAATGTGGAAAAGATGTGACCATTTCAGATGTAATAAAGAGTTGAAGACCCTCATGTTGTCCACCTGTGTGCTCACTGGGGAGACACACTGAGGGGGTCTTGGTTCGTTTCCGTTGATATTGTGATGAAGGTGAAGTGAAAGCCGGCGCTACGTTTTGTTTTCACATTATTAGCACAGAAGGTGGTGAACTACATGAACTACACGTGACGCTCGGAGGGAGTTCGACTTCACATCAGTGTCTCTTTCTCTGACAGCCTGCTTTGCGGCGCCTCGCTGGCCGGGGTCACTGTCCTCCCGGTTCGACACACTCGCCATGCGACTGATTCCCGAGCTGTGGATCTGCACGGGAAGCTGTTTGATGACTGTCAGCTCTCTCCCTCCCTCATTCCCATCAAAGATGAAGGGTCATTTTTCTTCATCTTCAGCCGTGACTGCGCTCCAGACGGCTCCCTCTGAAATGTAGAGGGATGGTTTCCCTCCACACCCCACACCTCTTCGTGTTTGAGTGACAGTCAGTTCTCTGTTTATTCTGTTTCCCGTCCTCTGGCTTTATTCTATATCAAAAGAGATGGCGCTACATGACGTTTGGATCTACCTTCTCTCTACCTTGTATTTCTTATGCTGTCATGTCTTGCTGTATAAACAAATACTGGATCTCATCGGTGCCTGCTGTCTTATGAACAAACTGAAGTGAAGCACCTCAGAAGACGTCCACAATGTTAGCGCAGCTTCCTCCCCTCCAGAATCCATCATTCATCATCCTCAGCCAGTGGACTCCCCCCCCCCCCCCCCCCCCCCCCCCCCCGGGTGAGGGATTGATGGTGACCTCAGTTTATCGAGCGTCCACACACTCGTCTTGGCGAGGGAGCATTAACCACACAGCCCCCACCTCCCTCCCTCTAGTCGCTGTGGGGCGGACAGCTTTCTGCTTCGACAGGTAGCCTGGACCACAACGATATGAAGAGACGTCTGCACTGTCTAATTCTCCGCATGCAGCGCGTGGCTGTTAGGCCCTGACAGATAGGGTGATGGGATCCTGTCGGATGCACTCTGGCAAAGTGTTTGTCTCAGAGACTATTCCTTCAAACCCGCAGCAGAGGTTGAAAACACTTTAATATGTATGGTGCCCGGCTGCACGCTGATCTCTACTCACAGCAGGGGGTGATTCTGGGTCAGTGCCTCTTCATGTTGAGTGTGCATGTTCTCCCTGTGGATGTGCTTTTTTAAACGTTCTCTTTCATCTGTCCTGCTGTGAAGCTGGTTTGTTTGCATACTGACTCAGTGGTCTTTGAGCCTGATCCTGGAGGACCTGGAGGACCTGGAGGACCCCTGTCCTGCATGTGTCAACACAAAGTTTTCAAGTGAAAATGCGAACGTTCCATTGTATCCCGCTACTCAGAGACCGAGAAAATGCAACTTTATGAAAATACTCAGGCTCTGTCTCCACGCAGCAGGCGGAAACCTCGATACTGCATAGGCTCACCATGGCCGTAGTAAATAATACTTCTGCACATGCTCAGTAGATGGAGAATAAAAGCAAAATTTCCTCCAGAGTATCATGACTCCCTGTCAATATCCTCCTGGAACTGTAGTTTTATCGTTGACAATCATAATAACAATAAAACTTGATCGTCTGTCCACTAGAATGTCCGTGTTCTCCTGTTGTTGATGTTTAGAGCAGATCGTGATCGCGTGCTTGTGGTTTCATTACAAAAACAAACAACAGCACCCACTAGTGGCCCAACATGCTGACTACATACATCAGCGTTTCTGCCGTTTCCATGGAAACCGACATCTTTTTCAAAAGGTTTTAAAAAAAATTCTGAAATGAAAAAGCTCAAATTTGCGTTTTCATTTGAAACATTGTCGTGTATACCGGGTGTGAATCTCGTGGTGGAATTCCCTTTGTGACTATGTTTAGAGAAGTGCTATACAAATAAAGTCATTATTACCAAACCCTGGACAAAGTGGTTTAAGGAGCTGCAACGTGAGGAACAGTGAACCTTCAGGACCGGGATTAGCGACCGTGTGAACGGTTCAAACCTCTCGCATGAGGGAGTCCACATGTTTCCAGGTGAACATGTTGGTGGGTGATGTTGAGAAGTGGAACCTTCTTCAATGAATCTGGAGACTTCATTTTGAACTGGGCCTACTTTCTTGAAAAGTTAAAGATTCAGTTACAGACGAACGTTTAAAATAGGTTCACTGAGCGTAACAAAAAAACGTCTAAGCAGAACTGCACTTCCTGTGTCTCAACAAAACAAAAGCACCCGTAAAATATTTACTTCCGGTTGTCACATCTACACAAACATCACCAAAATAAATAACGTCCCCTTTGCTGTGCTTCACACACAAATGAAGAAATGCCTTAAGCTGTACGATGAATTCATGAATTTCAACACATAAACCAAAACAGCTCACATCAGGTGATGAGGTTATTGGAATATAGTAAAGTTAAAGATATGAGATTATGTTAGGTAGTGATCTCCGCGTGTCTTTTTGATGGACTGGAAACCAGTCCAGCATGTTCTCTGCCTTTCATCCAGTGTCAGGTGGGATGAGACGCAGCTCAGCGGACGATGGACGAGCGGCGCTTCTTCATCTGAGCGAGAAAGTTATCAAAAGAAAATGTGTTTCCAAATCCCAAAACAAAATGTTTTTCCTGAAGCGTCTCACATACATCCTATGTTAGCAATCACCTGAAAAGAAAACACATCATCAGTTGCAACACACACACACACACACACACACGACTGAGCCAGGCTGAGGAAGAATGATTGATTTTTAAATAGAGACGTTATTGATCCTTATCCGGGATGTAAATGAAAGCCTCCTCTACATCGCTGCTGACGGCCGCGCTGCTTCTATTAGGGAGATGAGAGGGAATGTGTGGCAAAATGAAGGCCATCTGTCTTGATGGCGCCACGTCCCCAGCATGCCATGTCTGATGTAAACAACTCCATTTGTCAAGATACTGTATGACGAACCTTGAACTGTCATAACACCCCCCCATAGGACCCCCGCCCCCCCGCCAAGCTCAACTCAACAAGCCCTGACTGGTTTGTGCTCAGTCAAATCTTCCTGACGACGCGACTCCATACATCTTTTTGTGCAGCGACTGATGCTGGATAACAAAAGCTCAAAAGGGCCGGCAGGACTGAGTCACAGATCACAAGAGCAACATCCTCCAAGAGCCGGCTGAGTTAATGATGTCATGAATGTAGGAGCGGAGCCTCGTCCTCATTATCCACCTCAGGACGGAGGGCAACTATTCCTTAACACACACACACACACACACACACACACACACACACACACACACACACACATACACACGTTAAAGCCTCATGGCCACTCAGCAAACTTCTCAACATATTAGGAAGCTTAAAAAAGATAAACAAAAAATTTAGATTTGATTTGCAATTAATAACAATTCAACTGTTTCATCTGAAAGTGAAGTAAAATAATTCACCATAGATGGGAAAGAGGGCAGCATAAATGAGCAAACATCACGTCGGAGACCTTCTACTCGAAGCTCTGAAAAGCAGCGTTAAAACTCCTTAATTTTGAATGGTTTCAAATATTCCCTCCTAATAACCATGAGCCACCACCGCATTGGAATAAAGACCCGTGTTTAATATGTTGAGACGTTATCTTCCACATTATTGGAGTTAATGTTGCGAGAGGCTGGAGGAGAAAAGCCACAGATGCACCAGGAGAAAATACTGAAGCGTCTCACAAAGACAAAGCTGGAGTGAGGAGTGAGCAGGGAGTGAGCAGGGAGTGAGCAGGGAGCTTCTCACTGAGCGGTGATGATGGTGGTGATTTTCATTTTGTTAGGTCGTCACATGCAACTGCAGTTTCTACACATTCAGTCGACTTTGGTGGTCGTATTCAAGAAGATCTTCATGCAGGCACTTCCTGTCTTGTGTCACTTAAAGGGGACATATCATGCTAAATCCACTTTTTTAGCCCTTAAATGCATTTTGGTGTATATTTAGAGTGTTTAGAAGTACAGAAAAGTTCAAAGTAGTCTCTTCAGGTGCTCCGTTGATATCTTTATATTCTGTTTTGGTCATATTTTGCAATCGGTTTCGATTTTTCTATTCTCTATTACGTTTTTTGAACAATGACGTCACAGTATTCTCAGCGGAACTGCCAAATTAGGACATCGACGTTTCGAGCAATCCGCCATTTTTGTTTCTCGCTGCGATTTTGTAGTCCAACCGAAGTTACGAGAGGATAAGTCGAAATGTTCGGTTGTTGGATGTAGTAACCCACAAGCTTCGTTACACCGTCTCCCAGCATCAGAACCTTTTCGAAGTGCCTGGTTGAGTTTTATTTTTCACAGAAATGTACCCACATCTGTGGGTAAGGTCATTTTTGTGTGCGCGAATCACTTTAAGGACGACTGCTTCAGCAACCTCCGCCAGTATAAAGAAGGATTTGCCGAAAGACTTGGTCTGATTGAGCGGTCAGTTCCTTCTATCTATGGAGACGACGAACAGAGCACTTCGGTAAGCTGTATATAACGCTAAAAAGTGTGATGATAAGACGTCCCTGTCATTGTTTTGTTAGCATTAGCAGTTGCACCGTCTTCATATGTTAGCGCTGTGTGCTCGTTTTAGATTATAATGTAACTTCTGTGTTAAATAGTCGTTGTAATACAGGCAGTATTGTAGTAGTGGGCATGGATGGAGAAGTTAGTGTAAATATAGTAACACACCATTGCGTTACATCCATATGAAGACGTTGTTCTGAAGGTGCATCATCGTCATTTTCATCTGGCTCCGCCGGGTCCGACTCTGGCTCCAACATGTATGGCTGGATGGACAAATCTTCCCTTGTTGACATTTTGTAAATAATGTGTGAATATAAAGTTTCTGCGCCGCTAGATAATTGTATCTGTTCTATCAAACTACAAAGATGGCCGAACAGGGTGGCGTTGAACCGAGTGTCACCTCTGCAACCTGGAGAGGAGGCGGGGTATGAAGAGACCGCCCCAAAACGAGTTGCTCTCAGAAGCGCATCAGAAAAGGGGTAGAAAAGGGGCCTGTGGAGCTCTAATAATGAGGAATTCAGACCCAAGCATTGCAGTTTCGCGTTGTATAGACCACAACTGTATGATTTATATGTAAAAAGGAAGGATTTAAAAGCATGATATGTCTCCTTTAATGTGCCTTCACCACCATGAAGAATCACCCAGAACAAGAATACTAAATCATCTACATCCAATCAAATCATGTATCCTGCACAATATGTCCATATTCATGTGACATGATATTAATCCATCCTCTATACCAGGGGTGTCAAACACAATTTAGTTCAGCCAAAGTTCATCTTCAGTGGGCCGGACTGGTAAAATAGTGCCATGAGAACCTTTAGATTTAAACTTTAAAATAAGTTATTGGTCTTGGCGCAGAATATTTGTGATGAAAATGTCTATATTTTCACAAAAATCTAACAATTACTATGGAAACATACAACAATCTCAACATAAAGCCAATTTTAATGAAATATTCTGCTGCAAAAAATCAACTTCTATGTTGGATTATGATTTGTTTTTAACTAGTTTGTAAACTTTCATGGCAGCATCACCGATATCTCAGCTCGGGTCTCTGTGTCGTGTCGTGTCGTGTCGTGTCGTGTCGTGTCGTGTCGTGTCGTGTCGTGTCGTATCTAGTAACACATGATGGTATTACTTTGAGGAACCAGGATTTATCTATTTATCCGTAACTTTAAACAAAACTGCAGGACTCAGAATGATGCTTAAAAAACTTAATTCCTGCATTTGTTACCTCCAGAGTAGACTATTGTAATTCCCTATTATCAGTGTGAAACAATAAGTGAAGTCTTCTGGAAGTTCGTTGTTGATATGTTGTTTGTGGATTTGCTGCCAATAAGGAGTGATGAGTGGACAGTTTGACTTCCTTTCCCCCTCACAGCCGCCAGCAGCAGCTCAGGCTGCTCCCGCTTCTATTGTATTTTACAATTTCTCTCCTCTGAAATGTTCAGGCATCCTTCCTTTTCCCTTTTCCCACTTTTCATTACCAGGTATTTCTAAATTCATACATAAAATTTCTCAGTTATTCTGGTCCTCCTCGGGTTTTCTTTTGATTCGAACATGATGAAATGAAGTTTATTTACGTTTGTTGTTGTTCTGGCGCCAGTCACAGCACATTATAAGTGGAACGCTCCACTTGCTGGTAAATAGTGCAGTGTGACAGAGAACTCCAAACTCTGCTGTCAGAAACAATAAACCGTCAGTCAAACCAGCATCTCTCCTTTTTCATTCCTTTCTTTCTCGACCACCGGTTCTTCTTCACACCCAAAATCTCAGTCAAAGAGTGAACACTGCGACGTCCTTTCTACGCTGTTATCCAGCGACTGCGTACAAACCAGTCTCAGAAATGTTCACAATGTCATTAAGCTCCAATTGAGCCTAATTTACAGTCTCTAATGAAAAATGTTATCAACAGCAACAATTATTCACTCAGTTTTGAGTTTCTCTGTAAATATCTCTGCTGAATTATGCAACAGCTGAGCTATCAGCTTTTTGTTTTCTAAGAATTGCATTACTAAACTGATTTGTGCGTGCACTGTGAAGTTTCAGCTGAAATCACTTCCAGTTCAACCGATGGAACCAAAAAGTGTCAAAAAACAGTGATTGAATCATTACATTTTATTTCATCTTTAAGTGGCATGAAATGACTGTGTTGTAATTGGTGTTATAGACATGAGAATAAATCGACTCGGTGCCGTTTGCTCTGAACATTTAGAGAAATATAAAATCTTTCAGTGAGTGTAGTGTTGGTACCACTAAACTCCTCTCACGGTCTGGATTGGACAGTGTAATGTCAGGAATATTAACCTACAAAATCCTATCCAGGCTGATCATAGTTTTGCTCCTTGACTGAAAAGTTGATGTACTTCAGACTATTTGTACTATTTCCCCTTTTTAAATGATACCATTAGTTCTGTGGTTCTTAACCTGGAGTCCAGGTTTCACATCCTGAGAGGTTCTATCCAGCCCCGATCACACAACGTTTTCAACTGAAAATGCTAAAACTTTCTTTTAGTTTTGAGGTTCCCTCTACACAACGTGGTGCCTGGAGTCAATGGAGTCAATGGAGTCGCACGGTCCCAAGGTGGTACATTTGGAAAATGCTCCGACTCCATGGAAATGGAGGAAAACGCAACTTTCCTGAAACACTGCAAAGCTCATCCGCACCACAGCTGTGGTCAACATTTCTTCTGCACATGCTCAGTAGATGAACAATAAGCACAAGGTTTCCTCCAGAGCGTCAGAACTCCCAGTCCAGATTCTCCTGGGACCCGTCGACAGCCGCTGCAACAACAATCCAACTTGGTCGTCCGTCTATATGAATGCCCGTGTTCTTCCATTACTGATGCTTATAGCGTATCGCATGCGTGCAGTTCCATGACAAAGACAACCAACAGCCCCCACTAGAGGCACAACATGCTCACTACATCGTTTTCAGCGTTTCTGACATTTCAATGGAAATGGACATCACTCTCAAAAACCTGTATGAACCGAAAACACCAAAACAAGGTGTTTCCACTTGAAACGTTGTCGTGTAAACAGGACTTAATCAGCTTCTACAAAAAATACAATAAAAATACAATAAACCACTTTCTAAAGTAGAACTGAGAGCAGGTCTGCAGATCTTAAATGTATTTAACTAATTAAATCAGTTAGATGTACCAGTCATACATGACTAATGTTCTTTTTGAAAATTCATCTATTTTAAGCATTAAAAGTGGATTTCTTTAACAATTAGAACGTGTTTGTAGGGATAAATATGAGCTACACCAGATTACGGCCATGGAAGTTTTCCTTAAATCTGATTTGTGAATTTTGTTTCATTTATCTGTTGTGGTGGTAGAAACATACACGTTTAAAATTGTTATTGGTCTTTATCTTATAATATGAGCAACAACTTGAGATGGCAGCATAATGCCAATGTGCCTGATTTATATTGAATCTGTTCATATTTGGAAAACATTTCTGCTTAATGCTCCAAAACATTGCAAACATTTGAATTACATTCATAACAATAAAGTCAGCATTTTATTTGATTTTAAAATTTGCGGTTGAAAAAAATCCTCATTCTCTTAATTTCTCAAAAGCATGAATGCTATTAAAAAAAAAAAGAAAAGAAATCTCTTCCTGTGGTGGTGTGGAGCATTTCAAGATGAGTTAACCCCATGAAATAGAAGTGCAGCTCATAAAAAGTACAAAACTCAGCCAATCACAGCTTTATTCTCACTTTTGAGAAATTGCCCCAAAAGGTCAAGCCCATAATTACACTCCTTTTACCTAAGTGGAGAGCGTGCCACAAAACCAATCATCCCCTGAATGAGGAAAGCCCGATCTCGGAGTGGAAATGAGCCGGCTTTAGAACTCTGCTCTTGCATTTTTGCACTTACATTATGAGAATGGTGCGTGGCGCGCCTGGAGTGACCGCGGTTCAGCCAAAACATCACTGATATCTCTCTGGAGGGTGCTTATCTGCACGAATCAAATAGGAGGGTGAAAAATAATGGACCGACCACCATACTGTGTAATACGAGGGATGCGCTGTTGTATTTTGTAGGTACAGTTTGAAACTGAAAAAAAGAAACGCTCTCACGTCTTTGCTTTTCCCAACAATACAAAAACACAATCCTCGTCTGCGGAGAAACTGGGTGGACTTAACGTTTGTTGTGATACAGTGAATGTTTTCTTCTCCCCTGATAGAAAGAAAGTCTCCCTACCCCCCCCCCCCCCCCTATTGATTTTCAGCAGGATACTGTGCTGGTCAAATGATCGGCTGGCATGTGGGATTGGCAGCAAAGTGTTTTCTCAACACTCAGTCCTTGAGGGGGAAGCCTTTCTCAGTCAACGAGTCAAAAACCTTCCAACCTCCAAACAATAATCATCCCACGGGACACCCAGCAGCTTCCTGCCTCTGTGTGTGTGTGTGTGTGTGTGTGTGTGTGTGTGTGTGTGTGTGTGTGTGTGTGTGTGTGTGTGTGTGTGTGTGTGTGTGTGTGAGTTTGACTTCAGGTGTGTGCACAATGGAAGGTAAATGTGTGTTTTTGCAGATGGACTGTATTCCGGGTGTTTCGCCGTGCAGTGGGTCGGGAGACGTTTGCACTCAGAAGTGAAAAGTTTTCAACTGAGCGCTAAGAACTGGCGAAAGACGGAGAAAGACGGAGCAGCATGAATGTCAGTATGATGGAGTGCTTATTAATGTAGCTGCTAATTTAGAGCCTAAGAAGAGACGTTGTCAATCAAGAAGCTTTATCCACGGCAACTTTTAAACTCACTGTGAGGCACAAAGTGGTTTGAATGTGGCAAACTAGTGTAAACAAAGAGCTTCTTCAAAGTCCAACTTTATTTGTTTAGCGATTTTCATGCAAGACCTTAATATAAAGTATTTCAAAAGCAGATCAAATGTTTAAAGGGGTCATATTATACAGTATTTTAACTCCTCCTCCTGTCCTCCTCCTCCTCCTGTCCTCCTCCTCCTCTTCCTGTTCTCCTCCTCCTCCTGGTCTGGTCGGTCCAGAAACCTTCAGTATTCTAAGTTTCTAGCTCCTCCTTGATTTTCCTCAATTTGAATATTGGATCATAGGAGCTACATTCAGAATCTGCTGTGTTTGTGTGAGCTGGACTGGCTCCGCCCACACATGCCCATCTTGGGAAGAGGAGGAAGTACTTCCTCTCGTGGTGCCATGTGCCAGAGCAGAGCTGCCTAATTGTGGGAGGAGTCAAAGGGAGGGCCTACCTTGATTGGGATTGGCTAAACCCCCGATGACACTATATAGGGTTTGATTTCTGATTGGCTGCTTGGAGCAACACACTTTTTAAAACCTGAAACAAGCCAGGGACAGAGAGGACAGACTGTCTTCACTTCTATGGGGACGATTGGTACTGTTAGAAAACCTTTAGTAGGTGAATTTTACATGATTTGATCCATTAAGAGAAAAGAAAATGTGACCGTAAAAGAATTAAATGGATTAAATGAAACGTAGGCCCACTTACATGACAGCGGTTCAAGTGAAGACGCATCATTTTAACATCGTCTCAGAAAAGTTTTAAATGGCTTTTTGGAAACAATGTCCGTTGCCATGGAAACTGTAGAAACACTCAAAACGATGTAGTTGGCATGCCAGGCCACGGGTTGGCGCTGTTGTTTGTTTTTGTAATGAAACCACACACACACACATGCATCAGAGAACAATATGCTATAAACATCAACAACAGGAGAACACGGACATTCTAGTGGACAGACCACCAAGTTGGACCGTTATTACTGTGACTGTCAAAATAAAAGTACCAAGTCCCAGGAGAATCTGGACTGGCAGTCATGACACTCTGGGGGAAAGTTTATTCTTATTGTCCGTCTACTGAGCATGTGCAGAAGGACTATTTACTGCAGCCATGGTGATCATGCGCAGTAGCAGCGTTTTTCAGAAAGTTGTATTTTCTTGAGATGAACCAAAACACAACAAACGTTTTCCGTTTTCACCTGAAATAACCTGTACGCTTGTTTGGTGTAAACCGAGAAAGTGAGTAAACAGGGAGGATTCAGTAAAGTAGAGGTCATATATACTATATACCGGGAAGGCTGGAATGTTTTCATGCAGTGGAGAGTTTCTCAGGTTTTGGCTCGTCCGACAAAACCAAGCAAGAAAACAACCTTGTGAAAGCCTGCAGGCGGAGGAGCATGTAAACCTCCCAGGACCCCCCTTCCTGTAAAGACCCCCCGAATTCCTGTAGAGTGAAGTCTCCCCCTGTTAATTGAGTGTTGTTAAGAAGCAAAGTGATAATGAAGGATTACCGAGTCCTTACACTGGGGTGTTACAAGCTATGATAAAAAAATGCCACGCAGACTAGTTTTCTTCGTGGTGCCAAAAACTAAATTACAGTCTGTGCTTATTTTTAGGTCATGATTAATTTGTGGTGGTTTTGTGCCTCGTGTTAATTAATGCAAAATAAGCAAGACCATTGAATTTATGAATAACATCACAAAGGGAGGAACGGTTGTGCTCGCCTGCGGAGGCTCATATTCAATCATACACAGCAACGTCGTTGTCTGAACGTAACAATTATTCAGCTCGCAGCCCGGCTACGTTTATGTAAGCTTGTTAAATATGAATTTTTATTTCACGTGCAACTCCAAACCTGAGTGTTTTTAGGTCGTCTGAAGCAGATTAGGCTCATCCAGCAAACTGGGATGTGCACATTGATGCGGAGCAACAAATTCAGTGCTCCTCTTCAGAGCGTTTCGCCGTTCCTGAAGTTATTTTGTTGGCTTAACATCTCCTCCAGCCAGTGTGTCATGTTGATACCTGAAGGGAAGAAAATGGACAAAACTCAAATGACTCACCTCTTTGCAGGCCTAAGGTTGTCCTTTTCAATTTGGATCATGGCCGCCTCGGTGAAGTGAGGCCGTTCTGAACGCGAGGAGACGAAAAGCCAGCATGTTTATGTTTTGTGATGGGGGGGGGGCAAGGCTCACTTTTTCACCGAATCAATTTTGCGGCGTCCCAGGGGCAAGTCTCTCAGATTAGCAGAATGGGGATTATCCCACCCAGCCAGTGTTGATCCTTCCAGTGGCTGAGGGCCGAAAGAGTGGAGGTGTGTGTGTGTGTGTGTATGTGGGGGGGGTGGGGGGGGGGGGGGTTGATGCTTCACGTTGAATATCGCAATACCTGAACAAACACTTTGCCACACCGGTGACCTCCACCGGATTAGAACTGTTTACTCAACAGCGTTTTCAAGTGATACGCAAAACTTTTGTTGCGTTTTGGGCTTTTATTTCCACGACAACGCTGCTCAGAGTCACTGAAGAGGCACGTTTTCAAAAACGCTTCGACGCCGAGGCCGCGGAAACGGGGGCAAATGCAATTCTTCCAAACTGCTGCTACAGTGCATGTGCATTACGGCCATGGTAAATAGTTCTTCTGCACATGCTCAGTAGAAGGACAGTGATAATGTTTTCCTCATGAGTCCCAGTCCATATTCTCCTGGAACTTTTATTTTGACAGTCACCGTAACAACAATTCAACTTGGTCATCTGTCCACGAGAATGTCCGTGTTCTGCCATTGTTAATCTTTTGTTCTCTGTGCGCATGTTTGTGTGGTTTCATTACTAAAGAAAAAAGAAGAAAAACCAACAACACCTGCTAAATGTCCAACATGAAAACTACATCTTTGTTTTCAGTGTTTCCGTTTATAAAATACTGTCGTGTAAATATCAAACTTTTCTTAAATGCAAAAACGATGCATTTTCACATGTGTAAATGGGGCCCTAAAGTATATCTTGATGTAAATAATGTTTGTCTGTATTTTTAACATATCTTAATGTAATAAGGTTGTTTTATAATGATGACTCACACTCTGAGTCTACCTCTTAAAGTGTCTATTTATTTTTTCATCAGTATTTGCGAGTGAAATTGCTCAAAGTTAGGTAAAAATAAATCTTCTTCCTTGTGAGAGTCGGGTTGTTTTCATTACAAATATTTAATGACAAAGAAAAATGTGTTTATTTGAAAAAAAAAAAAAAAGACAATTGTTATAGCAAAATACATAAGTGGCTTCTACATATTATAAACTGTATAAACGTGCCATGATGATTTAAAGCTGACCTCAATGAGTCAAAGAATCAGGACAAACGTACAAATAATAATAATAATAAAATAAAGCGAAGTTCCTGTGTGGGAGCATTTGATCCTCACAGAGTGAGTCAGCTGAGATCAGACACACACCTCGAGTTTAAGAGTAAACATGCACTACAAGAGCAGTGGAGTGTTTTCACACTGTGCAACCTGCTGACCTGCATCCAGCCCCGCCGTGTTTTAACCAGCAGACGTGTGCAGTAACAACACCCTGCTCCAGCCTCCTTTACATTCACCGCCGCTGCTGAGGCCGGCGTGGGACTCCACCGGCGAGGTTCAAAGTGAATCTGACATCCAGGGTCCATCCCTCTGTGTGTGTGTGTGTGTGTGTGTGTGTGTGTGTGTGTGTGTGTGTGTGTGTGTGTGTGTGTGTGTGTGTGTGTGTGTGTGTGTGTGTGTGTGTGTGTGTGTGTGGTGACAGCTCTGTGCATAATACATACGGGCCCCACTGTGGAAAGAGAATAAGAAAGCGAGTGCAAGAAATGATATTTTTTTTCAAATTTGTTTATGCTGACAAGTATTCTGGCTCTAAAGGTTGGAAGACTTTGATATGCACGACCTATATTTTCATTGTATATATTTCACACTGCCTTTGCTTTGTACATAGGGTTACTTCCCCCCCCAGTCATTTGGCTGCATGCCCCGTGCAGCTCGCTTTCTGTCATCATCCATGCTGTCAGAGGAGTGTCAGAAATGTCACTGAGGAGACTCTTGTCTATGTCAATTACAGTGAGGCCGACTGCGCCGAGCACTGCGTTCGGTGAGGGGGTGGGAAAGGGTTAAATGTTGCAGTAATTATTGTCTCAATTGAAATGCAATGATTGTTCTTATCAGCAAAGATGACTGCTCCACCTCAGGAGTGCATCTAGCAGGTTTCAAACAGGCTTCAAAATGGCTTCCAGGAGACTTTGTTGACAATGACAATAATAGCTTCGGAAGGCTTTCAAAATTAAAATGCCAAAGGCTTTTATTGGTAATGCACCGCAGTTAAAAGTCCATGACAACATGCCCTTCTGTGTCATTTACTGCCTGTGAGCAGTTCGGATGCTTCCTGCTGCACTCCGGATGGAGCTACTCTGAGTTCTCCTTGTCATGGGCGGGGTCGCGAAGCCTTCATGATTTTAAGGTTTATAACTTTCTGAGCCTTGAAGAAAATCAAGGAGGAGCTAGAAACTGTGAATACAAGGTTTCTGGACCAACCAGACCAAGAGGGGGAGATGAACTGCTGGAGAAAATGACCCGATTAAAAACCCATTTAAAAGAGCAGTAAACACAAAGTCAGCAGGAGGAGAAACACCAACTGGTCCAAGACAAGTGACGGACAAAGTTAGAGCTGAATAGTGATTTACAGTTTGAAACTCCAAGAATCCAACCACTAAACAGACGGTCAGTAAACCCAAAGGGTTAATAACTGCACTAATACCACACTGACAAGTACAATATTTACTGTCTTTATCAAACATTCCATGAAAATGTCCACTGAGCTGTAAAAAAAAGGTAAATTAATCTTTGGATTTAAAAACTGTTTGATCCTTGACTTGTTTTTATTTGCTGCATTTGAGAAACGTTTGACACAGGTCATGTAACTTCACTACACAACAAACTACATCATCAACTTAAACTGTACTTTGGTGAGAAAAAAAACTTCATGTTATTTGCTGCTTCTGGGATTTTCCAGCAACTGAAAAGGTTGTTTTTTTTTTAACAGAGGAAAAACATATTTCCACTCAGCAGCAGTTTATAAGACGAGCTCCCGGTTATAACCTGCTGACATCAGATTAATCTGCAAGATACAAACTTGCATCATGTTTATGTGCTGCAGATCTTTATATAACCGTGTTTTTGACCCAGTTATGCAGCAAACGGGACGTTTCTGTAGATGTGACACTCCTCTGATGAATTAATTAAGATGCAACAACAAAAGACTTTACAAGAACTCAAACTGAATGCTTTGTCAATCTTTGGAGGAGAAAAATAAGCTTTTTTAAATTAAAACTCAAGAGTAAAATGACTTTAAGTGGAGTTACTGAGCAGATAATAGACGTGGGTTTTTGTTTTCTCACATAAAGTTTGAACAATTACATTTATGTATAATATATTGTCAGTCTGCTGTCATCTTTGGAGCTGGTTTTAATCACAACTACTGTGTAGTCAATAGTCGATATTTTAATAATACCAGAGATCAGGGTGTTGATCCAGAAGGAGTTCCTTTCTAGAAACAGGAAAATAAAACCTGCAGAACCAGTCAGAGGTGGAGACGTTCTGCTGTTAATTTAACAGTATATTACCGTTTACAGCGGCATGTTTGAAAATATAGCAGTGTACTGATTAGTACCATTAGTATTAGTACGGTGGATCATGGTTTCTTACTGATTGAGTACAAGACTTTGAAATGCATCATGGTAAATATTCCCTATGCTGTCAAAATACATGTGAGCGTCTCATTCCCTCTAAGTGTGGGATCAGATAGAAGACGTCGAGTCTCATCATTGGCTTGTATTTACTTATAACACACATATCTGTGTGTCAGGCAATTACCAAGGAGAGGCAGCGAGCATTGTGCCACAGCCTGTCATTATGTGAAACATTTGATTTTCTGAGTATGAATGCGAGTATAGCCACCGCTGCTCTCAGAGTGTGACTCACTCTGTTCAGCTCGATGAAGATAGACCAGTAATGTCAGGTTCTGCTTGAAGCCGAAGGAGCGTCGCATGTATGTTCACAGCGGCGCAGAGTTCAACTTTCCTCGAAGGTCACAGGTTTGGTGTCATTATGAATGTGTATTGATCACCATCGCTGGTGTTTGCATCGCGGTGGACTCCCGATTGAGGCCTGCAGAATGCAGCCGGGCCGAAGCAGCCGGATCAGTGTGCCTCATGCTGAGCAGCGAGTGACTCACACCAAGGCTGAATCCCATTGTGTGGACGGCGGACTACAGGGCTGAACACTCACCGGCGTGGATGAAACATCTCTGTGAACGCTCGACGTCCACAAGAGGCTAAGTGTCTGGGTGAGGAGAGAATGTGCCAGTCACTGTGAATCATGAGGAGAAGCTAATGTAATCTCACCCACCCAAACGTGGGCTATTTCATGGCTGAAATAACGGCGGAGCCAAGTGAATAAACACGATTATAAAAGGATTGTGAGACGTATAAATAGCACCATGCACGTATAGAGAGGCAGACACCCAGAATGATGTTTTGGAGGATGGGGGATGAGAGCGCCAGCATGTTGTTGTGGGTTTTGAAGTGGGCATCTCTTATCACAAGTGTTTTGTTCAGGATACACCTCCAGGACTCTCGGCTCTGAATCACCCACATCTGAACCGCCTCCGCTCTTCCAGACCTGCTCTGGGTCCCAAACCTGTGTACATTAAACCGGGTCAGAGAGCCAAACAACTAGGTGGAAATTCAGTAAAACACAAACCCTGAGACCCGAGCTGAGCGATCTGTGATGAATGTTATCAAACTGGCCTCAAAGCCACGATGTCAGGGGGAGTTCGTAAAAATACCCACAATGCAACAGACATGGGAGAAAGTTCTGGGACATTTCACTGGATTTTGCAGCAGAACGTTTAATTTAAATCGACTTTATGTTAAAATTGTTCTAATTCTCTGTAGTAACTGTTTGTTTTATAGGAAGATAGAGACATTCCCTCATATATACTCTGTTTCACAACAAAGAAAAACTTTAAAGTTTAAATTGACAGATTATTTTGGCACTATTTTAACGCTCCGGCCCACTGAGGATGGAAACGGGCTTCATGTAACCCCTGAAATAATATGTGTTTAACACCCCTGATCTATACGGTCTTTAACCAGCACTCAATATATTACATTTATTGTAACCTTAAAATTGTATTTAAAAAAAATAAAGTAAAAAAATAAATAAATACATTCATTCCCTATTTATCTGCTGCAAGCATCTTTTTTATTAAAAAAATAAATAAACAATAAATCAGAAACTAATGTGCAGCCTGAGTTTGATGTGTTTTATAATTTCTTCTATTTGTTTGTTCCCTCCTAAATCTTTCCGTAAAAAAATAAACAAATTAATTTGAAAAAGCCCTTAAATCTTTTAATATAATTTTTTATAGAAATTTAAAAACAAGAGAAAAAAATCTCACATAAAATATCGTGAAACAATATTGAGGCATTTTGTTTTCTTTAAATAAAATTTCATTTTCTTGTTTAAAAAAACTAAAAAACATCCTCATCCCAACAGACATATATTTCACTGATAAGTTGTCAGAAACAAAAGGATTTAATTCTGAAAGTGAAACGCGCTTCCGTAGCAGGAAGTGTCTTTTATATTCAATAAAAGAGAAACAAAAATCCCTCAGCTGTCGTAGCAGATTCATTTTCTACTCCAGCAGTTATGTTTAATTTATTACATACATGAAAGTGAATATTAGATATGTGTGACTCACTATTCTTGTCTTTTTTGCAGTGGTGGGCCTCTGACTTCTAGTTTAAATTACATTGAATTACACAAAAAGGCTCGTTCAATTAGAGCTTCATCTTTGATGATCAGATTTTACATTGTGAAAAAAAAAAGAAATTTCATTTTGATAGCATTTTATGATAAAACCTGCACAGGTGTGTATTTAGTACAAATTTCCAGTTTTAGAAGTTTGCATAGATTAGTCGACTAAATCTCCGATTTCAACATTTCAGGGGAAAATGTGTCATATTTACATTTTTGTTTCAGAAAAGTTTCGCGTTTACACAGCAACTTTTTGAAAATGATGTCCGTCAAACATGAAAATCTAACTTTAATACAATAGTGTGTCACATTAAGTATGAAATGCTCGTGTCTTACTGATTCAATAATAATAAAAATAAATCAGAATGCGACTGCTTCAATGGCGCACACACACACACACACACACACACACACACACACACACACACACACACACACACACACACACACACACACACACACAGAGAAAGCAATCACTTCCCCACTCTGCAAGAAGTTTCCCCTCTCTCTCTCTCTCGCTCTGAATTCCTTTTCCTAAAGGTTCTCCAGCAGTACTACTCGTCCCCATACCTGGACTGACGTCCCAGAAGTGAAGACAGTCTGTCCTCTCTGTCCCTGGCTTGTTCCAGGTTTTAAAAAGTGTGTTGCTCCAACCAGCCAATCAGAAATCAAACCCTATATAGTGTCATCGGGGGTTTAGCCAATCCCAATCGAGGTAGGCTCTCCCTTTGACTCCTCCCACAATTTAGGCAGCTCTGCTCTGGCACATGGCACCACGAGAGGACGTACTTCCTCCTCTTCCCAAGATGGGCATGTGTGGGCGTAGCCAGTCCAGCTCACACAGACACAGCAGATTCTGAATGTAGCTCCTATGATCCAATATTTAAATGGAAGAAAATTATTGAAAATCTGGATTTGGGGCAATAAACTTTAATAGAATGTTTTTGTGTTGGACAGCTGGATAATATGACCCCGTTAGAGGGATACATGCATTCACCTGCCTCATCTCTCATAAAGCTGAGTGATGCGGGAACAAAAACCCTGTAAGAACTGTAGAAGAGACGTAGAGCTGCTGGTTGGCCGCCGCTGCTCTAAACCTAAGAAAAGACAAAAGGCCACCAAGAAAACCAGATTTACTACCACAGACCTCCAAACCAGACGAAAGAAACTTGAGAGGAACACATGTCTTCCCTGAGGAAGAGAGTGTCACAGAACACCTCCTGCTGAAACCTACGCCTCTTATTACCTCCTGATTGGGAATTACCTGCAAGCTGCAAACCTGTGAAGAGCAGGAAGAGCAGGAAGAGCAACCTGTCACCCAATTAAGCCTCATTATCAGGAGTGTCAAATATAAGACCTGCCGGTCAAATCCGTCCCACCAGAGGGTTTAATCCGGCGCCAGCAGGAGCTGGAAATAGATTTGATATGACACTTTTTATCAAGATATTTTAGGGTATTAATATTAACTGTTGAAAAAAAAAATTATATCAACTGAAAAAAATCTCCAGAAGGGCTTTTTTACCAAAACAAAGCAAAAATGTGATTTATGTTACTTGGATTATTATTATTATTATTATTATTATTATTATTATTATTATTATTATTATTATTATTATTATTATTATTACCTGATCTGATAAAGCTTTGCAAATATAAGATAAATATGTAAATAAATACAAATTAAAATGAAATTTATAATGTTTAATATTTAGTGGTAAATATTAAATATTGAAATATAAAGATACTAAAATAAATAAATAAATAAATAAATGATAAGTGAAAAATGCTGCACTGAGGTTTAAATGTACAGAAATGAAGATTATTGGAACACATTTATGCTGAAACAATAGTGTTCGTCACACAAAGAGCCGAAGCTACGCTATCGGTGATTTACATAAAAGAACTGGGCTCGGGGCCGCCACACTGCCAGGACCTCCAGTCCACATTCTCCAGGGACTTGGTACTTCTATAGTTGCCCGAAATACACCGAACAAAAATATAAACAACACTTTTGTTTTTGCTCCCAGTTTTCATGAGTTGAACTCAAAGATGTAAAACGTTTTCTATAAACACAAAGACCTATTTCTCTCAAATTTTGTTCACAAATGTGTGTAAATGTGTGTTAGTGAGCGCTTCTCCTTTGCTGAGAGAATCCCTCCCACCTCACAGGCGTGGCAGGTCACCATGCTGACGAGTCAGCAGGAATATTACACAGGCGTGTCTCAGGGTGGCCACAATGGACAAAGTGCTCACTAGCACACATTTAGACGGACATGCGAACTAGATTGTTTTGAAAACATTGCTGTGTGAATGTGAAAAGTTTCTGAAACACAAAGGAAGCGTTTTTACGTTTTACACTGTGTAGATGAGGCCTGAGAGAATCAAATGTAAAACAAACTGAACCTGAATCGGCTTCATACAAAACCGTAGAAACTCAGTTCCAGTAAAAACTAATGCAGAATTCTCCTTCTCTGAGTCTGTTGGTTTCCTTTAATCGTATCAGTAAGAACATTCATCTGCAGGTGCTTCCAATAATTTGATCATTTAAAAGAATGTAGTGTGACACTGTCGTAAGTGCTGCTGTTTTGTTATTGGTGCTCCCGGGGATTTTCTAAGAGGATAATAGCCTCTGTTCTTCGTCTTATAGCCCAGTTACCACATACAAGCATATTTTCATTAGGAACGGTATCGTGAATTATGTTTTGTTTGGACTTTATATAAAGAGGAAAAGCCACGGACGTTGTTAATCGTCCCTGAGGCAGAAAACTAAATTAGGATTAAATATTTGGGTCCCAGAGCACAGCGGTATTGGAAACTTTAGTCATGATGACAGGTTGAGTCCACCTATTAAAGACAATGTCTGCAGCCGGCGTGAGGACTAAAGGAGCAGGGAATGAACAGAGTCACATCCCCGGCGCCGGCAGTACATCGCCGTGTCAGCGCTGCAGTTCAGCTCCCTGGCCCGGTTGCTATGTGCTAAAGCTTTATCTGTGGTTGCCGGGGAGATTTGGGACGTGGCTGCACTCTCAGTTCATGACGCTCAGTGAAACTTCACCTCCAACAACAACCGTTACTTTTGAAATTAGACATTTAAACTGAGGGAGAATCTTAAAACATAAAAAAAACCAAACTTGTCCGGAAAATGTTCAGTTTTATCGCAGATTTTTCAAATTAAAAACCTTAAAAAAAAAAAATCTAAGAAATACGATGGGAAATCTTGCCCCAGTTTCAAAACTTGATTTTAATAATATATTGCTCAAGTTTCTACTCTGTTGTTTCTATTTAACCTTTGCTATCCACCAGGGGGTGGTATCCAGTCATTAAACATCTTTCTTCATCTGGTTTTAGGAATTTTGGCTCTATTGTTTTTACTTCTAGTCATTAGTTGCAGAATGAACAAATGTTGTAAATGTTATTAATCAACCTCTTAGTTTCTGTTGTTTATTAATTATTAGGTTTTCTCTTTAAATGACTCAACACACCACCTGGTGGTGCTAACAGGTATTGCAGGATTCAACTCGCTCGGATATGTTGGACAATTTTGATCGTTATGACATCATATTATTTAAAGTAGTTGATTTACATAAAACATTCCATTTTGTAGAGAGTGAGGTGGGAAATGTAAATATAGAATCTGTTGTGCATTTGATCATGTCTTTAATTTCACTTTTTGGTTAGCATTCGCTGAATCTTTTAGATCTGCAGTTCGTTTTTTAATCCTATTTCTAACATTTCGATCTTAAAATTATAGCAAAGGGAAAATTTGGTGAATTCCATCATGTGTAAAAGTGACAAACACACATGTTGGGGAAAATCCAATGTGTAAAGCTAATCTGACCGATGGATGTAATTATTGTCACCTCCCTCCTCCTCCTCCTCCTCCTCCTCCTCCTCCTCCTCCTCCTCCTCCTCCTTTTGTTCTTCCCCTCCTTCCCACACTATCCTTCACATCCAGTCATCACCTTGCCAAACATCTCCCTCAGAGACTTTCAAGTTTGATGGTTTGATCAGACAAAGAGGAAATTACTCCCAGGGGATCGTCTGATTGATGGGACGGGTTTCTGTCGGTACGTGGCAGTGAGAAGGTTTTAAAGGGCTTCATGTGGCAGGTCACGCACATGCAGCACGAGTACTGTTGATGGGTTCACTCTGTGTCTTTCACATAAACCGACACCGCGTAATTCGATGCTATAGATATTAGCGACACTGAAACGCAACTTTTTGAAAATGCTCAGTCTGTTTAGATGGCAGAAGTGCTGCTATTGTGCATGAGAACCACAGCTGTGGTAAACTGTTTTTCTTCTGCACATACCCATTAGATGAATAATAATAATAATAATAATAATAATAATAATAATAATAATAATAATAATAATCATAAAAACATTTTATTTTTACTGCCTTTCAAAACACCCAAGGTCACTGTAATGCAATTAAAAACAAATAAAAAAAAACATATTAGCAGCATTAAAAACTATAATTCCAACATTTGTAGCAGTCCGACAGAGATTAAGATGGAAATGCTCGTTTAAAAAGGTTTTTAGTGGAAAAGTAGAGCTGACTGTCATCTGCATAACAGCAAATCTCCTAAAAACATCCGAATGTTCTCTCATTATTAATGTTTCTAATTCTAACTTATTGTTCTCTGCTGCTCTTTCCTTTCACAATAAGAAAATAGTAAGAGTCACTGTTTGAGGAGGAGATTTTTGACTGGCATTTTCCAGTTTTCATATAAAAGCCCACAATTTTTTGAAACGAACAAAGAAAGAAAAGGCCCTGACCAGGAGGAAGAGACATGCAGACAATAATCATTATCAATTAAACAACAGAACGAAAACCTTCAAATAATATCCCTTATCATTACTTCAATTTGTACCACTTTCACAAAGAAAATGTATAATCTCAATTGGCTCCATCAGCATGTGTGTGGTTTCATAATAAACAGAACCAACAGCACCCTCTAGTGGCCAACTGATATCATTCTCAACGTTTCCAAAACGGACATCGTTTTCATGAAGTTGCCGTGTAAACGTGAAACTTTTCTGCAACGAAGCGTTCTCACTTGAAACGAGGCCCAAGAAAACGTGAAGCTTGTGGAGCGTTAATATGGAAATAAAATAAAGAATAATAAAGACGCTGGACCGCAACGATTTACAGGATTTCGCTTCCTCAAGTAATTTTTCCAGAACAAAAGTCAGGAATTAAAAAGGACGACACCTTTAACGACATTTTACCTTTTCGAAATATCAAAACAAGACAGAGTTTGTGGGTTTATTGACGTTTCACCGACAACAAAATCAGTCACTTTTGATTCGGTCGCTGTGGGAGGAAAATAACACGACTTTTATAATGATTGCTGGATAATTTCACCAGCAGCGATCTTTCCTACGGAGCAAAGACTTCTTGTGCTGAAGCATCTGTGTCTAGATAAGACACAGTTTCTTTCGAGGTTTCTTCTTTCTCGCTCAACGGCCGACGCCCGAGGATCAGAAAGCGACGTCCACTCGTCTGTGGGGGATTTGAGCGGAGAGACGGGAGGCACACCTCCAACACACAGTCTCTGCTTAGCCACTGATTTCATATTTGTCTGCAAGCCGAGTGGACGATGGACTTGTCGTCTCCGTTTGCCGGAGGATTCACGGTGCAGCCTGCTCTCCTCCTGCATCCATCCCACCTTCTCCTCTTTCCTTTCTTCCCTGCGTCTCTGGTGTGTGGCGGCATGCTGACTTGCACCTTAAAGGTCTTTGGCTGGTGTGTGAACAGAAAATTGTGCCCAAACCTTTGACCAAAGTCTCTCTAAACAGTGGGGCTCTGCCTGAAACCATGAATAACACGGCGTATATTTGTGGCTCGCCTCCACCTCAGCACTTTGGAGTCCTGCAGCGAGAAAGAAGCTCAGAAATCCCACAGTGCCCCCACTTGGTCGAGGAGGGAAGTGACGCACACACACAAGCTGTGAATGCAGTGAGCACATGAAGTTTAAAAAAAAAAAAAATGGGGGGGGGGGGTGAATTTGAGAGCAAAGTGGCAGGAGATGCTTGAGGTGATTTGCTGGGAATTTAGACAGCTGTGAAGAGGTTGACAGTGTTGCAGGGTCTGCAGAACGGCCCGGCTAACAAGGCGTGGGGTTGGGGGTGATTTCACCGCAGAGGAACTAGAACTACCCCGGGGGTAAGAGGTGAATGCTGACATGGTGAAAATTAATTCCAGCCTGAAGTACCTGTGTGGGGGGGGATTGGTCACAGGAAGTAGGTGCCGTTGCGTTGCTCTTGATCTCCATGTCGTCTCGACGCCAGTCTGCAGCAGAACGGGGGAGGAAGCTCGTGGATTCCGTGCAAATGTCAAAGCGCGAACAGAGAAACGTGGAAACGTGACGTCTGACATCGTCTCCATCTTTGCAGGGAGATAAAAACGGCTTTGAGATTCTTTGATGAAGTTCATGGTTTAATCCCGCAGTGTTAATGATCATATTCATGTGCACTGGCAGTGATAATGAACTGTGTGTGTGTGTGTGTGTGTGTGTGCGTACGTGCGTGTGTGTGTGACATTTGAAGGATGACTAAGCTTCGAGGCAGTTCATTCAGCGGAGAGGAGACATCTTTCTCCTCGAAACCATTTGACTCATCTCCTGCCACATTTATATTTGGCCGGTCGGCAACAAACTGAATTGCATTAATTCTCAATGAGGTTTGTTGGTGAATTCGAAGGTCCCGACAGTGACGGCGCGCCGAGAGCCGCCGTTCAAATTACTCCCGCTTCCTCTCATCTTCCATCACAGACGTTCACACAGTAAACAGATTCCTCCTGGGCTCCACAGCAACAACAACACTTTCCCCCCTGAAATGTCCTCCAATGTTCCAAGGTGAAGTGGATGTATCCCGTTGAAAGGGAAGTGATTGTAAAACATTGTTTTACAGGCGGGGATTAAAACAGCCAGGCTGGTTTGACAGAACAACAAATAAGTGATGGCAGAAAATGTGTTTAGCTTCTCATGGAGGAGGCAGGCGGCCCACTTAATATTCACTGCTCTTATTTATATATTTGAAATCAGCATCTGGAACGAGGGCAGGAACCGTCTCGGCTCTGATACAGAGGTGGAGTTCAAATCACTTCATTTATTGAAGGAATGTGCTCGTATGAAGCTCAGGAACAGCGACTGACAATACAAATCTCAGTGTCAAACATCTGAAACCAGTTCAGGAGGGAAAATATTCAACGTATTCATCTGATTTAATATTCTAAAGTGAAAACAATATGAAATAATAAGTCTAATTAGTAAGAATAAGCTTGATTGTTTTTATTTGTGATTAAAAAAAAAAAATGTTTACAAGTAAAAGAGCCATAAAAAGTCCACAAATTACAGTTGAACATAAAACACAGAGCCAAAACGTCGTGTTTCAATAAAATAAATGTAATGACATAAAGCAGACAAACTGAATTCTTTAAAATGTCCTGTAGATTTGAGGTTTAGTGAGTCTCTGTTTGTCCAGGACGGCTGGTCTTACAGCTCAACCTGCCTTTACTCAGGCTCGTTCACACAACGAGTGAAAAACGCATCGACTGGTTCAGAAAACGGCAATGTTTTGGAAACGATGTAGTTATCATGTTGGGCCACTAGGAGGTGCTGTTGTTTGTTTTGTAATGAAACCACACACACACACACATGCATGCAGAGAACAACATGCTATAACCATCAACACTGGGAGAACTCAGATATTCATATGAGCAGACGGCCAAGTTGGATTGTCATTACGGGGACTGTCAAAATAAAAGTACCAAGTTCCAGAGGAATCTGGACTGGGAGTCACTCTGGAGGAACCATTGTTCTTTCTCCTGAGCAAGTGCAGAAGTATTTACTATGCCTATCGCCTTGCTATAGCAGCATTTCTGCCGTCTCCACGGAGCCGGAGCGTTTTCAGTTCCTCCACACACCATTGTGATCTAAACAAGGCCTAAAACGAGCTCCGGTAGGAAATATTTGATTTTATTCAACTAATTTAATATTCAAGAGGTAAAATTTGTTGTGTTAAGAGAAGAAAAAAGACTGATAAGTAAGAATAATCTGCAAAAAGAAGCTTGATTATTTTCATTTGTATTAAAAATACCAGGGTGGAGGTTTATCATGACATCAAGCAAAAGAGGAATAAACAGTTTGTTCTGCGATGGATGGTTGGTCTGGCAGTTAAACCATCCCTCACCTGGTCTTTACTGTGGGGGGTTTACATGTTCTCCCTCTGAATTCCTGGTGCCATCTGAAGCCTCTGGGGGATTTTAAAGCCAGTTGGGACGGTCGTTCCCCTCTGAACGAACCCGCTCCCAACGAAGAAGGTGTTCATTAAAGTAACAGTACGATTGCAGAGCAGTTGTGAGATTCCCTGCTCGTGGCTGCGCGGCAGTGGGATCCGCACTCGGCTGTGATGTTGTCAGTCGGTCTGCTTGTTGACGCGTCTGCAGGACAGACTTGTGCGGCTGGTTGTACGCGGTGTGTAAAGTGAAGCTGATTTTCATTCAGACGGAGGGCTGGCGCTAATAGAATGCTACGAAGCGAGCGTCTGCTTGCTATGCAGCTGGAGTCTGCCGAGGTTCCCCAAACAGAAACCGCAGTGAGGGGAGGATCGTGCTGATCCAGAACCACAGCGACCTGTTCCTCCGAGCCACACGGAGAGGCGTTCACATCAAACCTGTCACGTATTACTGTTATTAGTCGCAACCCTAATAAGTCCGGCCCCGGGATGTCCCTGCATTAAGACGAACACAGTGGAGTGGAAATATTCGACATATAGGCTGTAAAGTCCTTTAAATAATAAACTGATTTGCATAAACTCTTTGGCACAGTAAACATTGTTTTCCCCTGAAGATTGTGTGACGTCCAGAGTTCACCGTCACCAACGAGGTGTCCGTCTGAAGGACTTCTGAATATTTCCTGTACAGACGGATAGGAAACAAACAACAGCCCCCGGGAGACACACACACACACACACACACACACACACACACACACACACACACACACACCTAATCAGACAGACACACAGTCTCCATGTGATTTTCAGCGGTGGCGGTTTCACTCTCAATCAGAATCACATCTCCTCATCTTGTGCTGCTCCGGCCTCCAGCTCGCCCACTCGCTCTGCCACCTAAATGACCCCCCCCCCCCCCCCCCCCCCCCCACTCCTGGCTGCCTGGCTGCTGCTTGCTGTGTTTCTCTGCTGAGCTTCAGACACACAGCCCTCTGCTCGCTTTCATGATCTTACAGCACCGACTTCGCCTCCAACACCGTCCTGCTGTCCGGCCGGCCGCTGACGGACCGAGCGACTGACCGATTGGTCAGTTTACAAAGATCCTGCACCACTGTCCACCCCGCTCACAGATCTCAATCCCGTTAGAGGTGATGCGGTGAAGAACGGGTCCAGAACCGGTGAAATCGTGTCTGTTTGACGTTTGATTTCTAGGTTGAATCTAAAAAGCTGACTCATCAATTAGCCCACAAATGAAGAATAGAAACTGCGTGAATTTATATTACAGATTGCATGATAAAAGTAATAAATACAAAGACAATCACACAGATGCTCACTGCCTCCTCTTGTGGCACAAAGTGATATTGCACCTCTAAAGAAAGAGCAGGAGGATTTCAGTAGATTTCTTTTTTTTTCTTTTTTGCCACATTCTGATGCTTACGTTGTTTTAAATGTTTGTTTGTTTACATTCTTTTTTGGGGGGGGGGGGGGGGGGGGGTATGATGGAGCTAATTGCACATTAACAAGTCTTTTCATTTGAAGCTGATGTGAGGCTGGGACTGGTGCTGGTGCAGGCGAGACACAATGGAAATCATTATGGCTTTTTAACAGACGCAGAATTGAAAATGCTCTGGAGTGTAAGAAGAGCTTTTCATTTCAGAAGCGTCAAACTCGTGACATGGAAGTTGAAACCAGACCGGAACAGAGAGTAAGACAACCGCTGTTAATGGAAATTACAAAGAACTTATTCGATTTTAACGTAGTTTAACGTCACAGAATTCGACAGACGCGTCACCAACATCATATGTTTGACTCCTGCGACGACAGCGGATGCTGTTAAAGCAATGCTTGTTTTTACGTTTGTGCGAATGCTTTTGACTGGTTTGCATTAACAATCACAAACGTTCTGTTTAGTGGAGGAGCGGAGGACAAGAAGTGTTTGGACGTCAGCAGATTTACACCAACTCGTCTCCCACCAAAACCAATGGTCCCCCCCGACGGCGCCGTCGCCGCAGGTTTTGGATCCGACCAAACTGCTCGCTGACAATGAATTAATTCTTCTAGACAAATGATGAGAGAACTTCAAAACGTCCAGGTCATCACGACTGTCCATTTGTTTTTATTGTCTGGCATGGCTTTGTGTTTCTGGTTACACTGCCTCCTTTAGGTTTGGCATGTGGGAATGTTTAAACTCAACGTAGAGAAGGTCTTCTATCTTATACCCGGCTATATGTGTGATTGTCTTCACCTGGTGTCTGCAGTATGCCGAGTCGTGGGCTTCAGCAGCCAGTTTGTCTGTAACGTCTGTGTCAGTCGCATCAGCATTCTGTTGGTAAGTTTTGTGTTTGGAGCTGGATTCTGACCCTCCTCTGCAGTACGAGGTCTCTGCTGGTAGGTACTTACCCCACCTCCCTTGCCCCTCTTCAGAAATAGAGAACTCTCTCGCCACCTGTAGTGTCTGACGGGAGGTTCTTCCAGTTCTACCAGTTCTACCGTCAATCCTGCAGGAAGGTCCAGAGAGAGAAAAGACCTCCCAGCAGTCTGAACCTACAGCAGCGTCCCGGGTGGCCCGAACTGTAAACTTTATGAAACAGAAGCGTCTTAAATTCAACCTTAAAAGTAGAGAGTGTGTCAGCCTACCTAGCTGGTTCCACATGAGAGGAGCCTGATAGAGTCAGAAATGGCCCGTCGTCTTATAGGAGCCGTGTTTACAGCACTGCAGTCCTGTTTTTTAGAGACAGTCGTTGAACTGTGGCCGAGGCCAGCGCCAGATAAAGCAACGCTGCTGCCGAGAGCCGACCGCTGCACTGATGCAGGGAGAAGACTATGAATAAGATGTTAGTAGAACTGAGCTCCGCTCTGCAGAAACGACTGGAGGGGCCTCGTCTTCAGGTGGAGAACAGAGAGAGCCACATGCTGAAGCTGCTCTGCACCTGCACTCACCTGGAGAGGTTCGAACCACGAATACATTCACAGCCGGGTCTTTATCTTCAGAGGGAGACGGAAAATACTGGAGGAACGATCAAAACTATAAATACTTTATGATGTGCAATTACTAGGATTTAAGTATGAATCATATTAATGTTATAATTGTCCAGCTGACCTTTATCCTTTGATAATTCGTGTATTAAAAATGCTCTTTTCACCATCTTTTTATTCCTTGCTGCCGCAGCGGCACTGCGGACTCTGGAGGTGGTTTGTAATCCACATTCATTGGTTAATGAAAATCTAGACCATGCCCACTCTGGGAAATACACAATTATACAGAAATCAAATATCAGTTGGATAGTTTCATTTCATTAGTATTACATTATACACTACTGCTTGTGTCAGGAACAGTAATATTCTTACTTGATCAAACACACAGAAATTGAACCTGCAGCCTATTAGGAAGCAATTTAGCCTGATTTATGCAGAATCATGTGACGATTCCAAACCACCGTCCGTATGTGTTGATGCATTATTCAGCCAACATCAGCTGCATTGTCTCGGTTCATGCTGTGGTACCCAGGTTTATGAAATCCACCGCAGTGTGTCAGTGTGCGTTACGAGCAAAACATTGTGATACGGACTCACTCTTAAACTTTTTACACAAGGCAAAACAAGTTGGATTTCATCATGGTTTATTTCTTATAATGTGAACCGAACGTGATAAATGATGTGCATTTTTAGTACGTGAACAAATTAGCAATAATAGATTATTCGAGAATATGTAAATACTAGTACGCCTCAGTACTTTAAAAGTTTTTCACTCAGTCGACCCCCCCGCTGGCCACAGCGGGGGGGTCGTCCTCTCATGTCAACATCGATGATGAATGAGGAACGATGAGGATGAGGATGATGATGATGATGATGATGATGATGATGATGATGATGATGATGATGCCGTCCAAACGTCTAAGCTCAGTTTTGTGTGTCTTCTCATATTAAAGTAGTTGTATCAATGCTGTTGTCAGATTTAATTGTAGTTTTGTAGACGAGTTAATAGAGATAAAAACAGTAATCTGCTTTCTTTCTTTCGTGTCTAATGTTGAATCTAATGTGTTTGCCGGAAGCTATTTTGTGTTTCAGCAGAAGTAGAAAGACAAAACACTAAAGAATTGGAGAATACAAAGTGGGCGTGGTGGAATGAGGTGACTATGGCGGCTGAAATGTTACCGGCTGATTAAATACTGAGATGGAAGCTTCTGGAATTGGGAGATTTGTGGGAATTGTAAAACACGATTAAATCCTCTTGAGCATCACTGATACGTGAGCATCCTGTCAAGGTGACTCTTCGGCAACATTCTGATTATGACAAAAACATGTTACCTACCACGACTGGAAGGACAGTTTCTTTGGTCAGGTTAAGATGTGATGAAGAAATCCCACATCTGTGCGTCGGTCGGTCGGTGAGTGAAGAGCAGCTGGAGCGTCGCTCCGGAGCGTCGCTCTGGAGCGTCGCTCTGGAGGCCGCGAGGCAGATGGAGTTTCAGCACGGCTTCACGCTTTTTGGCAAGAGGTAAAGGAGAGACACGGTTCACAGATAAATTGCTGCAATTAGTTAAGAGAGGCAATCAGAGTTTATATAGACATGAAGAAGAAGAAGAAAAAAAAACTTAACTGTCTGTTGGAAACTCAGTAAAAGATAAACCTAATTGAAAGCTTTTAACGTCTCCTGGGAGTGAGGAGGTTTCCAGAGTGAGGAGCAGAGACAGCTCGATGGTTTTCACCAACTATTTCATCATTTCAAAATGTGGCTTCATTGATTTACTCTTTCTTTGGTAGCATCTGTTTATCGCTGAAGCATAATTGTGTGCATCTCCTGTGGGGATAAACTGAAGAGACACTATTTCCTTCGTACAGAAGTTTCAGCTGCGGACGCACAAGCTGTGACACTTTGTTCAAAATATATATTTTTTTCCTCTTCAAAGAGCGATCAAAGCACGTTTAATATGTCCGACTGAATCAGTGCAGAATGATGAAACCGGATGCAAACAAACACAAAGAACATTTTGCTTATAAAGCACATTATTCTAGTGGAGTCAAATCCTGCAAAGCCGAGGAAGCCTCCGGTTAGAATAAACCGCCCAAGGCCTCCAATTATCGGGCCGTGTGTGTTTCCATGATGCGCCGCTTCCATAACTGCAGCAGTCACAATCCTTTACTCTGGGCTAACCACCTTCCCGTCAGTTCAAAGTCTAGCAAATAAATAAATAAATAAATAAAAATCTCTAGACAGTCCATCGTCTGGTGGCTTTACTTTTCTCAAACACAACAACACGAGGTTAGGCTGGCCGGCCACAGTGTATGATGAGCTATTTTCAAGCCTGATTGGACTTCGGCGGCCGTCAGAAAAAGCTCTTGTTCCACGCCAGGTAATGGTTCGCTATCCTCCCCAGCAATATTACATGTCATTCAGCGGGCTGCCGCGGGGACGGCAATTACCCTCCTGCTAATGTCTGCCTCCCCACCCCAGCTCCGCTGCCCAGCGGCCCCCTGCTCTCGGCAGCTGGCTCCGGCCGGCCACTCTGTTTACAGTGGAGACCTCATCAGACACAGATCCTCCAGATTAGATCAGCGCTGTGACCTGCACGTCCGAGCCGGCTGGGCCGCGGGCTAATGGCCACAGCTGGCTGGAGATCAGGTGGATACAAACACATAAACACCTTTACAAGGACGTGCAGCCCACGTCATCGCAATTACATCTGTTTAAAAGCACGCACGCACACACACACACACACACACACAGGAGGGCTCTCATGTTGAGTGTGTTCAAACAACAGGAGATATTCCCCCTTTGGCAGGTTTAATACAACAATATGTTTTGACATTTTTATCTGTAAAAAGATCTGCGATGGATGGATGGGTGGATGGATGGATGAATGGATGGATGGATGGGTGAATGGATGGATGGATGAATGGATGGATGGATGGATGGGTGGATGGATGGATGAATGGATGGATGGATGGGTGAATGGATGAATGGATGAATGGATGGATGGGTGAATGGATGAATGGATGAATGGATGAATGGATGAATGGATGAATGGATGGATGGGTGAATGGATGAATGGATGGATGGGTGAATGGATGAATGGATGAATGGATGAATGGATGGATGGGTGAATGGATGAATGGATGGATGGGTGAATGGATGAATGGATGGATGGGTGGATGGGTGGATGGATGGATGGATGGATGGGTGGGTAACCTTTCCCTAGTACAGTTAAGGGTGATACACATCAGAGGTACTTTTCAATGAGGAGAATAGGTAAATGAACAAAACGCTAATTTAGAAAGGTTAAATCACATAACCAGCGTTTATTTACCAACACAGAACAAATCACATTTCGTATTCTTTTAGATCCAGATCTTTTTGTTCCATCCACTGCTTGTCCATCAGCGTCGTACCCAATGAAATCAGGCCGTCCTTCTCGCATTCGAATCATTAAAAAAGACTGCATAAGCAGGGCAACATGAATTAACCTCATTAAGAACTTCTCCGGTTGTTTTTTTTTTTTTAAAGTAGGAAATTTCCCCAGGAAATCAGACACCAAAACAGAAGATAGTTAAATCAATACTATCTTACCACACAGACTCTTTTATAGTAACGGAACACGTGGAATGATCTGGATGAGCGAGCGCATGAGTGGACCAGTCTGAAATAAAACTCACCGGAGAACAACTTACAAAATCAGTGAATCTTCAGCACAGAAGTAGAGACTTCCCACCACCTTCTTGGCCTCAAATTACAGTATATTCTCTTTTTTCACTCCACGTGTTGCTGTATTTTTCTTTTTTTCTGTAACCCGGAAGTGTTGCTGTTGTGTACTCTGCTGCGCCTCTCCTGCCCCCTGCTGGACAAAGAAGGTTAAAGCAAACAGCTGGGTTACAGGTGGATTCATGAGTTTCATGAGTCCAGACAAGATAACACTGCCCACCAAACAACTGACGTGATTGAGACGTTGTTTCTTTGGGCTAAATCTGGTCGGTCCGTCATAGCCTCAATTTAGCCCAAATATAGTTGTTGAAATTATGGTTTTACTGGCTCGTCATTGGAAAGTCCAATAACAACCCAGTTTCAATGGACTGACCAGATTTAGCCCAGAAAAACTGGTAAGTCACATCGGGTGTTTGGTGAGCCGTAAGCATGTGAAATGTTCATTTCAACTTATTAAAGTATACATAGACATATTAGAGGGAATATTGGGTTAATGCAGCAGTGTTGTTGGAAATAGAAATATGCAAAGAAGTCATATATTTTCCTTTTTAACGCCTCAGTTTTGCATCTCATCAACAGAGAGAGCAACAAGTCATCAATCTTAGTGGAGCTTTAGCCAACATGCGTGGAACTATGGACATGATGACAAAACCTACAGAAAAAGACAAGATGGACCAACGTGTCATGAAAGAATGAGTCCATCTGGTGGTGGAAACCCCTCACAGTACCAACGAGTACACAGCTTTACTTGGTGGTGAGAAAGAAACCATTCTGACGGATTTCATAGCCCTGATGGCTGGAGGAGAGAAACACAGCAGTCCCGCAATGATTCAATTTATTGTCTCGCAGACTTACATGTGCCAGCAGGCCGGGCGATCCAGCCAGGAATTCAGTTCAGCATCCATTCCCCCGCCGCTCGCCGCTCCTCCGGGCCTCTTTCACCACATCCATAATGGCTCCTCCCTCCAGGGCTCCTGCAATGAGCGGCGCCGCTCCGCTGGGACACTCCAGTCAACACCAAGGGGTGATCTTCTAATGCACACACACCACATGGGGAACGTCCAGGTTTGCAAATCAAATATTTATCCATATCTTCTAAAATAGAAGGACATGCAGGAGACGCTCCGAGGCCTTGTTTCCTCTTTCTGTGGAAACAATGAATGTTTTTAATGCATATTTATTGGAAAAAGGTTATCAAACAGTCAGAGTTGACAGATAAAACATGATTCTACTTTAAGTGGATTTTTCAAATATCTGTACATTGCTTCATAAATAATAATGCATTTTATTTATCGGTGCCTTTCAGTACTGCCAAGGTCACTGTACACAACCAACATGTCAACAAAACAAGTAAGAACATTGTAATGGCATTAAAGCAAAAGATATTTGATTAAAAAGATTTGTTTTAAGGTGGAAAGGTAGAGGTGAGGTTCATCCACATAGCAGTGAAAGTGATTATTATATTTACATAAAATATGGCCAGAGGGGGAGATACTGCAGAGAATGAAGCAAAGCAGATTATACTCAGTATGTATTTATTAGTTTGATCTGATTCACTTGCAGAATAAATATCTGAGCTGACTTGTTTCTGGTTTTAACCTCAATGAAGACGATTCAGGATATATTAGTTTATTACCTTTTTTTACATTTTTAATTGTGTCTGACTCAAAACAAGTTCAACCATCGCCATGAATCTTTTTAACTTATTCTTAAATATGCATCTAACAGTGTGATTCAGCTTCAGACCAGTTGACGGTTCAAGTTTTTTGCATTTTTGTTTCAGAAAAGTTTCATGTTTACATGTTTACATAGCAACGTTTTGACAATATCTCTCTCTCTCTATATATATATATATATTTACTGTGGTGCAGGAGCATGTGCAGTAGTGGCGTTTCGGAAAAGCTTCCCCTCGTTTACAAGGAGACGAAGTCACGGCATTTTCAAAAAGTTCCGCCGTAGAAGCCGTTGTGTTTTCAGTGGCTCCCAGCGCCATGAAGGCCTCACATCTACATATTATCATCATAAAGTATTAGATAAGAATGGAAAGAAGCAGAACACGTTTCTTCTTTAAGTGAAGTACCCTGCTGAACGCATTCTTTATATAAAAAGAAGGGATACAAGAGGTTCTCATGAATGGCGGGTCAGGATAGAAGCTGTTGGACCCGTACATTCATATTTAGATGCCAGCCTCTAAAGTTCAAACGCCGAGCGGTTGTGATGTGGGCTAAGTGAAAAACAGTGTTGTTTTCTGAATGCAGAGGGACTGAAGTATCCTCTCAGTGCATCTAATTGATGTTTGCTCTGCCACATGCAAACAAACATAGCGTAGCATGCGGGTGCACTCTGCATCACATATGCAGAGGACGCCGGGGAAATCAGTCTCTGTATCTGGTTCTGATGAGACAAAAGCTTATGGGCTAAATACTTCTTAGTCAGCCGGCACTCAGACTATATAGCTTACACATCATGAGCACAAAGCGGCAGCAGATGGGAGGGCAGCACGGAGGATAATTGCACTGTTTCTTCGGAGACAACAGAATCAATTTTTATTCACGCTGTCGGTGCGTGACGCTCACGTCTTGGCGCACGCAGACGCACATACTGCAGAGGATATCGCCACCCCCCCCCCCCCCCCCCCCCCCCCCACTCCTTGACTCAATCTCCCCCACTTCACACATGTGGCCATCATTCAGGTCTTTTATGAAGGTGAGCCCGGGCCACTCGGGTCCCCAACAGAGTCGAGACTGAGACCCCAATTTCACACACGGCGAGTGGAAGACTGAGAAGTGTCACCTTTGCTCGGCGCTAACAGAGCATCCATCTGCTCCTCTACACTTCATAGTAGGCTGTGTGCAGCTCTTTTGTGTCCACATGAAAGGATCAGGGAAAGTGTGCCTGGGTCTTCTTTTGTAAAGGACGAATCCTCGTCAGGGAGGAGAGGGATTACTTCACAGCGGGGGGGCCGGACCTCATTCATCTCCCTCGGACTCCTCCAGTTTCTCAGATACTGTTGTGAAACTGCTTCATATTAGTATGAAGGCGAGGTAGTGAATATACACCACAATCTGTTTAACTCAGTGAAATCATTTCACTTGAAATATACATGTAACTGGAGCGTAAACCTGAATATCTCCAAGGTATTGGACTTGAATTTCATACTTGTTTTATCAATTAATTACTCTGTTTTCACGCTGCGGCTACGGACAATGAAGAAGACAGTAGTCAGAGGCAGACCGTGGGGAGGACACACGCACGTAAATGACAGGAAATGGAGATATTTCAGGAGGGGGATGCAAAGTGGCACTGAATAAGAAACGCTGGCTAAGATGCTTTTCATTCTGTGATTGTGGGATTGAATGAATCAGAGTATATTTCTGCTGCAGGTTGACCTCAGAGAGTTTTATGTGAAAGAGCCTCCACAGATAAATACTAAAATCTTCGCTCTGTGAAGAAGAAGGAGGCTAAATACAGTAAAACTACACAGAAACATTAGATTCAACAGTAAACTGGTTTACATGAACATACAAGTCTGATCGTTGTGATTCCAACTCATCTGATCCAGTCTTGTTGGACATGGCGACACCTTCAGTCTTAGATGTGTTTCATCTCATTCAACTTTGATTTAACTTCCGTCTTCGGCTCTTGTTTGATTTTCTGCTGCTGCTCGTCCAGTTTGTGGTCTTTCAGCTTCAGTCCCTATCGGACGATGAGGAAAAAGCTTCAACCCTGAATCCACTTTTAGCTTCTTTTCATTTCAGCTTCAGAAACCCAGACGTGTCTACGTTCGAGGATTAAAACTGTGAAAAAGGACTGAATGTTTACATGAAAGAATGAAATAAATGAAGTGGAACACGTGTTCAAAGAGTATCGAGGCAAAATCTGGTGGGTTCATCTGATGTTTGAAGTTATATGTTCAAACACATTAAACCACTTCAGTAATGTCATTACTCCAGAAAAGGATCAGATTTCTAATGCAAATGTAAACAGGCTCGGTGATTCAGTCCCTTCAGTAATCTCTTTATTCATCCAGCCAGCTTCTATATCCTGTCCAGGTCCCGTTATGATTTGAGACATGAATTGAATTGGAGCATGCAGGATCTAGAAGACAGACCAATGGACGGGTCCAGGTCAGGAAAACAACTTTTCCAGTCAAGGTTTTCTCAGTGGATTATGGTACTTTGAGATACGCTCTTTATACGCATCTTGAATTTTGCCTCAAATTCAATATGGCCACCAAAATACCTCAAATGTTAACTGGAGGTAACAAACACTAATTTGAGATGATAAGAGTCGGTGAACATGACCCAGTTGGTCGGATGCCCCTGCAGTACGCCATCTGTGTATAAGTCCAGTTGTTTCCAGGCCTGGACCTGTTTAAGATGGACGTCAGCTGAGCCGACTATCTATTTCTCTTAACTTACTTTAAATTGAGAATCAATTGTGGGATTTGATATTTGACTGAAATGGAGTTTTTAGTTTGGTGAGAGGGGGCATGAGTAGTGCAGCTGTGCGACGCAACACTTTTCTCAGATTATTTCAGATTAAACAGACACTCCCTCCCGCCTCCCTCCATCCTCGTCCATCTCACCTCAGCTGACCTCACCTCCTCCTCCTGCAGCTGTCCAGTTTATTGATCAGCAGAAACAGAATCATTCATGAATGTTGGGTCTTTGCCGAGCTGAAAACTTTTCCCTGATGCCTCAGCCTTGATTGTATAGATCGTATATGCCGAGTGTGAATCCTTCAGGTTACAGAAATCCTGCGGTCCTTCTGATTCTTTGAACTATCATTGAATCAACTGCAGTTTGTGTTTGTCCTTTTCTACTGGCTTTGTCTTTTGGTACAAACGATTAAGCACCATAGTTAAATTGTTATATTAAACCTGAATGATAAGAATACAAATGTAAAACTTGAGGAATTGAATATTGTCTCAGTCATCAGGGTTCTCTCATGTTCTTTAAGCCTCTGGAATAAAAATAAACAGTTTAATGACGTTGATAGTGGGATTATTGTAGCTGAGGTGTCTGTCGTTCAGTCTATGTGCTTATTAAAATGCTTGACTTTTAGAAAATGTAACCTTGTTATTGCAGAATATTTCAGAATGTTTTGTTTGTGGCTTTTTGGGATGGAAAATAAAACAACATAATGATTTGAAATTGATGAAATGCCAAAGAAAATGTCTGGATATGAAAAGACTGAAGATCTATGAAGGTCCCCCTCATCCCATTTTCACTGAACAGAGAAGTGTGAGTCCTTTCGGGAACCACCAGACCGACTGCATATCTACAAAGGAAAATAATGGCAAATCCACTTCAGCGCAAAAAGTCCGAGACCAAACAGAATTCTGTTCACGCTATGAGACAGTAGACGTGTCGTCCATGTTCATAATCCTCACAAGTCATGTGCAAGCTGCATCGATCCCAGCGTCCGGCATCACCTCAGCTCGTGTCCAACTAGAGCTACACTCGGTAGAACGCAGTCCTTCGCTAACGCCACAGTTGTTTGCGGAACCGCAATAGCATCACTAGCATGCTAGCCATTAGCTCATATCAATGCTAACTAGGTAGCCCAGGTAGCTACATCCCTGTGTGAAATGAGCAAGTGTCACCATGGCAACAGATGCTGATCTCCTTTGAGCTCCTCCGTGAGGTTCTTCTCTCATCCGCTTTGTATGGGACTTTATTTTGCAGCTTTTTGGGATTTATTTGAAAATGGTGAGCCGTTAACGTCCCAAAATGGAATCGATTGGTCCTTGGATGATGATAAATCATCCCTGAAAATTTCATGCAATTTGAGTGAGTAGTTTTTGTGAAAAGTTGGTAGAATACACACATACAAACCAACAAATAAAAAAATACACGCAGCCGTAAACATAACCTTCTCGCCCAACTTTCGTTGGCGAAGGTAATAAAGAGTTAAGTGGCGCTAAAGTTACATAAGCCGCATTATGGTAAATAAACGTATTTCAGAACAAATGACATCGGAAAACAAAGAGTTGAGATAAATATGCAGATAGCCTTTAGAAAGGGCAGCAAATGTTTATTTATAGTTGCGTCACAGCCGCTGCGGCTGCAGGTTAATGTCACTGTCGTGTGTTCTGTCAGGACGACTCGGCCTCGTTTACACCACGACTAACCCCAAGCGGCAACGTTTTGAAAACGATGTCCGTTTCCGTGGAAACAGCAGGAACACTGAAAACGATGTAGTTTTCATGTTGCACCACCAGTGGGGTAGTTTAAAAAAGCACATCAGGGGTTTTTTTGGTGTGATTTGGTCTCATGTGAAGGTTCACATCAATAAATTGGACTTTTCATGTTTCTATGTAGACCTGATTCGTCTCTGTGTGAATTTTAACTTGCACTGACCACACACATCATGACGGATTTTAATATTTTTAGTGAGAATTCCAAGTTAAAATATCCCCTCAAAGGCCTGCAGACTTTCCATTTCCTGCCACATTTATTTGAATGTATTTTCTTTTTATTAATCTTCTTGAAATTACAGGCTTGTCGTTGGGCCTGTAATCTTTGCCAGAAGTCATTTCTTCCTCTTCCTCATTCCCCTCGCTTTCCCCGTGGCAGTTTATCAAGTCTTGTGTCATGAAAGTGATTAAAGAGTTGGAGGTTGATGCTATAATGTGCTATACTGTGCTCCGGCCTTCATTTATACTTCAGCGGTAATTAAGCTAATCGCCCGGTAAAGAACCGGGGAGAAGGATGGGAGCGCCTCCATACGTACCTGCCTCGTACCTGCCTGCACACCCTGCGGTCTGCTCGTCATTTCAGCCCCATTTATCAGTCATCACTCACTTTTGAGTGACCGAGAGTCTTCCTCCACCCCTCCATGCAGCTGTGCATCGGCTCGCCAGGATTCATTTCCCCTGTTGTGTATATCTTTGAGCTGCAAACCACAGGTGCCCTTTCAAGCAATCCATTTTCTTGTCCCATATTTACACATATGCATAATGCATGACAAAATGGCATCCCTGGGAGGGCGGCCCAATGAGAGCGCACTATTTTTAGTATGCACCTGGCATCAGCACCGCCCATCCCGATATCTCAGGTTCAATTACAAAGGTTTGGAGTGGAGCAGCCATGAGGGGAAGGATGTGTGGCGGGAACTATTTCACCTTCTTTTTGTTCCCCGGAGTTGAAAGAAAAGACTCATGATGCAATCAGGAAAATTAAACTGTTAGCAGGCTTTAGAGCAAAGCATCAGTCAGACGGCGGGAGAATAAAACATCATCAGCTCAGTAAATCATCAGAAAACTGTGTTGAAAGACAAAATTCAATCAATTTCAAAATCAATTTATTCTTTACATAAATATTTTCTGTACAGGGGACAACCGAGAACAGCTCAGTAAAGAAATCACCTCAGACTTAAATTAAAAAAGTGGTTTTAAATAAATGAAGTCGGACAAAATCACCATCATGGACAATATGACAGAATTTCATCAGGAAACCGCAGCATATCGCACGATGTTTGTGAATATCTCAGAATATCAAAAAGTACTGTAGGAGCCAAATGTGATATTGGATTGTGTACAAATGTTTGACCTGTGTGGGTGTGTCACTGACGTCATGCGCATATAGACTGGGGCAATGAAGGAGGAGACAGGTGTTGACCCCGGAAGGGCACACAGGTTTTTGACCGCTCTGGCGGAGTTTATCGAAAAAATGCTTGTGTTTTGTGCTCTGGAGAATTGAACCTTTGAGGTAATATAACTTGCACTGAAATAAAGAGATTGTTTGTATCTTACCGGATCGTTGGACTCAATTGATGGACACAAAGCAAAAAGGTAAACAATAGCCACCTAGCGCGTCAGACCCACCTACCGAGGCAACAGCTCACCAGCCCAGTATTGGGTGGCTGGTATAAGTACCTCAGAAAATTTCACATATGAAGCCAGTAAATCTCTCAGGAGGAATCAATTTTATTAAATATCCCCATGAAAACACAGCTGAGTCTGTTGAAAATTGAGCATAAAAGGTCATATTTCTATCTTTTGTCATTCACTAGTAAACATTTTTTAGTTTTACTTGCATAATGTAATGTTCTATTTATCTATCTGAGGTTCATATTGCAAAGCTGTTTTAATGAATGTATTTGATATGTTGAATAATAATAATAATCATCTTTAAAGATCTTCTGTTAACATCGGGGGTTTGTGAGTCCTTGAAGATTCAACGTTGTTTTTTCAGCAGAAGCTGATAAATATGAGTCACATCACAATAAGTGATTAGAATCAACCGGATGGACCAGAAGCCAGAGTGCCAGGTCCCGATCAAGGCTGCGGGCACCTTTAATTCTTATTATCATTATTATTATTATTATAGGAATTAATTCTCTTGGTTTCCCTCTCAGTTTTCTTCCCACTGTATCCAAATATTATCTAAAATTAATAAGTATTTAAGTATTAAAGTCACAAGAATCTCCCTGAGATTTGAATCCTCCTTTCAGAAGGCGCTGCTGTGGCGGCAGGCCGTGTGAACGTGGCTGTTAGCAGAGCGCGCGGCTCTCCAGAGGACCATCAAACATTTATACAGCTAATCAACATTAGAGCACATCATGCATGCAATATCATCACTTCTTTCAAAATGGCAGCTTTTTTTTTCTCGGGATGTAGAGTTAATGCTTCCTTATTAAAGATTAATATGTGAATTATCAGAGCGGGAAGAGCAGCATTTTAAAATCGCGCAATATATCTAGTTTGAATTGTTTTATACACATGGGAATTAATTTACAGCGTTTCAAGTGGAAGTATTGTGTTCAGAAAGGTTTTGTGTTTACATGGCAACAGCAGAAACACTGAAAAGAATATAGTTTTCCCACTGGGCCACTAGTGGGCGCTGTTGTTTTGAGTCGACGGACATTCAAGTAGATGGAACAACAACTGTCTACGATAAAACTACCAAGTCCCAGGAGAACATGGACTGGGAGTCAGGACATGACGGAGGAAACGTCGTCGTCGTCGTCGTCGTCGTCGTCGTCGTCGTCGTCGTCGTCGTCGTCGTCGTCGTGTCTGATAAGCAGACACCCTAAACTCAAAGTTTTTTGCATTTTGACTTGAAACTGTTGAGTAAACGGGCTCTTAGGTGTTACGGCGGCAGATTCGTCAAGAAAACGTGAAACCAGCAAATAGATGCTACGAATCTGTGACACGCTGGTGAATCTTTTCTGTGATTTGACGGCTGTACTGTAGAAGATGTGAAGAGGAAACTGTAATGACTCTTATGTTGGTGCGAAGCTCCATTTCTCTTCTTTTTTGTAGGTTTTTTTGAATTTTCCAGAAATGGATTTGGATTCCTTGTCGTTTTTAAATCCCGCCGGCTGCAACATGACAGGAGCAATATATTCAGATTGGAATTAACTGCCCTCCCTGACCTGTACACAAATATAGATATTTTGAAATAAAGAAAAGTTGTACGACCCGACAGTGTCGCCCCGTTAGCGTCAGGAAACACACGAGGTGATGTGAGTTCATTTTTATAAATTCGACTTCCTACGAACTATTTGAAGGGAACGTGACGCGACGCAGCCCCAAACTTTCACCTGATTTTTCACGTCCTTCTTCCAAAGAGGAGCAAAGACTATAAGTTTTCATACTTTTCTGAAGGATGTGTCTCTGGAAATAGAGGCAGACGAAGACATGTAAATGTGCAGCAATTATTCAGTGGGTGGAATTCAAATGAGTCCCTCCCCTAAAATATCTTAACCTTACACTGCATGTGACATTTCCCAGAGAAGTGGCAGCAGCAGCCTATTTTATCCTGGAGACGTTCAGCGGGGGGACATGGACCTGAGCAGTGAGTTAAAAGAAGTGGGACAGCTCCTGTTGGAAGGACATTATGAGGCGTCCTGCACTGATGAAGCTTCCTGATCACATTTAATGTTACTCGTAATCAAAAAGCACTTTTTTTTGTTTTGTTTTGTTTTGTTTTCGTTGCATAATGCTGCATTTCCTGAACGACACTCTGCATAAAATGAACACGTGGGCGAGTGCGATGACGGCGGCTCGGCTGCAGCGTGAGGCGACAGGCTAAGATTGCTATCTCCGTGATGGATTGCAGAGTGCAGCCGCTTTAAAATACTATTAGGCCATAGTCTCCGGCTCGCTAAAGGGTGTTTCACTAATGTATTGCTTCACCTGGGACTGAGTTTGTGTCTGCTCCAGTTTAAAAGTTTGCAACAAATGCAGCCACAAAACGAGCCAGCAGGGCTTCAGTGTGTGTGTGTGTGTGTGTGTGTGTGTGTGTGTGTGTGCTGGTCACCGCTCGCCTTGTTCAGGCAGAAACGTTTGCTTATGCAATTAAAACACATGAATTGATATCACAGCCAAACAACAGTCCCAGTTTAATTCCTGTCTGATGACACTGCTGCTGCCTCCAGAGGTGTTGTTCAGGGAAAACCTCATTAAGTTTTTTTTGTGTGTGTGTGTGTGTGTGTGTGTGTGTGTGTGTGTGTGTGTGTGTGTGTGTGTGTGTGTGTGTGTGTGTGTGTGTGTGTGTGTGTGTGTGTCTCTCATTATGATTTTCTTTTCTCTCTCTTCTCCAGTGGAGAACAGCCTGCCCTTATCTACTGAATGATTAGAAGTGCAATGAGGAGAATTTCCCGTACACATGTAACCCACACAAAGCCCAGCAGGGACGCCCCCCCCCCCCCCTCCCCCGGAGAGGGATGCAAATGATCCCGAGTTTTATTTCCTCCACATAAGTGGCGAGAGAATGAGAGACGGAGACGGGACTATAAATGGTGGTGGCATTTCATGTTAGAGTAACGACGGTCCTGAAATACACACCGAGCTCCGTGAGCGAGTTGTTTATGTGCTGTTTTTGTTTTTCTCCTCCTGAGGTCAATAACTCAGCCACGACATAAATGATTTATGCTTGGCATCATCTGAAAATGTTGGTTTCAGCGTGGTCCAGGTATCGATCGCGGTGGTATTGACTGAAGACCGAGGTGTCAGATTCAATTGTAAAAACATGAGCTTGCTGTATTAATGCGATTTTGTTTTGTCCTCATTGCGCTTCATATATTCGCTTCTCTCAGAATTTTTATTCATAGATAGATAGATGGATGGATGGATGGATGGATGGATGGATGGATGGATGGATGGATGGATGGATGGATGGATGGATGGATGGATGGATGGATGGATGGATGGATGGATGGATGGATAGATAGATAGATAGATAGATAGATAGATAGATAGATAGATAGATAGATAGATAGATAGATAGATAGATAGATAGATAGATAGATAGATAGATAGATAGATAGATAGATAGATAGATGGATGGATCTATTTTATCTTAATTTTTTTGAGTTTTAAAAAGGTTTGACTGCGTCTTTGCTTTGAGTTTTTCTTAAACCAGGGCTGTCAAAACCATTTTAGTTCAGGAGTCACACAAGTGGGCCAGACTGGTGAAATAGTCCTTTAAAAAGCTGTAAAGTTAAACTTTAACGATCTTTTTTCTCGTGGCACACAGTACGGAGCCATGATCAAATTCTCTATATTATTATCACGACCAAACAGTTACGACAGGAAATCAACAGAAAGACAATTTCTTTTATTAAACCTTCTGGTGACGTGTCCAAAACCTCGTCCCTGTTGCTGTTGCATTATGGGTCTTTTTACAAACGTTCCCAGACGACATGTCTTTGAGGCTGATTTCATGGCAGCATCGCCGATATCTCACCTCGGGTGTCAGCGTCCTCTACTCTTACATTTTTGTAAAAGAAATCACTTTTCTTTCAGATTTCTCCAGTTTCTTATCGGACTGCCGGCCGGTTTTGGCCCACGGGCCTCACGTTTCACACCCCTGGTTCAAGAAAGTCTTTGAAAAGTCCCCTTTTCAAAAACTCTGAAGTATGGAACCTTTAACTCACAAATTAAAATACTTTTTAAAAGTATTTAAAAGGTCAATTTCCACTTTGACGTCACAAAAGCAAAATAGCAACAACATTCTGTGCACTAAGTGGGACTTTCCAATGCAAAGTGAACATAAAAACTCAGTGTCAGTAAGAATATATGACAAGTTTTGTCATTTAAAAAAGAATAACAATCAGCAACGATTTCAACTTTTTTAGCAAAAGTTTTGAGGCTCAATCACGGTTAAATCAACTTCTTTTATCTTTTATGAATACATGAACCTCATGGAAGAGTTTGAATTCACCATTTAATCTCCAGCTTCAAGCCTTGGCAGACGTTTACATTTCATGATATTTAGGATACGATCTTAATCCCAGAAAAGTTTGTGAAACATTTGTCAATTCATTAAGAGGTTGAGCAGATTGTTGATAAAATATATAAAAAGCCTGTTTGATTTAGAGTGAATGAGCGGCGCAGTGGTGCAGTGGTGCAGTGGTTACACAGATCTAACAGGAAATCCCCGGTTTGAGTCTCAAACTGCATTTTTATTGTGATTTGATGTCAAGAAGAAGGACTAATATCTCGTGTTCATCACTTAATGTTTGTAAATTGAAGAGGTGTAATAAAAGATGACATTGCTAACAAACAGGGACAAAGCAAGTTAATCCCAGTTTGTGTTTGATTATATAATCTGATGCAGGTCGAGTTCGGAGCGTCACCCTGCTCAGGTTTCTGCTCTTTGAAAGAGAAAAAAAATATTTAAAACTGATTTAATTCTGTACAAATGACTGTCAGTTTGAAGCACATTAATGTATACATGTTAGGATTTAATTTAAAAATAAATAATTGTCTTCTATTTAAAAAAAAAAAAAGCTTCCCTCTTTGATTATTTCACTCAAAAACAAAGTCAGAATTGTACATTTATCCCTTCTTGTGCTAGTTTCCCTCCTCCTGGGTTGTGTTCTCAGTCACTGAGATGTTTCTAAACCATTTCTAATGGGACGTTCTTAAAATATCTTTTCGCTCTGTTTGGATTCCCTCATATATTCTGTGGTTGGATACTTCGACTTCCAAACCAAGAAAGGATATTGTTTTTGCCACAGGCTTACAAGCTTAACCCACATTTGGAAAGACAAAAAAAGCATGTAAGCCAACTATTATTCCAGTACCTAAATGCCATGGTTGAAGCCAGTTTTGGAGATAAGTACTGTTTTGGGACAAGCTGCCGAATGCAAAAAAATCCTCCGTCCACAGGGACCTCGGCAAAAACCCCACATTGTGTAATTGAGTGAATACTGTAGATATCCAGACAGTGTGGCTCACACAGCCGCCGCGCTGTCGCCGCAGGGCTCGATCTTCAGCTGCAAGCCCAGAAAAATGGAATTTTATTTATTAACAATTTTATTAAATGTCAAAAAAAAAAAAAAAACGGCCAAAATTCCATCAACTAAATGTTTTATTGAGCAACGGCACATTTTCACTCGCTGCGTAATCGTGGTGTGTTAATCAAGTTTCAGATGAATAATTGATTGTATTTGCTGGTCCAGTTTGTTTGTTTTTTAATTTTCCAGGTGCGGCGTGTGTGTGTGTGTGTGTGTGTGTGTGTGTGTGTGTGTGTGTGTGTGTGTGTGTGTGTGTGTGTGTGTGTGTGTGTGTGTGTGTGTGCGTGTGTGTGTGTGTGTGTGTGTAGGTAAAACTTCTAAGTATCCAGATTGTGCTTTCTCATTGACTGAGCTGTTTCTAAGAAGACGTTCTTATCGCGAGCCCTCAGGGCCGCCGTGTTAATCCCCGGGGAAAAGATGACATCAAATAGAAGCAGAGCAAGGGATTATGGGGGATATTGTGGAGCATGATCAACCTGCCACTGAGGAGTGGACGGACAGGGAAGGAGCTCCGCAGGTGGGAACCCAAACTAGCCCCCCGAATAGATGATCCCCCAGGAACGGGATGAAGAAGAGAATGAAGCATCATAAGACCTGAGTGCAGCCGGAACAAGGAGCAGCAGGAGGTGAGGAGACAGAGCGTTTCCTCCCTGAGTCCTGCCTGGCGGCTGCTGCGAGGCCACGCAGAGCGACGTGCAGGCTGTGAAACCAGGTTTCCTGATTTCACTTCAAATGTGGCACAAAATTCAGCTTTTCCGCGTGTGTTTGCAGAGAAACCTGAAAGTTACATTGAGCAGGTGAACGAGGGAAAGTCGGACAGAAAATAGAGACATTCTGGAGGAATTCTCTCACACTGGTTCAGTTTGTAGACATTTTCCAATTGTCTTGAGCCTCAGAATTAAGGCCTCTTCATCCTCCATAAGAACAAGACGAAAGTTGGGCAGTGCGGGGTCCTGTCGAACAAAATGACGTCATTTCCTTCGGCCAGCTCCCTCTGGCCGAAGACATTTGTTTCGGCTGTGCCAACCGCCCTGGCCGAACTATGTGGGAGCCGCACTGCCGAAACTTCTGCACTGCGCATGCGTGTTCCAGTTGGCTCATGACTATCAGTCATATTTTAATCATATTTAGCTTGTAACATCGCTACTGTACGAGCGCCGCAGCTCGGTAAAATGTCAAGGCTTTTACATGATGCACCTGAACGCATCACGAACAGCTGTCATCTCCTGTAGTTAATACCGGACCAACATGGCGCTCGGACAAAAACTCTCTTTTATTACTGAAAAAGTTCAGAGAAATGTATTTCTGAAAGCACTGGAGGACAGAAATAAACTGCCGTTGAAAAGTTTAAACGCCGCTTCACAGACGTGTGGCTGCTGCGAGGGGGCGTGGCCTGTTGTGAGGGGGCGTGGCCTGCGAGTTCGGCTGCTTATTTTTTCTGCAGCTGGCTGACGTCACTGCCGAATTTTCTTCTTGTTCTTATGGGTTCAAAAGGGAGTATGCAGGGGCCTTAAGACTTATCCATTGCGTGTAAGAACCGACTCGACAGGGCAAACTGCAGATGGACAAACTATTTATTCATGAACAAATGTTTTTTCTGCATTTACTCGTCAACATGTCAGTGAGAAACCCTGGTGCTTTGTTTTACGTTACTTACTCAGACTGACCAATGATTTAGAAATCAAAAAAACATATTTGAAGTGAGAGGACAAAAGGTTTTCGGCCCCATCTGCTTGGAAGGAACTACAAAAGACCCTGAGACTGTAAAACCTGCTTTAACTGGACTCTTTTAAATAAATTGATTATAGACAGACACATCTGTCTGCAGATGTTTTGAATGATATTTTAATTTGTGGGTAATTATTTATTTTTTCAAGCAAATTTGCATGTTTTTTTAATGTAATTTATGTAATTTATGTACCTGTTCTGTCTGGAACCTTAATGTACTTGTTACAACTGCAGTAGTATTTGTGTGTTTTCTGTGTATTGTGTGAGTCTCCATGTCAATCAACTATGTAAATAGGTCTTTGTCGTCCCCACGACCTGACTGGCCAAACTCAGGAAGTACCCTGGTTCAAATGGAGGGCGGATGACGTCACCAGGGGGGGCGGAGCTTGGATCAGAGGGGCGGAGCCATCTTCCATTCTGCCAAACAGCGGTGCAGTGTGAGCTTTAGTTAGCGTGAGCTGTAACTTCTGAGTTAAAACGTTTTCTCTCTTTGATTTTAGAGAAGAAGGAAAGACTTTGTGTTTATTCAGTAAGTTTGACGCCTGATAGAATAGGGTGATTTTTGGTTTGTTGTTTTTTAGAGTCGAGCTCACTCTAATGTGTTAATGATTATTAATGTGTTTGTTGAACACTAGAGCACCTTGTAAATAAATCCACTGTCGCACTGAGAAGTAGTTTGTTGTGGCTGTTTGGACCAATGGGGTGACGGCAATTTCATGTTGCGCTCCAGCAGCTCCCGGGCTGGGGCGGGACAGGACTACTTCCTGTTTGGCAAGCAACGAGGTTGTTCTGGTCAAATAAAGGTTAAAAAAAAAGAATCAAACAAATATTACCTCCCACCTCTTTTTCACCTGTTATTGGAGTAATAAAATCATTTTTTGTTAAATAATATATAGCTGTTGTGCCCCGATGTGAGGAATATTACATTAGTATTAGAAACTAAAGACAAATAGATCAGTTTCTGCAACTTAACAGTTGTTGAACTTACTTTGTCAGATCTCTTCGAGCTTTTAAGAAAAAAAAAAAGCTCATATTTGAGCATTTAGGTGTAGTAACGTCAGACATGGTCAGTTCATCCACTCATCCCTCTTCTCCACTTCTAACTTAGCGTCAGACTGCCGGAGCCAATAACAGCTGATTATCAGTGACCACTTCACAGACTGAATTCGGCGACACACTCATACACTCTGATATCTAACGTGTTTCTGGACGGAGAACCTGGATAATCCCACACATTCACCTGGACTTGAACCTTTGACCTCTTCAGAGTGAGGAAACAGTGCTGACCACTACACCGCCAACTCCTTTAAAGGCGAGGTTTCTGCTTGTTTACGGATTTTTCAGTTGAAGCGATTTATCCCCTTGTATTACCTAATCCATTACCGATTATAGAAAGGAAGTAACTAAGTGAAAAGAATCAGTGGTGTATCGCGGAGCTAATCTGGCTTTACCCCCACACCCACGTTTGGAGATCATTAATAATCTCCGACTTGAAGCCGATCTAATGAGCACAAGCGCCGGTGTTGTTAAATATTTGTCCGCTTCTTTTCTCTAATTACACATTAATGGGCTCATGCTGAGTTCATTTGTCGCTGCGTGAGCGAGCCGTAAATAAAGCCTCTTTAGGGTCAGTTTGCTGGAAACCGGCCTGGCCTATCGATCTCACCTTGAGTTATTCAGTGAGAAAAACTGCTGCGTGTCAGCTCACTGTCGGACCTCCCGGCGAAGGTCTTTATTTATCAGTTTGCAGTAATCAGGTTAATTCGGATGCGCGGTCGTGTTCGGACCTTTACCAGCGATGTTCGAGGAGAAAGGAAAGATAAATTAAGCGAGGTTGTGTATTTTTATAGCCAAACAATAGACCCGGGTCAGATAGAGTCCACAAATAATGATCTTTTCTTTGTTTTCTTTAGGAAACCCGCCCTCAGATGAGCTGAGGTTGTGAATATAAAGCTTTGATCGCAGATTTTTTAGCATATTTTGGTGGGTTCTTAATGAATATAAAGAAGCGTACGAGGTCACGAGGTTTCCTTGTTATTGTTCCTTCATATTCAGTTCTTCACTTCGATATAAAATCTCTTGGATTTCAAATAGATTTCAAGTCGTTTGAAGAAGAACCTACTGAGCATCTCCATTCCTCCAGAAGACGTTTTCAGGGAAGCCAGAATGAAATTCTTTCTGTACGTCTTTCCTGGACACTGCATGGACGTCTTGCATGGACGTCTTGCATGGACGTCTTAAGAACGTACAAACCAGACCTCTGGATGACGTGACGCAATGAAAACAAAAAAATAACAAATAGTTAAAGCTACAAGCAGCCTTGATCGGGACCCAGCACTCTGGCTTCTGCTCCATCGGGTTCAGGACTAACAGAACCCGGCCGTTCCTCGGTTCTCCCCCGTGTGTCCGCACGCTCACCTGACCCACCCCCACCTACCTGCCGTGGCGAAGACATCCAGATGAGACTCTTCAGAAATCATGAATCCATTACAAGTCCTTCATGTGGGTTTCCTCCAGGTGCTCTGGTTTCCCCACAACTCTGGAATCCAAAACAGAACCACCTTCTCCTGGAGCAGATTGTTGAAACAATCTTTCATTTCATGATAGAAGCACCAGATTTGGCAGACGAGTGATTCAGAAGCTTCTCACAGGACTCACTGGACTCTGTCGCCGCCCTGGAGGAGAGCTCAGGCATAGACCTGGATGAACTTGAACACGGCCAGGTGAGCTTCAGCTTGCATTCCTCCCTTGGTTCACTTTCCCTTCCTGTTTGTTGAGGTCCGCAGCCTCACCAGCGTTGAACTCAAGAAGTAAAGAAAAACTTGACGGAGGCAATAAAAATGGTCTCAAGCTCTGAGGCTTATTTATTCCACGTGAGTTTTACATCTATACTAGAAGTTGACGAGAAGGGTAATAAAAAAAACTTAACATAGAGCTGGGACTGATAGAACACAACTGGGCGTGTCTATAACAGAGATGTGAATGATACAACATACCTGCGCCCCACAGTGGTGAACATCATATACTGCATCTCAAACAAAACAGTAACATCACACACAACACGAGTACACATTATATCAGTGCCTCTTAACACTGTTCTCACTCCCTCTGTGTGTCTGATTAGTGTAGATTCGTATCACCTGTCTGCGCTTCCCTGGTGTATTTAAGCCCCTCCTCCTCCTCTTGTCTCAGGGCTCCATCGTCATTGTCGTTCGTCTCGTCACCCCAGCCTTGTTTTCTCACGACTTCTTAGTGTTTGTGTGACCTCTGCCTGGACTCTGACCATTCGCCTTTTGCGTCTCCTTTTTGGTTTTGTGGGCCTTGTCTTAACTAAACTGTCAATAACCTGATCAGAGTCTTCGTCTGCGTTTGGGCTCACCTCGGTTCCTGACACCCTGAAGACGTCTTCTGGAGGAAGGTTGCTCAGTGGGAAACTCAGATTAAAATACCAGATATGCTCCCGTTTACACCAATCTGCTTCATATCTGAAACTTTGTTCTGTTCCATCAGATCACCATAAAGTTTGATTGATTGATTGATTGATTGATATCCCTCAACTGATGTTTTTCAATTAAAGTTGCTGCCTTTGCTCATTTGTCCTGGAGGTACGAAACAGCCCCTTACTGGCTGAATAGCCTTGGAAGAATTCGGCAAAACAGAGTCAAAGTCACAAACAGAAGAAATGAAGTGTGAACCATAACGGTACTGTCACAGAGCGACGTCAGTCAGCTGGTCAAACTCGGGGGCTGAAGGCGATCGCCCACCTTTTCTACCTGAGCGCTGAAGCAAGGACAGGATCAGGGTTTGGGAACCAACAAAGGAGCCACACAAAAACTACAGAATTCCATTTTTTTCTCATCATTAAACAGTCGGAAAAGGTTGTGAAACACTGAAGAAATGCTTCAGCAGCAACAGAGAGCTGAAATAACGGCGGTTCTCGCCTCAGTCTGACTCCTGTTCTGCACACGCTTCGTTCAAGCTTCCTACCATCTCCAGGATAAAAACGTTCAGCTGCTCTCGGTTCATGCATGTGAGCCCGTTGTCTCTGGGTGTCACGCATGTCGGGGCAGGAAGCAGCGTTCTCAAGCAAAGATAGATATCATGATTCCCCACAGCAAGGTTGATGAACAACTCAATCCCGTCTGAAACTCAGTCGTTCTTCATGTTTTGTTCCTTTCAATCTCAACCTTGAAGGCTTAGAGATAAAATAAGCGTAGGAACAGTGCATGAGGACAACTAATCTCATATAACATGAACTGTTACGGACGAATACGACCAACCTGCCCGTCACCTTTAATGTGTCAACATACATATTATTTATGATCGCCACGCAGCTCAGATCTGATGAGGAGAGACGTGACTGCATGTTCTCGCTCCTCTAACAGTCTAATGGCAGGAATAATTGCAATCCTTGAGTGTCCTGGATTCTTATTACAGTTATGAACACTTGAAAGTGTAATGTTCCCCATAAATCACACCTCATTTCGGTGTCAGGGCGACCTGGTAATTAAGGAGATGATCCTTCAGCCAGGAGAATTGGGTTCAGGCCCTTCTGACAGCAACCTGCTGAAGAGTCCTTTTGCAAATAATGTCAGGTGGTACGCTGACATTACAGTCTGACCCCTGACGAGATGAGAGATCCTGCTGCGAGGATTAATAAAATATCAGTCCAGCATGACTCAAATCCACAATCCATTCATTGGGGTGAATGACCCGTCCCTTATAATCTGACTTTCTTCATTGTGTATCAGAAAAAGGGCCTCCTGTACAGAGGCTATATTATATAAAGATACTGCTTCATATTAATGTGTTCAGTAGAAGAATTCAGACGCCAGAATGAACAAACTCCATCACAGAGTGATTCACATTATTTCAAACAATATGACTGTGTGTGCATATTAATAATGACGTGTTTTCTGGTTTCAGGTTGGATTTTCTCAGAAATGTGCAGAGTCAATTAACAGGTCGTTTTTCAGTTTTATCAAGCAGTTGTGGAGAGACTGATGACACACAGCTTGTCACAGGCTTGTTTTGGTAATCATCATTACAGCTCGGGACTAAACATTCCTATTATTCAGACCTGGATGAAGATTATTAGTCTGTAATTCTCAGGGTGGGATTTGAAATGAAGGCAGGAGGAAGGACGGAGAGTCAAAGAGGGAAAAAGAATCATAATTCAAACAAAAACCTTTAAAAGTGTATTTTACTCAAATATTGTGATAAATGGAATCATGTAGAATGTAAAGAACACATGATTACATTTTGATTGATTTATTTTTACCTTGAAAACATTGTAAATCAGACTTTTAACCAAAAGCTATTTCTTGTTTGGAGTTTACAATTCCATTTTATATCTCGGGGACGACTGTGATTGAGTTGGTGGAGCAGGTTGCGGGTTCGATCCCTCTTAACTTAGGGCCTGTCCACACGAGAAAACAAACATGATCTTCATTTTATTCACTGTAGTTTTTAACAACATTTAAGAGTTCTACAAAACACAAGCTTTAGTTGCTTTTCTTGTGTTTGAGTTTAAAGATCTATATAATGTTTTTGTTTGGGACACAATTTTATCTCTTACATCCTGAAAGGTGTTTTTCAGTCATGTATTTAGATTTTGGGAGGCGACATGCGGCCCCTCCCTCCAGCAGCAGGTTGGAGGGTTTCAATCCAGAGCAAAGAGAAACGTCTGTTCACGGCAGCTTAAACACGGAGCTTCAACTTTAAACTCCAGCCGGTGTGCGCTATCAAAGCTTCACTCCACGTGACGTCTGATAGAAGCTGCTGATAGAAAAGTCTGCTTCAAAGAAAAGACACGCAGATCTGTGGAGATCATCTCCAGCAAGATGCAGATAATTTGTTATCAAAGGCTCGGCTGGAGCAGATAAAAGATGCCTGTCAATATTTGCTGGCTCACAGATTGGTGGATGTGACACTGTGGCCAGGAAATCTGCCCAAAAGAGAGAATCTGTAATCCTGAATGCAAAGTTAGAAAATACATACATCTTGACTGTTTTTTCTGACATTTCATTATATTGAATAATAAATCATCCATACTGTATATCCAATGTAAAGCGCTTTGGGGCTGCTCACACAGTTGTGAGGTATTATATATATGTGTGAAGTCCATTTTCCATTTACCATTCACCATACTTCATTAGAAACTCCTATGGAACGTTTTTCAAATTTGGATCGTCAATAAGCGTTCTGATAATTCTCCTGTAATCTTACTTATGAGGTTAAATCTACTTTAGCCGATTGAACCAATAAGTTTCTGATACATATATCATTTGAATTTGAATGACCCGTTATGACAACCAGGATTTTTATATTCAAACCTCACAGGTCTTCTTGTGGCTGTGAAACGTCAGTTATTTCTACAGGTGCCTGGACCTGTGTTTTATTAGTATTTACTTTACAAGTTGCTTAAAATAAAAAGCGAATATTGACTTGGAGAAGTAAGTGGTGTGTGACATTCTATTGTCTCCATAGCTGCAATATAGTGTTGCTGTACGTCAGCGCTCTGTGTCGGACTGATACTGTAAATTCAGCTGAAGTTCGATCTGTGAGGTGGAAGTCAAAATGACACACACATTATTTCAGGCCCCGTTTACGTGATGTTTCAAGTGAAAACACATCAGTTTTATGAAAGTTTCACCTTCACATGGCAAATTTGTGAAAACGTTGTAGTTTTCATGTTGCACCACTAGTGGGTGCCGTTGTTTGTTTTTATAATGAAACCACACATTGTTTGATTTTTTACAGCGACCGTCACCTATAAAACCACCAAGAAGAATCGGGGCTGGGAGTCACTCAGTGGCAGCGTTTCTTCCGTCTGCACGGCGAAGGAGCCTGAGCATTTTCGAAAAGGTCCACCTGGGGAGCTTTTTTCCAAAAAGTAGTGTTTTCAGTGGCTCGGAGCACCGTTGTCATGTAAACGGACACGCAAAACGCAACGAAAGTTTTGCGTTTTCACTTGAAATGGCTGCCGTGTAAACGGGCTCTCAGTCTGTTTGAGTTATTTATTCATTATTAACGTCACACAGTGAGTGAGAGCAAGTAGGATACAACTCAGCAGGCGTGCAGAAGGTCTTTGTGAACATTTTATTTACAATGCTTGGGGGTTTTGACTCTTTCAGAGATTGTATTTCTTTATTGTAAGATTAATCAAAGGAAGGAAGCAACAATAAAACTGATAAAATGAGGATTGTTGGAAAAAAAAATATAAATAAATGCATATAAAGAAAAAGAGTTTGAAAAAATGACTTCAAATGGAAGGAAAACTCACAGAAATGATCAGAAGAGAAGAGCTAAACCAAGAAAACTTGCAGATTCTCTCTCTGAAGTGAGTCGGTGTTTCGCTTGGTTTTCTGTTGATTCAATTCACAATATTGCAATTTAATGCTTTTCTGTTTTACCAGCAAAGAAATAAAATGGAAAATGAATCATTATGTTGAATATCCATCTTCATCAAATTCTTTTATAAGTCATCATGAGCCGTAAAATTGATCCAGTTATTTTATTGGTGTGTTTTTTCATGCAGGAGATGGATGAAGGTTGCTCAGGTCAAACAACAATTGGCTGTATCCCCCTAATTATTCTCTGGAATGTTCATTAGCCCAGGAAGAGACTTGTGGGTACGGCTGTCCTCTCAACCTACTTTGCCGTCTCACAGGAGCGAGGCTCATCCAAAAAAGCTGTGCAGTTCTGGCGTCTGCCCAGCAGCCGCCACGCAGTCGGAGAGTGGCGAGGGAGGCGATGCCGAGGCGAGGCCGTGCGGCGGCGTCTCGGCTGTTGTGTCACGGTTAATCACCGGCGCCTCCCGACGCATTCGGAGGAAAGGAGGGCAGCCGGAGCTCCTGTCGGGGATCCATGCCGAGACAAACCGGAATCCAATTGATTTCAAAAGCCAGGAGCCCGATGTGTTTACCCCATCAAGCACGCAACCGAGTGGAGGGCGTAAACAAAGTGAGAGGAATAAAGCAGCGGCTGGGGTTATCATATGTGCGCTGACCCTCCAGTAATGACGCTCCCGGACTCCCCACTTGCACCTTGCCAGTTTCTATATCCTGCCCCGTCGTCAGGAGGCGGCCCGCTGATAAAAATCCTCGTCTTCCTTCAGCTGGATTTTCTCCAGGCACAATTATCTTCCCAAAGCACCCATTCCACCCCCTGCCGGGCAGATGTGAACTGCTTCAATAAGAGAGCTACCTTCTGGGTTTTTTCTCTTCCTTCCTACGGTTGGTGCTTGTTGATCCCCCTCAAAGGCTCCAGTCTGTCAGAAAATCAGCTCCAGGCTTAACTTGCATTATCAGCCTGGTTGATGCAATCTCTTTCTTCCAGATTGCCTCAAAATAGATGGTGGATGACTTCTGGGACCAGCCGGTGACTTCAGATTTAGAGATTTGACTTTGAAATATAAAAGAGAAGAAAATAAAAAATAAAAAAAAAAGGAGGGAAAAATCGAAGTCTTTAACATCTGATTTGAAAAGGTGATAGCCTCGGAGAACGGTCACCAGACTGGGGGAATGATTGCAAACAGGAAAATAAGCGCGGCTCCACCGAAAGAGGCAGAACCTTGTTGGCTGGAAATTCAAGACACGCGTGTTTCACTCCCACTGGTTTGTATCGACAGTAAATCTGTCCGTCCGTTCCAAATCGGTTTGCTTCTGTTTTTAATGGATGCAAAGGATTAAAGTTTTCCTTGAATTATCCTTGTTGGAAATTCAATAATGTCAGGATTTAGTGTCTTTGAAGAAAAGTGCACACAAACAACTAAAGTGGCTCTTGTTGTAATTTCTTTCTAAAGTAAAATGTGTAAAAAGCCACATAAAAAGCGAGAGGAGGACTCCTTTGAAATCAAAAAGCTGTTAGGAGTTTGCTCTTCGATGTTAATCTGACTATAAGTAGCCATTTACAGAGTACAAAGACAAAGCCGGACGTCAGTGTTGGGTGGTAAAAAATCCCTCTGCATGCAAAGGAAGAAATAATGATGCCATTATGTGGTGTAACCAAACAGTGGAATGGCTTGATATGTTATAATATCCTCTCTGAGACCTCCGTTAAAACCCATTTCCATTAAAGGAGCGGGGAGCTACACTTATTAAAGGCAGAAGAAGATTTCAGAAAGAGACGGCGGAGGTGTCCGAGCACCGTCTTCTGCACCTCGGTGGGTTCTGCTTGTTCCTGTTCGCCCACCGAACGGCGGGATTACCAGCCTCCCGCCACCATGACAGTTCATTTTCTGCATGATCTCCCAAAAGTCGATAAGATCTTGTAAAGACAAATAACAGATAGCGGTGGCTAACTGATGCAGTTTGGGGGGGTGGCGGGGCATGCCATTAATCATGCTCTCCTCAGAGGCGTGGGGGGGTGGGGTGGGGGTGGGGGGGGGGCGGAGGAGGGTCTGAGTCGCTGAGCATTAATACAATCACCAAATGATGTATGAATGAATTCACAGCTGGAAGGGCCTCCATTACCCGGAGTTCTGCCGGGCCTGGAGGTGATGCTCATGTGAAGAAGCAGAACAGGTACGTGAGCCGCCATATTGGAGATTTTGCCACAAAGCATTGAAATCTGCAGTTTTATAACTGCAGCTGTGCGTGTTTCCCGTCCAACTCCGACAACATGATATAAGATATTTGAAGAAACAAGCAAAGGCAGACTCGGCGAAGTTGAGCGGTACAAACCGCCTGACATTACACTCAAATGTCAAGTGCTTTAAAGCTTAAAGTCACATAAAGAGAACAATTTTCTGCTGTAATTTCACAGCGAGCAAAGAGCTAAATACTGGGTGAGAGAAGCACCGTGTCACTTTAAAGTTGCGTACGGCGTAATAACTCACTTTTCTCCATTTCCCACGAACTGCTGCAGAAGGTTTCAGAGCGTCGCTGCAGCTTTCAAACGATTTGATCTCACAAAGCGAGCGGCGGCGGCGGCGGCGGCGGCGGCGGCGTGCAGCTGGTGACTCTCACATGCAGCAGCTACTGTATACCCAGGATGATCGCACTCCTCTGCCTGATGACTATTGCAGCCCTCTCGCACCCCGGCTGCATGAAAAGCCTTTTGTGAGGAACACATATCTCTAGTGAATTGGATTATTTTAAGCTTGTTGTGTTCGTTAGCAAATTAGAATTACTATAATTCCAAATAAGTGCAATTAGACCAATTAGTGGGAGATCTTTGAAACAGAGGTATGCCTGGATCACTTTTTTTTGTACCAGATTATTTTTGACGACTCATTGAATTTTTTTACGCTGATGATGACTCACTCTCAGTTTTAGTCCTTTATTCCGTATACTTGTCAGTTTCCTGGGTTCAGAAGTGAGAGCCACATTGACTCGCTGTAATAAAAACTTTTTGCTCTGCCTCTTGTTAATTTATCTTCCTATAGCCTCAGATCGAGCTGAAAACTGAATTCCACCTGCAGAACTGGCATTACTGAATAAATGACACGCAGCTTTAGAAACAGATTCACTGGCAGTGTGAACTACACTACGGTGAAGCTAATTAAAACTGGCCACCCTCTGTTTAATTGTACAAAAATCTGTGAGATGCTGTAACTTGTGATATTGTGCTTAAAAGGCCTTCAGTTGTATTGAGGTCAGACCAGCGGTTGAACGGCCTGCAGGCTTCATGGGAGTCGGCGGTAATTAATTTAACCTGTCATTGGCTGAGAATCGGAGAAGGGGGCGGGGCAGGTGAGCGTGCAGAGGCTGTGTGTGTGTGTGTGTGTGTGTGTGTGTGTGTGTGTGTGTGTGTGTGTGTGTGTGTGTGTGTGTGTGTGTGTGTGTGTGTGTGTGTGTGTGTGTGTGTGTGTGTGTGTGTGTGTGTGTCCGGTTGGAGGAGAATGAAGAAGCGGCCCGGTTCTGCTCAGTAATGAAGCGTCTTTACAGACATGAAACTGGTCTTACTTTGCAGCACTACAAAAGTAACACACAGTGACTACCTGCTATACGCTGCGTAGTAACTGGTACCGGGTATTCACCTGATACCTGCTACCTGGTCCTGGGTACTTGTTACCTGCCTGGATCCTACTACCTTGTATCCGCTACCTGCTACTTTCCTGGTATGTGGGCGGTTTTGCAGGAGCTTGACGCTCGATGTGGTTTCAGAGTTTCTCCTTCGGCTCTTCTCGCTCGGCCTCTTTGTCTTTTTATCACCTGGGGAGGCTGCGAGGTCTTTATGTCTGTCAGGGGAGGAGAGGGCCTCTCTTTAACTCTCAAAGCACTCTGTGCTTCATTTTATTTTAAGACAATTGCTCTAAAAACAAAGATTGATTGATTGATCGATCGGTTGAATATAGAGCGGACATGGAACCTTCCGACATCTGTGTGTAATCCAGCGTTTGACTTCACCGCAGACCAGAGATCCAGACGTCTGGCTTTCCTCCAGAGGCTGGAAACGAGTATAAAACACAGCGTGATCAACACCTTCAGCAGAGCAGCTGCAAACGCTCCATCTGCATCTATTGACAAGGACTTGAGAAGTGCTCGGGGCCTGGTGCATGTCATGATGACATTCGCTATGAGCCGAAAATGGAGAAAAGTAGTTCTGATGCGACTCCCACGGACACTACAGAGTGCCTGGTGACGTGTGCAGCCGCATCACCACATCAGGCTGCAGCAGGATGTACACATGCTGTCACTTATACTAGGTTTGTGTACACGCTCCATATGATCGTTTCATTTTGTGCAATGTTTGCTATGTAAAGGTTGAAATGATCAATCACATGCACTGAGTGGGAGTAGGAGAAAAGTAAAAATGCCAAAGCATTAAGTTGTTATGGGAAGTGAAACAGAGCTGTTTTACATTTTTATCATTAACATAAATTCCTGACATCCAGACGCATTATTCATCCCAATGTGCAGAACACGTATTCAATAATGCTTTCTCTGACTTTCATCACTTGACTGTTGTTTAAAGGAAAAAAAACCATGAAGACGAAATGTGAAAAGGATCAAATACAGCCACTTTCCCATTAAAGGGCTGAACAATGAACAGAACAGCATTGAGATTAATTGCTGCTGAAGCAGTGAACAGTAAGATGGATGCACCTGAATGCACCACGAGCTTCAAACCAAACAAGGATTAAATATGGGTGTTTCCTGTCAGTGCTGCAGAATCTGTTTGGGAGCGTCTTGTGAGGGATCTGCATGTTCTCCCTGTGCACTGCAAACTTTATTAAAAACACTTTGACTCTGTCTCCATGGAAACAAGAAAAAACGCGACTTTTCTGAAACGCTGCTGCTGCATATGATCTCCACGGCCGTAGAGAACAGTTCTTCTGCACAATAAGAACAATGTTTCCTCCAGAGTGTCATGAATCCCAGTCAATATCCTCCTGGGACTTGGTACTTTTATTTTGACAGTCACCATAATAACAATCCAACTTGACGGTCTGTCCACTAGAATGTCTGCGTTCTCCCAGTGTTCATGTTTAGAGCATGTTCCTCTCTGTATTTGTGTGTGTAGTTTCATTATAAAAGAAAACAGCACCCACTAGTGGCCCAACATGAAAACTGCGTCATAGTTTTCAAAATGTTGTAAATTCAAAACTTTTCTGCGTGTTTGATTTTTTTTTTTTACCTTTCATGACCTGGTGATTTGTGTGCAGTACAAACTACCTGTTATCCAGCTCTAAATATATTTCATTGGGATGGAGCAGGTATGGAAGGAGACAGATTCATCTGCTGTTTACAATGAACCTCAACGCTTTGTTTCGATTATTTCCTGTGGAAATAGGGAATCTTTACTTGGATATACTCAAAGGCAGCATGCGCCATAAGCTACTTCAGTTAAATGGATTCCTGTGTGGTCAGCGGAAGGTCGGCTGAAGTCCCTCTTTTCAAATTGGAGAATCCTTTTAATGTGAATTAAAAAGCATCGTCGGAGTGGCTTTGAGTTTCTGTTAAATATGTTTGCTTTTTGCACATCATTTGTTCTGAGTGAAAATGTAATGCTTTTTTTTAAAGAAACGCTCATTTAAATGCCTTTTAGGGCTGATGTTATGGCCTGTGCTGCCACAGTCGTTCAGCCTTTCATCCCATTTATTTATTTATTTATTTATCACCCAATGTTCCTCTAACTGCCCGGTAATGAGAATACTGCAGGCCAGATTTTGTCTTCATAAAAGCAGCGACAGTGCATTAAAAGCCCCGCTTCTACAGCGAGTAATGATACACCAGACATCAGTTACTGTGGGCGACCGGCCGGTGTCTCGGTGGCGCCGCAGTCCCCCGGCTCTTCCTATAAGTTGAGTCCGTGGAAAAAGTGTGCGTAACGCGACAAATGTGCGCCGAGACGCGTTAGAAGGGAAATAAAGCAGCAGGTTGGAGGAGTCGGAGGAGCTGCAGTCGGTCCTGCCTGTGGGAAAATAAAGCCCATTGATCTGACTGCTGGCATTGTCAAGACTCTTGTTGTTGACATATCGGAGGAGCGGCTCCATGTTCTACTGCATACCGTTACAAATGAGAACAATCCACGGCCGTCTTTCTCCCCTCCGCCATAGAAACTGTGACTTGGAGTCTGGATATTCTGACACAGCGTCGGAGCTGAATAGCTTTCTTTGTATCTTCACTTATCGCGCCGGGCGGATTGAACAGGGCGAATCAGTCTGCAATAGAAACCCAACGAATCTGTTTTCGCACTCCCAGATAAGCATTGCAGCGTCAGACAGGGAATGGGAGTTTCCATTTGGAAGGCCTTTTGAATCTGGTGAACGGCTCCCCAATTGTTGGTTGATTCGTGGAAAATGGTAATGATATGAAATATAATGAGGGGCTGATAAGAGCTAAGTTCTCCCATAAAATCCAGCCGGCCCACGCTAATATAGAAAAGATATAGAAACAGAGAGAGCAAGTGGAAGAGACAGCGGAGAGGCACTGAATACAATGGAGTCAGCAATAGATCCACCGCATGTCTGACATCAAGCAAATTAAATGTATAACACATTAACATCTCTGACTTTCTTGTGGATGCTCATTTGCATTTGTTCAAAGAGGAGCCAGTTTACTTGCAGCCGAACCTCCGAATCTGATATACATTCTGGGTGTTGCACATATTTGCTTGATCTGTCGTACTCGGAGCTGGTGTAACACGAGCTTTGATAAATAATTAAACAGTTATTTACAACCAAAACAGTTGCTTATATGGCATGTTTTATATTCCGCTGCATTTCCATCCCATTAATAATTTCAACATAATAATGATCACCTTTTTATTTTTACTTTGAAAGAAAAAAACCGAACTGTTTACAGCCGATACCCGGCTCATTTGATCTACTCCGCTGACTCGGTACTCGGCAAACAAGTCGTAGAGCCATCAACACAGTTGATAAAAATGTCATTAGCATTGTTGGATCCCAGAATACAGCAACGCGCTTGTTGACACTGAGCAGTGAGTCACTTTCCATAAACAAGAGCCTTACAAGTACGACGAACTTCATTTGTCCTCAGGGGAAGTAGATAATTACAGCGGCGAAGAACACAAACCAACAAAAGCGTTGAGGAGTTAAAAAAAAAACCAACTGTCACGGTGACGTGAGGTGGAGTGGAGATTCACCAGCTGCTTTTGGGATAATTCATAAAACATAAGGTTAAAAAACAACAACAGCTTTTACAAGTCGTATCAGTCAACATCAATGTAACTGTTGATTTTTCCACCAGTATATAGTTTGTAGATGAAAATGCACTGTGTGTATCATCGTCCTGAAAATGTCCGACAACACAGAGAAGTATGTAAGTGTTGTACTTAACGACAATTCGGTGGTACTTGAACTTTACTGGAGCGCTCTCGTTTTATTTCAAACTGCCGGGTACCAAGCTACCACCTAATGAGTACTGGTACTTTGTAATGATTGGAGTGGGAGTGCAGGTCCAGGTGGGTGGGGGAGGGGGGGGGGTGCAGTGGTTAACTCACCTCAAACCATTATAAAGCGGTTCGATTCCAGGGCTCAGTGCAGCCTGCATGTTCTACCTGAATCTACTACAGGGACGTCAAACATGGACCAAGCGTGGACAGAGAGACTCCACCTTCCAAACAACCAAGACAAACGTAAAAGATGTCAAAGAAAACATCGATTTGTTTATTTTATTCACACATTTTTGAAGAATAGTGGACAAAACACAACAGTGAGATATCGGCGATGCTGCCATTACAGCGAGCCGCCTCGCTGCTACCAAACCAGCCTCAAAGCGTCAACGTGGAAAAACAAACAACCAAAAAACATAATTGTTTGGTTTTTGCAAAAATGTCGATATTTTCATTGCATATATAATCTGCAGCACAAGAAGAAAATGTTCTTTTTACTGGTCCGGTCCCCCCGAGGTAAGTTAGTGATTAGACTAATTGAAGCCAGGGTGTATTTTGCATTTTAAAATGTTGGAGTCAATATAGTCGTTCATTAAGGATACACACTATGCAGCACTCGCTCCATTATGAGTTTTTGTTTTGTTTAACAATTTATTACATGATTGGATTTATTCCATTTAAAATGGTCAGAGGTGTTATATATATTACTTTCCGTTATTTAAGATGAGTGCCTGGAACATTGTTGATGTTTTCTGAAACAAGATAATTAATTTGCAGGAGAGAGAGAATCCTTTACACCTCCTACCTGTTCTCCATGTTTAGTTGAAGATTAGAAAAACAAAGTTGAAGAATTTAGTTGCCGAAGCTCAGATATTTTGGCACGTAGCTTTTCTCCCACCTGCTCCTCGAACAAACGTCCCTTTAGCCGCGACAAAAAGTCGGGATGTTTTTGTTTTTGTTTTAAATCTGATTTTAATATCCTTGGAGAAATGTCCGAGTGTACACAGAAGCTTCCTCACTGGTTTCCATTTCTGCAATCAGCACTCAGATTTTGCTATTTGATGGAAACTGAGAGGGCAATTAACGTGTCAAGTTCTTGAAAATTCAAAGGAAGCCGTAATGAGATGAAAGTTTGCCGGGTTAAAGATAATAGGAAGGGTTAGATGATAAAAGGATAACACTGTGATCTTTCTGAAGGATTCTTCAATCCCCGGTCGCGTCGCCTACACATTGGCTTCCTCCGTATTTCTTCCGATGAAACTCCCCGCGTACACCGAGAAGCACAAAGAGGAAGGTTTTCCGCTGCCAAGACGTCTCCGAAATGAATTCATTTAAAAACGGGATGAGCTGCACAGATGGACGAAGATGGCCGAGGGGGAGACGGAGACCTCAGCGTCACCTACAGAAGAATCAACGTAGATTTAACAGAAATAGATTATATAACAATAATCTTATTACGCTTTTGCCTAAACTTGTCCTGAGGCGAGCTTGTGCAGCAGGAGGCGGCGGTCCGGACCTCTCGGCTGTGAAAACTCAGTTTGAATGTCAAACCTTCGCAGGTCTTCTCTTTACCGCTGACCGCTCCTCTTTAATATTTGTCTTATCTTTTCCGTAAGGCTCATCTCCCAGCGAAATCCCATTTCAGCTGTAAATTTTTACAACTCGCTTAGCCACACACGTTGTCCCCCTCTACCCTGACTACCCCCCCCCCCCCCCTCCCCCATGACACACACACACACACACTCACACACACACACACACACACACACACACACACACACACACACACACACACACACACACACACACGGTCTCTACAGCTTCCTGTGCTCTTGGAAGAAGAGGGTGATAAGTATAATCATAAGTGACTGGCTCAGCTGCTCGCGTCTGCCTCCTCGGCTACAGAGCCCCGATGTATTCTCATGATATCCAGGCACAGCTGTAAATGCCAGTGCACAATTCACACGAGATGAATTTGCAAAACACACACACACACACACACACACACACACACACACACACACACACCACTCCAGGTACTGCATTGTGCATGCCGTTTGTTGTTAAAATGCCATAAACATGAGCGAATCTGCAGCAGAAGCCAGTTAGAGATCATTTCTGAGGTATGCAGACGGGTTTTGCTTCGTCTCTGGGGAGTTTGATTCTGCCTTACCTATCTTTGTGTTGTCTCTCCGAGGTAGTTAGCATTCTCATTCCCACACGCTGAACACGTCCTCTGTGTATACGTTTCTATATGTGTCCACGTACAAACTATAGACACACGCTGTTTACATGTTCACAATAATTATGTCTTTCCCTGCTGCCGCGCTGCCAACGAGCCTCCCACTACGCTATCAGACGTCGTTAGCCATCAGCAGCATGAGACAAAGAGGCCAAAGCATGACTTGTTTACAGAATGAAATAGCCGGCTTGAAGACAGTAGATTAGAATTGACTGCCCGGCTGGTAGACCATACCTGGGTAGTAACCGATTTCATTTCTCACTGATCTCCACTGAACAGGGAAAGTGGCATTTAATTGAGTGTATGGACAATGATCACCCAGTAGGAATAAATTTCCAAAGAAATGGAATTTAAATTGCATCAGGGAGAGGGCGCCACGTTCCCGGACCAGATATTGATCACGGGGGAGACGTCTGGCAGCGCCTGCATGTGCATCTGGTCAGTGGGTTGAAGCTCAGAATGGAGCTTCCACTTCGTTTCTGGGTGTAGAAGGAGTCATCAACGGCGAGATGAAGGCGGCTCGGCCTGAACATGGCACCTGTACTTAGTATGTGCCAATCGCTGTGCAGCATATCCTCAGGCTCAATTAATCAGCTGCCCACCTTTGGAGATCGGCGCCCTGGACCACATTGAAAGGTACCTGCCGCCGTCTGTGCCAGTTGTAACCCTGGCAAGGCACAAGTGGAACAGGTTGGTCTACCCTGGCAGGGGGGCAAGATGGTGTTAATACAGACTTTGGGAGATGATTTCCTTTGAGGGAGATCCAATCCAGTGTCACAGCATGGTGCTGCGGAAGTGGTTGAGCCTCCTACTGATGGAGTTTCTAATTCAATCTGTTCCAGATCAGCATGAGGGGGGGGGGGGGGGGGGGGGGGGGCACTGTTCCCGCCAAGGAGTAACCTCCCATTCTGCTCACCAGTCACAGACGATAATCAAGGTCCGTTGATTCCAGAGGCCGATAGCTGATCAATGGAGGAGCTGAGCATTCGCGTCGGCTCATTCCTCCGTTTCTCTGTTCGTCTTTGAGCAGTTTAGCATAATCCTGCAGGATTGGCGTGTTTGCTGCCCACTGAAATATGCAGTGTACCTGTGTGTTTGGCTCGGACTGATGCAAAACAGTGTCAGCCTCATTAGAGTAAACACGTGAGAGCGGCTCGTCCCAGCTCAGACACTCCGGTGCATTGCTGCCATCTAGCGGTTGAATCCGGTGCAGCTCGACTGACTGCAGGCTTGTGAGTGGGAACAAATGATTTCAGCCCCACCGGATCATTCTGGGAGGGGGGAAAAAATTTGAAGGAATTTCTGTGTATGAGATGTCAAACAGAAATGTGTGGAGCTGCAGCAGCCTTATATAACCATACACTGAACCAAATGATCAAACTCAGGGTCAGGGGAGGCAGAGGAAACACACACACACACATCCATACAGACAGTTTTATCCCCAGATTATACACAAAAACACAACCCGAACTGAAACATCCTCAGTGTAAAGCAGGAATACTAACCACTACACTCTGTGGTCACTCCAGGTCGTGTGGAGTGATATTAGTTTTAATTACATCGACTGCACTTACCAGGCCCAGAGACTTTCTTCATAAACTTGAAGATTAATTAAAACTATCTCTGACCAGACTGACAGACTGAATTTGTTTCATCCAATCAAGAGACTCCCGAGACCTTGTGGCCACTGTGACATCATTAATGGAGGTTTAGCAGCTCCATAAATCTCTTCTCATGTTGGATTCTGGTTCTCTTTCCACCCACAGGATTGTGCAGCGGCTTGTGGGCCGTCAGAGATGAAAAGCTCCACGTTTCCCCCACAAACAAGCTGCTACCAAACCAAAAATATGTTCCTCTTCCTCAGTGTACTCATTCAAACACCTTTCTTCTTCTGCAGGAGCTCCACTTTTTAAAAAGTGACAGAATGCAATGAGAGGTACTACTATTAATCTGTTGTATAACCACATGTGCAGAGAAAACAATGTAGGAACTGGAACACATTCTTTCAGTTTTGAATTATACACACTGGGTTTTCTAAAGGGCGTTTAGCTCTCCTGTGGCTACATTTAGCGTATTGCAGTCCCTCTGTAATTCCCACCTCACAGGCATCATGATTAAAGCCTCTTCAGCAGCCGAAAAACACATAAAATCATCAAATAACTCCAAAATAAGTGAAGCAGAGCCGTCACAGCTCGCATGTTAATCCTGGAACTGCTGCAATTAACTCTAAGCTGACCCGGCACAGTCCACCTCACTCCAAAAGGAGAACTATGGTTCAAATCTGGATGTATTTTACTAAGAAAGTAAATCATTTTATTTCAAACCTGCACACAATATAACTTGCATAACATAAACAAGTTCATGGTTTGAAAAGGGGATGGATGAAGCAAACGCTTATATAATCCCAATCCCCCCACTCCCCCTCACAAGAACAACATCACAATATATAATAAAACATAGAATCATACAACAAGACAACGAGCAGCCGGACACTCTGACCCCTCACCCTCTCACCCCTCGCCCCTCACTCCTCACCCTCTCCCCCCCTCACCCTTAACGCTCACAGCCGAGGGCATCTGTCTCTCTCTTCCAAATATTTTATCAGCACATTTCTTTTAAACATTTTTTTCAATTGGATAATGGGAGAGCAAACTCTGAGCTCCTGGGCCAAACCATTCCTCAAGAGAACTCCAGCACTGAGATGCACACGGATTTTAAAGTAGTTCTAACTTCTGGTTGGTACAGTTTGTTACTCCCCCTTAAGTTGTATGCATGATGCTCGTCTCTATCACACAATCCTTTCTGTATATTACTGCATCCATTGATAACATAATGATTGAAAGAGTTCAACAAATTGTATTTTTAGGGGTTGTGATAGATGGGCGGATCTCTTTGAAACCTCATATTAGTTATTTGTGGACAAAAGTTGCAAAATGAGTTCTGAGGAGGGAGAGCCGTGCTCTCCATCACCCTCATGATACTGGACCTGCGTTTGTCATGTTTAAACTATTGTGTAGAAGTCTGGGGAAATTGTTACGCTACAAAAAAAGGCTGTAAGAGTTGTTCATAAAGGAAAATATAATGATCACATTAACCCACTTTTTTAATAATCATCAGTTTCAAAATAAAACAATTGTTGCACCAGAGGATCCACCTTTAATAAATGCTAGATAGAAGATTTTCCTTTGAGCCTCTAATTTATTATAATTTTCACTAAAGCATGAAGTTGTAAAGTCGCATGTAAGTAATACTATTTCTCTAGTATATTGATACTGTATTACTTGTGCCTTTACCTGATTTGATTACATTTTTAACCCTGACTCACTCTCACAAGTTTCCCTGTGCCTGTTCATAAAATATGTGTGGATATTTCTAATCTTGCTGCGAAGCAGACGATCATTCAAATTAGCCACAACATATAACCGTTCCATAACTCGTCTCTGTAAGTGTTTGTTGTGTTTTTCTGTCAGTTCTTTTTTTTCAGTGCATTTAATAGCCACAGTTAAACCTTGTATATAATCAATATAAAATTTTAGTTATTCAAATTTTATCATGCCTCATTTGATATCTAATTTTTGTATTCTATTTATTCTCTGCCTTCTAATCTGTGTGTAGAAATGCTATAAAATGTATATTTAATTTAATTTAATTTAATTTTATTTTATTTTATTTTATTTTATTTTATTTTATTTTATTTTATTTTATTTTATTTTATTTTATTTTATTTTATTGTATTTTATTTTATATATCTGACGTATATCTGGGAAAATATCTGACCGCAGTGCTGCCAAGATTATTTTCTTTTAGAAACCCCAGTCATTTTAGGTTTTTATCTCTTTGAGAAGTTTCTTTTCCATTTCTTGTGATTTTAGCTATTTTTTTCCTCCATTTTAACCAGTTAAGTTGAACCTTTTTTTATAAACGCCCCATTAAAAGCCCCTGATTCCCGTCATTATCTCAACATCTGCACCAACACTTTTGGTATTCTCGTCACCAACCCAAAGTGCTTTTCTACACGTCTTTTCCATCTAATCAGCTGCACTTCTCGATCCTGATAAGAGTGTTTCTCTGGTTCCTCCTGCCAATGCCTGCAGAGAGATCTAATTGCCACCCCTCCTCTTCAAACAGCCTCCCGCCACACTGCCTCTCAACTTGTCAGGTTAATCGGAAGGAGACGTATTGACTTGTATCCTCTCATTATTATAAATGTCTCTATCTGCGGGCATCGAGATTCATCAAAAGGAATATTTGAAGCTTTGAGCATTACAATTCCTCAACTCGGTTCTATTTATAATTTTAAAAAATGTTATTCTTTTTTTAATGTTTCACCCTGACAGACCAGACTTTAATGTGGAAGGACTGCACACACTAAAAATGTGATGGAATGTGGATTTTTTTGGGGGAGTATAAAGTCCCTGGCAAACACATTTCAAACTCGTAATTACAGTCGCATTAATAAAATATCAGCCTGCTCAGCTTTGATATTCATCCTGTTTCATGTCGACTTGTTGTTTCTGATTCCCGTCAGCACTTCCAGGTTCCACGTCCACCGGCTGGAAGGAGAAGACATGAACAAATCCGCCCAAACTTTCCCTCTGCTGCTCCTTCCCTCTGTGTTCCTCCTCCACCTGTCTTTCAAAGTGGGTCTTCATCTGAGTGTGACACCGGATGTGGAGCATCATCTTCATCAGGGTCTTCCTTCATCATCTCCGGCCTGCACAGATCTCTTCCTCTGCCGCCTGTCAAACCCACCCGGCTTCTCTCCCTCCGTCTCCTGCGCTCGCCCGGCCGTCTCTTCTTTAGCTTCTGTTTCGGCTCTGTTTTATTATTCTTTTCATCCCTCGCTTCTTTCATCTGCCTCTCTAGTTCACTTGTTAGCTTGCAACATTTTTTGAAGTCTTGAGGTCATCGGGACAACTCCTTCCCTCCAAACCGCTCCCTCCTCTTCCTCGGTAGCTCGCCCCGTTCCTCTCCATTGACTACGTTCTTATTTCCTCTCAATTTCGCCCTCATATTCTCATTCTGCTCTTTTTCTTTATTGAGGATTTCTTTGCTGTGTTTTTTTCCCCTGCTCTGTATTCTCTCTTTCCTGGAGCTGTTGGTGCCTCACTAATAATGTAATTTCAGCCTTCGCAGTGTCTCTGCCGCCGTAGTTTCTTCATTGCCTCTGGTAGTTTGTCCTTTGATTGCAGCAACTATTTCTCCACTGCCGTTTCCCCGCTCATTTCCCCGGTCGTGATTGTTTCCAATATTGCCTCACATTCTTTCAGCACTTACATCAACATGTATATGCTTCCCATGTACAGTGTTTGGAGGCTGTGAAAACTCCATTAACTGCTTTAAAATCATCATCTCATCTGTAAGTCACACTAACATATGAACACAAAGGTACCCTGACACATCTGCTGCTGGAGGAAGTGAGGGAACTAAAGGTGGTGTACACTGTGGGATTTGACGCAGTACTTTACTTGACAGTAAAGCAGTTTTCTTCATTTGTGGCTTTGACTCTGAGGTCTTGTATTCGTATAGTGAGACTGTTGCTGTGAGTCATTACGAGCTGCTGCAAGCCTCTACGAGCCGTTTCAAGCCACCTTACAAGTCCTCAGACAATATTGACTGTGTGTCCTGCAGTTTCTGTTTCCATGGAAACCGCAGAAATGCTGAAAACTGTCGTTTTCATGTTGGGCCACTAGTGGGTGCTGTTTGTATGTATGCAGAGAAGTGTAAGCTGCAAACATTTGCGCTCCTTCAAAGTCTCTTCTTCGTACCCACGCAGTATCTGTATCTAAGAAATAAACACATGATTTACAGTCTGTCTTACTTTTGTCCTTCTCATTCATTTTAAGGAATCGTCACGTAATACTTTACAGGTTGTATTGGGGAGCATTTACCCAGTATGAGTTCTCCGTGCATCCCTAAAATTACTAATTGTTTTTCTTTACATACAGTAAATTCAAAGTCAGTGAGCAAAAATTGTGGTTTTTTTTTTACAACCACATGAATTCACCACCAAAAAAGTAGACGTTCGCATTTCTTCGACAGAAAACAACAGAAGAGTAATTCTTCCCGCAGCGGATCACAGTCATGTGTCGTGAAGCTCTGCAGGCGCTGTGGGACGAAGGTTCAGTCAGGGACGCGAGCACAACTCGTAGCTGTCCGTGGGCCAAAATCCTTCAAGAAGTATCACAAACGATTGAATCACCGAACTGGCTGAGGACGTGACTAACGTGTTAATTGAGCAGATCACTGTGGCGTGTTCGTGACACAGCCAAAGCCTAAATGTCTAATCAAGCGAATGTCCCATCAAGTCTGATATCTTCATTAATTTAACTATCAGAAATGCGTCAATCCAAGGCAAATGGGGAAAGGTCAAGGTATTAGTCATTGAAGTATTTGTCAGAATAAATTACATGGAACACAGAGACAGTAATTCTGTGTAAACAGTGTCGAGCTCCTGCGAAATGAAACACACAGCTTGACTTTGTTGTACACGTCAAGGTTAATAAATGGATACCGACACTGCGCGGCGCTCGGCTCCCATTGTAAATCTCACGGCGGCTTTTCTTGTCTGTTTTTACACTGTGGCGCTGACAGATGTACAATCCTCCCTGTGACTTGTGTTGAGGGCGATACGCTGCTTCTGCCTGAGCTGCTCGCCGTGTTCAGGCCCTCCGCTCCCACCCCGACATCCACACAGGTACGTCTGAACAGCATCCGCGCTGATTGCCCCGGTCGGCAGACAGAAGTGACAGGCGAGGACAGCAGCACACCCAGGAAGATTACAGACGAAGCTTTGTGTGACGAGTTCAAAGCCGTCTGTGAGGGAAAACCTCAGCGACAAAACTCACAGAAATGAGAGGCTATGACAGACACAGAGGGACAAACAGGAACTCGTGCTCCATCCACACACAAAACACATTTTAAAAGCTCAAAATATAAAAATTTTTTGTGTCGATTACTCTTTGATTTGGTACATTTTTAATGACCTCTGGTCTTTGTGAACCTGGTCTGAGAGAAGAAGAGCTGTAGTGATCACTTCTCACCACAGATGGCGCCAAAGTGCTCTAGATAGACACATTTGTGTAGAAGTTGGCAGGCTGGTTTTGCAGACTGAGGCCATGTTGACACGACAACATGTTCAAATGAAAACGCACCAACGTTTGTTGAATTATGGGGGTCCGTTTAGACGAGACCAGAAGTCTGAGCCACTGAAAACTAAAAGTTTTTTTAAACGCTCTGACGCCATCGTCGTGTAAACAGGGAAAAATGCTGCTACTGCACATGATGGACAATACGAACAAAGTTTTCCTCCAGAGTGTCACGACTCCCGTCCATATTCTCCTGGGACTTGGTACTTTTATTTTGTCAGCCACCGTAATAACAATCCAACTTGGTGGTCTGTCCACCAGAACGTGTTCTCTCATTGTTAGTGTTTATGGTTCTCTGCAGGCATATGTGCATGGGTTCATTACGAAAACAAAAACAGCACCATCTTGTGGCCAGGCATGGTAACTCCATTGTTTCTGCCGACTGGACATCGTTTTCAGAACATTGCCTCGTAGACACGACTCCTTTCTGAAATGACATTACATAAACGATGTGTTTTTACTTGAACCGTTGTCGTGTATAGGGGGCCTGAAGATAACCGGCGTCATCATGTAAATCATCAGTTCTGTTTTTATTAAACATGAAGTTCCTGTTTCCTCATCAGATCCACTGAGTGTCTGTAGGTGATAATGGATGGTTTGCTTTGTGATGGATGCTTCTTCAGTAAAAACCTCCAGCTTCCTTTCTAAACCAATCCTGAGCCGATCGTGTGAATGGTACATCCATCTCATTAACCGTTCCACAGTTTTTTCATTAACACAATTTCATTTGCATAAATGTAATTTAACGTGACACTTTAATGAGCTCAGCCTTCACGTCATGTCTGCTTCTCTGGAAGGAGAAGCGACAGGAGCTTTCCACAGCTCCGTGAAATGTCCTCTATTCATACAGTCCAGACGAAGAGGCAAAAGGCAGGACGCCCGGTGTGCTGGGAGACGGTGCAGAATCTCCTCAGGTGGGATTTCCAGCTTGACGTGGGGCAGAAGGAGAACAGAGATCAAATCAATAAGATCTCCAGGTTTTTCTTGTGCAGCGTCAACTTCACCATTTTGCTTTATTAGATTTTAGATGAAACGAAATGAGTTTGGAAAACTTGATCCTTGTAAGTCAGATCAGATCAAAATATGTAGAAATAGAAAAGTAGGGCTGTTTGACTTTAACAACAACAATATTAAATGTTTGTTATTTTTTTCCCCATTAATCCGACTGAACATGTCAGTTTCACTTGTTCTGGTGATCAGTGATAAAATGACCACTTCAGGAAGTGTTGATTTTATTACTGTGATTCAGGTTTCTCCTCATTCAGGGCTGGTTTCTTCTCTGCTCGGCTCAGCTTGACCTGTTCAGCAGAAATCAGCTGCTGGTGTGACTGACGAGACACCAGAGGGTCGACGACACGTAATGTTGGGATCCATTCAGACAAAACCGGGAAATTCTAGATCAACTCCTGTAATCATTTGATCGATCGATAAAGTGAAGCTGTAGAATAAACTCTAACCTTGAACTCCGTCGGCGAGAAGGAAAACCACACCGTCACACTGGAGTTCAATTATTCACGTTGCTTTGAGGGGAAATGGGATTTAATCTCACACCACCGACCTCAACAAGGGAAACATTCAGCAGATTCAAGAGTACGTCTGTTTCCATTCATGTCTGATATTTAAAAAGTACACCCAGACTCAATAAGCAGGAATACCAGATGGGATTCATTCTGACTGGACCATTCGTCCAGAACTACAACTCAGCGGGTTTGATATTCATGTTGGAGACACCTGCAGTTCTTCACTGAGATTTACGTCTGGACTCCGACAAAGCGGACCGACATTTAAAAACCTTGGATTCTTTAACTTCGTCTATCTCAGCAGTGAGTTTCTCCACATGACTCATTTGAACCAGCAAAGAAAGAATCAGTGTTTTCCTCTGGTTTAAGGAAAAGTGGATAGGAAAGGAGACAGGAGGGACTATTGGGACGCACCCCTGCTCGGCCTCCACTCACTGCTGTATTCTCACCTGATGTTGTTCTTTCTGGTTCCTGTGATACTTTGGACTTATCAGCTGTGTCCTTGTGCTCACGTTGAAGTCCTCCCTGTGGTTCCCGCTGCAGTTTGACCGCTCAGTGCCAAACACAGTACAGACATGTCAGAGTCCCTTTACAGAGAGAAACAATAATTCCACATGAGCAAGCCTTCAGCGACCAGAGAGGGAAAGAAAACCCCTTGATTATTGAGTGATTAACTCAAACAGAACAAACTAACAAGCCCACACCTCCTCTTGACCTCCAGCGAACTGATGTAACACTGTGGAATGAGAAACACACGTCCACGTATTCAGCTGCATCTTGATTACAGTTCAGGATTGAGTGAACGCTGCTGTGCACATCCTCATCCTACAGAGGTCATGGGCCACGCCGTCGGTTAAATAATATAAGTTTTAATACATACCAAAAATCCAAAAGGCAGAAAATCGAAGCTCTAAAATGTTTTTATTTGAAGAAGATGGAAAGTTAACAACTTGAACCAGAATGAAAGTGTAATTCCTCCGACGGTCCAGAGATCCAGTGAATCTGTGTGTGCGTGTGGGTGTGTGTGTGTGTGTGTGTGTGTGTGTGTGTGTGTGTGTGTGTGTGTGTGTGTGTGTGTGTGTGTGTGTGTGTGTGTGTGTGTGTCATGATCAATTTATCCATTTCGCATGAAGCGAAGTGAGGATCTCAGATGATACATGGCTGCCCTCTGGTGGCCAAAGCAGGGAACCACAGTGTGTCAGTGAACCTTAATCCTCGACGAGGGATTTAATCCTGTAATATTGCATCATTCCTCAGGTTGAACGGCCCATAGATATGTCACATTGTCTTGTATTTGAAATACCTTTATTTATACTTCATAGCCAAACCCTTTGTATTTTCCTTGTTGAAACGGAACCAGCAGACACTTCAGTTTAAACATTTTAAAATGTCAGGCAGGAAGTTCATAATTAATTCATCATTTGAAAAAAAATACAATGCAATTTAGTCATGAACATGTATTTAAAATGAGTTTTACCCATGTTACGCAGACAGAATTCCGATTGTTCTTTCAAAATCATTTCAATGGAACATCTCATTCTCACTTTAGAACTTCTTCTGTTCATCCCAAAGATCATATTGGCTCATGAGTACAAACAAATTCATGCTTCCACGATCACGTGACGAATACACCCACAGCCAAAACATTAGATGCACCACTTAGAGTCCTGGAAACGACATGTTGGCAGCATCTGGAGCTTCTCCGTGGCGTGAAGTCGATTTCATGTTAAACATGGTTGAGATTGTTTGATCTTTGTGAGCTGCTCTGTTCCCCGAGGTTATAAAGGGTTGGTCATCCTCAGGTGAAGTTTAAATAGTCATCAGGTGAGCGTGCAAAAATAAAAACCCTCCCAGTCACTTAAATCACATTTCTTTGTCATTCTCGTTTAAAGCTTTTGATTCTTTTATGTGATATTTTCTTATTATTGCAAACAAATCGTACGATCAGAATAGTATTATAGAAATTGTTGGATCTATAAAAAAAAGAAGCCAGGAGTTAAAATGATGTTCTAATCACATGCAGGAAAAGTTTAAAATTCTACTTCATATATACTTCAAGTATCATCAAGTCTTTTTTCTAGGACTTTGTGTTTTTTTATACTTCAAGACTTTTCCAGCTGCTGCAGGGGAGAAAAAACACCTTATAGCTGAAGACAAAACTGTTGTTTGTCCCTGTAACTTATATTTGGAAAGTAAAATATCTCAGGTGTCAGCATGATGAACACACACACACACACACACACACACACACACACACACACACACACACACACACACACACACACACACACACACACACACACACACACGCACACACACACACACACACGATTGATTGATTGACTCAAAGGGACAGTATCATAGTAATGATAAGAATTTAGATATAATTCTCTGTAGGGTCGGCATGAGGCCCGTTTCCACGACAACATTTCAAGAGAAAACACTTTTTTTTTGAGATCGTGTTTCAGAAAATGTTTGTGTTTACACTGCAACTTTTAGAAAACAATGTAGTTAGCATGTTGGGCCACTAGATGGTGCTGTTGTTTGTAATGGAACCACACACATGCAGCAGAGAACAAGATGCTTTAAACATACAAAACCACCAAGTCCCAGGAGAATATGGGCTGGGAGTGGCGGCACTCCGGAGGAGGACTTTCTTCTCACCGTCCAGCTACTGAGCATGTGCAGAACCACTAGTTACCACAGCGACTGCGCTGTAGAAGCATTTCAGAATAGTGGCGCTTTCCGCCGTTTACGTGGAGACTGAGTCGGGCTCTATTGTGTAAAAATGACATTTAAAAACTCACCTAAGAATTCTATTGTGTAAACGGGTCCTTAGTGTAGTTTAGTTTGAATAAATCAATCAAACATTCCTGGAGGGCCGAAAAGTACAACGTGTGCATTCTGCCTCTTCTGGTCCTTTTTGGAGTCCGTCTAGCACCATGTGACGACAAAACATCAAAAAATAGAATAAAAATGAATGCTAAGCTAACTTTATATCTGCCTTCACGTGAGATCAACAATAGAGCAACTGGTGCTAAACTCTTCTGTTATCGTAATGGTGAAGGTTAGCCTACAGCAGGTGTGTGTGTGTGTGTGTGTGTGTGTGTGTGTGTGTGTGTGTGTGTGTGTGTGTGTGTGTGTGTGTGTGTGTGTGTGTGTGTGTGTGTGTGTGTGTGTGTGTGTGTGTGTGTGTGTGTGTGTGTGTGTGACATGCAGCATGTGAAAACATTTCACACCACGCAGCTGGTGACGGTTGCCATGAAAACCGACGGGGGCAGATGGTGCCTGGATCTCACACACACACACACACACACACACACACACACACACACACACACACACACACACACACACACACACACTCACACACACACACACACACACACACACACACACACACACACACACACACACACACACACACACACACACACACACACACACACACACAGTTTATTTGAAGGTAAAAGATGTGGTTTATGTGTTTTTATCCGCCTTGCGTCTCACCCTGGAACATGAATGTATGAACGTCACACAGAGACGTGAACATGAGTTCAGGCCTCACAGAAAATCATTTTGCTCTCTTGGCTTCTGTTCAGCAGCAGTTGAGGGCGGGAATCACACTCGCACGCTAAAACACTTTCACAGACGTGTTGATGCAGGTTGAGCAGAGACGGATGTGTTTATTTATGCAGATTTGATTTAATCATTTGCAATACTGTTTATGTGCATCTGGACAGATGTTAGAGTTGTTCCCCCGAAGGTTTTCTCTTTTTGAAGATTGTAAATAAAGAAGATATATCTTGAATATATAGGAGTTTAATATGTAGTATTAATATATGCAGGGCTAAGCGGAGGCTGCTATCAGCATCGGAGAATGAAATGACAGAACCAGAGCGGTCTTTACAGGGAGGAGCTGAAGGACTACTTCCTGTCTGATCTGGACCAGAGTTCATTTCAGGGACTTTCTGGGAGATTCTGCTTCGTTTGGGCCGGTGCTGTGAACGCTCCCCTGAGCTCCGGTCCACTTGGACGCGTGAGTCTCGGATCACTTGCAGAAGAGCTGAGGTCCGACTCACGGCCAACGTGACGGCGTCAGGGACCTTCAGGGGACGAAGCGAGAGGATGTGATGTAGAGCGCAGTGCATTCTGGGTCGTAAACAAACAAACAAAGATAACGGCGCCAGTCTGACGAAGCAGAACAAGTTGGACAATATGTCATGGGCAGACATGAAGAAGTGAGGAAGAAGAAGTGAGGAAGAAGAAGTGAGGAAGAAGAAGTGAGGAAGGTGCGCATTGATATCTGGTCTGAGGACTATTTAAAAAAATGTCCCCCTGGGATTAAAAATATAATAAAATATAGAAATATAATATATTCTGATGTATTTCACGGTTGCTTGTGGGATTTCCACTTTCGGTCCGATGAGCCGTTTCTCTTCTTCGTCACGCTTTATTTCCTCCCTGGTCAGTGTTTGTGTTGGTCAACAGCGCCCCCAAGCGAACAGCTGTTGTAATTGCACGACGTTGTCCAGGCAGGTTTGATCATTTCCATTAAAGTTTAAAGTATCGTGCTCTTTCTTTCTTATCTTAACATCAAACTTCTTCATTACAACCAGCTCTCAGGGAGAAACAACAGGTAAGATGTTTAACTTTGCCTCCAAACTTCGGTTCAATTTAATTATCAAGTCAATAATTCGGTGGCTTTGTGGCATATAACACCAAATTATATCATTTGAATAAAAGTCTGATGCTACATAACTGGGAAACTTTGTCTTTTGGTTCCTCAGAACCCAGAACCAGCAGCACCAAGCAGGTCAGATGATCTCAGGATAGATCAGATTATTATGTTCAGGATAATGAAGAGTAGATTGTATTATACAGATTCCAGTCTCTCTTCAGTTTCTCAGCTTTATGGGGGAAAAAAATAACACATTCACTTTTGCACGTTCGCACATCCTTTTAAACACTTTTAAGTCTTCTTGTAGTTTAATTCGGGCATTTAGTGAAATGAAAGGCAAATCATTTAACACTGTAAGACTGTGAAGAAAGTAAAAATGGGCCTTTTAGAAATATTATCTGTTATTGAAAGACAGTAAAAGGCATTTGACTTCATGCATGATGAAAGACTTTTCAGCTCCACAGATACGAGTGACGAAAGCCTGCTAAGGTTTCCTCTCCTTCCCCTCGGTGCAGCATCTCAAAGTCTCTTTGAATCTGGGCTTCGCTGTTTATCTTCACACTGTGGAAGTTCTCCGGCTTAATTTGAAACGACTGCCGGTTAAATATGTATCTCTGTTAGTCCAAGTCGCTGTAAGACCGTTGCGTAATCCCGTGTCTGTGCGTTTGATGTGCGAGAGAGGGGAGAGAGAGAGAGCTGCAGCAGAGCCCCGGGGGCTTTTGGCTCCACCAGTGTGGCAATCGATTTGGCCCGACGTCCGAGGTCAGAGCGGGAAGAAGAGCCGAGGAGGAGGGAAGCATGGAGACGGAGGGAGGAACAGGAGAGGAGCAGCGGAGGGAAGGTTAGAAACGGTCACTTCACTGATAACGCTCCTTTCTAATGAAACGCTTTTAACTGGAGGGACGTTGGTTTATCATAAACATTCAGCTGAAACGTCTCATGATGATGAGCGGCTGCCTCCAGCTAAAGAATCAAACATCAACTAAATGAATTCTTTGTGCGATTTACCACAGCAGGGTGGAGCGTTGGTGCTCCCCCGGTGGACGTTTGGCCTCCCTGGATCGAGAATGAAATTAAATTGGTCAGATGGTATTCTGGTCATTGTTCTGCATTCTGCAATTTTTATAGGTCGTGAAAAAAAAAACAAACAAGGCAGATATTGTGTGTGTGAGAGTGTGTGTTATTTTGTTGGTTCATCCTGGATCCACTTCCTGTCCCTTTAGGCTTCATTTCTCAGGAAAACAAATCTGTTTTTTTTTTTAAGTTTCAGAAAAGTTTTGCGTTTCCACGACAACGTTTTGAAAACGAGGCCGTTTACTCATAATGGCTGAAAATCTGACACGATGTAGTTTTCCTGTTGGGCCCCTAGTGGGCGCTGTTGGTTTGGGAGGGGGTTGTCATATAATCACACATTAACATTAACAGCAGCAGCACAAGGACTCTCAACTTATAGATTAATATTCAGTGTTCCAACAAAATCTGATTTAGTGCAAATAATAAAGAAGAAAAAAAGAATTGATTTCTCAAACTCAACTTTCTTTACTTTCATGTTCGGTTGATAAAAAGGTGTCAGGTCTCTGCGTCTCACCTCACGTTTCCAATCAGCCAATGACCTTCTCCCTCCGTCAGCTCCTGTCCTCCTGCGTTCCACCTCTGCCTCCCGTCCTCAGGGGGTCGAACCTCCTCTGTTTTCTGCTCGGCTCGGCTTGGCGCTCGTCACGTCTGCGTACTTGTGTTCCCTGGACTTTATCAATAGAACTAGAACGTTATGAAGCGTCAGATCAGACTTATTGTGTGTTTGCATTGCAAAACCACTGCAGCAGATTCTGATTCTGCTCAATGAGAAACACTCCCAGCGCTCAATGTGACCTGATATTAATGTTCATCTCAGGAGGATACACCATCATCAACAACTTCCAGCTTCATTCATGCTCATTTCAAAAGAATCTCACATTTATTTGATTCTTTGCAAACAGCAGAATTTCAGAAAAAATGTTTTTACTCTGGAAAAAAGGCTTTTTTAAATTGAGTTTCCTTATTTCAAACTGGATAACAAACCTATTTATGAAGGATTTCTGCTTCCTTGTGCTTAAAGTTGTTATATTTATCCGTTTGTTTCACCTCATTATTCATTATTATTTTTGCATCCAGTGTTCCTCCATGTTGGGGAAACAAACAGTAAAACTCCTTTAACAGTCTTTAAAGTCTTTAAAGTCTTTTACTGTTGCCGGAAGGCGACTTGTTTTTCCAGGCTACACCTTGAATCACCTTGAATCTGTGATATTTCTTTTTTTTTCTTTTTAAATAACCATTGTGCAACAATAAGTCTAAAAGGACTTTAACATGTGTTTGTGACGTCTCTGTGTTCATTTTGAAGATGTAATCAAATACATTTTGAGATAATTCATACTTTCTGAATACCTTAATTACTCTGGACTTTGCCTGATGTGGCTTCCAGCCCTCTTACACCCTCCAGGGGAGGCGGATTCACTGGAAAAGACCCTTAATGTACTCCCAACCTTTTACACACTGACTCATGCCCGGTTTTTTTTTCCTTTTCTTTAGTCGTGTTGGAGATAATAATGCCGGCTCCAGTTTCCCCACAGGTACTTTAACCTTTCCTCTCCTAAAAGCTTAACTGGGTTTGCTTTGACAATTCACATATGAAGTACAAGTTACAGTTGTGTTCCCTGTGTTTATCTGCCGTAGGTCTAATGTGATCTACCCTTATGGGACAATGAAGTTACCCTGCCCGGGGCACTGAGAGGTAATTGGGGAGACTAACCAGAGTTGTTAGAAGACCTGTGTTACTTCTTTCTCCTGTTCTCTGAGCTGTAGTTAGTCCCTGTGGAAGAAGCCAAAGAGCCTTTCCCTGCACAACTTATGGTTTTAACATACTTTGATTCTCTTTCAGCTTCAGGTAATATCCCTGTTGTACGGCCATGCCACCTCTGACTCTCTTCCGCCCCCTAGGGGAGGTGCACATTGCTCATAAAGTCTTCGATTTACTGGAAACCTTCATTACACGGATTCCTCTTTAGTTGTTTTGCAGATAATAAAGTTAGATTTAACTTTCCCCCTGTGCCAATCTTACTCAACTGCATGTGGTCTGTAGACACAATTCATCCAATAAAGTACAAGATACCGTTTTGTTCCCTTCAATTATGTTTTTTACTTTTTTCAGTATTTGTGGTGAACTCACGACAACGTTTCACGTGACAACATAATACGTTGTAACGGGAGAACACGGACATTCTAGTGGACAGACCACCAAGTTGGATTGTTATTAAGGTGACTGTCAAAATAAAAGTCCCAGGAGAATATGGACTGGGAGTCATGACACGACGGAGGCGAATGTTGTTGTTATTGTTCGCCTACTGAGCATGTGCAGAACAACCATTGCTCGTGACATGAAGCAGCATTCCGGTTGTTTAATTGAATATGGGCCTATGTGGGTCGTTCTCGTCAACACAGCAACGAAGTCCAAGTCTTTTTCAAAAAGTTGCACCTTGGGAGCTGTTTTCCAAAAGTTGCCTGATTAGAAGACCAAACATGTCCTGACATGAGGATCGTCACTGAGGATTTACTTCTTCTTCTTTATTTTATTGGGTCCATAAAGATGACGGGCGCCGTTCACCATTTACCAAACATATTACGGTAAATGATATTACACATCACAGATTAAAGCGAAGAGGAAACCTTTGTCAGCGACACACAGTCAACTCCACACACAAAAAGACGGTGGGAGGCAGACGGAGCCACAAGAGAGGACAGAAAGCTGTGAGGAGAAATCAAAGAGCGGCCCTGAATGCTTGTGATGTTATTGTCGTATAGAGAAGACTCCCACGCTCTGTACGACACCCTGCATGAACCCGGGCCGTACCGCCACTTACCAGCAGAGCAGTGCTGCAGCACACACCCGCTGCCAGGAGCACTTCCAGCTCCTCTGGACTGTTTTGAAGTGTGTTGTTTTTTTGTTTTTTTTCTGTATTCATGGCAACTCATGTAGACCTCCACAAAAGGCTGCACAACTGTGACACGCACTTGATTGATGAGTCGGGCGGATTCCCACATATCAAACACCACAGGGAGATTTTGTTTTTTCTTCTCCTCCTTCTTCGTTTGAAATCATTCTAATTGCATTGTGTTGGATTGTAGGTTTGTTGAATTGGACCATTAACATTTGAGATGCATTCATGTTGTCAAGGTTTTGGCGGGGAAGGCGAGAAGGAGATGAAAAGTCTGACAAGAGTAATATTTGTTCTGTGTTGAACCACAAGAATTTCTCTACAGTTGCCAGATCCAAAGTGTTTTTGTGTTTTTTTTCCACAGCAAACAAGCCGTCGCCTCCGTGAAAGACGCAGGTGAACTCTGGAGTCTCTCGGGGAACCGTGGCTTCACTTCAGCTGCTGTCTGATGTTTGGGCTGTTTACTAACTGATTGAAATCTCATTCACGGCCATATTTCATTTCACTTTGACAGTTTTTCTCCCACTGGCAGACACTGCGTGAAGACATACAACAGTAATTTGCGTATTAAACCATTTCCCAGGGGCTGAATTGGAGCTCACATGTGGTGGTTCTGGAGGGAAGCTGCTCAGTACGGCGGCTTTGGAGCTATTTTCCACACAGTGCGTTGATCTTTTTACAGATGATTTCTTCGGGGAACTCCGCACAGTTTGGAGTTCAGGCTTTTTTACACAGCAGAGGCGGGATGAATATCCATCCATCCATCCATCTTTATCCGGGCTGCTGGTGCAGTAGCTCGAAGCCTGCAGGGGAAAATGGGAGGGTTGATAGTGGAGAGGTCAAACACACACTTCCAGGAAGTCGACAGTCAGCAGGCAGGATGCACGCGTGTGAATGAGAAGGAGGAAGGTGGAAAAGTGAGGAGGAAGTAAGTGGAGGGAGGGAGGGAGGAGTATATGGGCTCAATCATCCGGAGCAATGGACTGTGTACAAGAGAGGTGAAGAAGTGCAGACTGGATGTAGTGGGTGGAGAAGGAAATCAGTGAAAACAAGTGGTGCATCCAAACAGTCTCTCCTATCTCCTAACAGTCTCTCCTAACAGTCCCTCCTATCTCCTAACAGTCTCTCCTATCTCCTAACAGTCCCTCCTATCTCCTAACAGTCTCTCCTATCTCCTAACAGTCTCTTCTAACAGTCCCTCCTATCTCCTAGCAGTCTCTCCTATCTCCTAACAGTCTCTCCTAACAGTCCCTCCTATCTCCTAACAGTCTCTCCTATCTCCTAACAGTCCCTCCTATCTCCAAACAGTCCCTCCTATCTCCAAACAGTCCCTCCTATCTCCTAACAGTCCCTCCTATCTCCTAACAGTCCCTCCTATCTCCTAACAGTCTCTCCTATCTCCTAACAGTCTCTTCTAACAGTCCCTCCTATCTCCTAACAGTCTCTCCTATCTCCTAACAGTCTCTCCTAAAAGTCCCTCCTATCTCCTAACAGTCTCTCCTAACAGTCCCTCCTATCTCTTAACAGTCCCTCCTATCTCCTAACAGTCTCTCCTATCTCCTAACAGTCTCTCCTATCTCCTAACAGTCCCTCCTATCTCCTAACAGTCTCTCCTATCTCCTAACAGTCTCTTCTAACAGTCCCTCCTATCTCCTAACAGTCTCTCCTAAAAGTCCCTCCTATCTCCTAACAGTCCCTCCTATCTCCTAACAGTCCCTCCTATCTCCTAACAGTCTCTCCTAAAAGTCCCTCCTATCTCCTAACAGTCCCTCCTATCTCCTAACAGTCCCTCCTATCTCCTAACAGTCTCTCCTATCTCCTAACAGTCTGTCCTATCTCCTAACAGTCTCTCCTATCTCCTAACAGTCTCTCCTATCTCCTAACAGTCTGTCCTATCTCCTAACAGTCTCTCCTATCTCCTAACAGTCTCTTCTAACAGTCCCTCCTATCTCCTAAAAGTCCCTCCTATCTCCTAACAGTCTCTCCTAACAGTCCCTCCTATCTCTTAACAGTCTCTTCTAACAGTCCCTCCTATCTCCTAACAGTCTCTCCTAACAGTCCCTCCTATCTCTTAACAGTCTCTTCTAACAGTCTCTCCTATCTCCTAACAGTCTCTCCTAACAGTCCCTCCTATCTCTTAACAGTCCCTCCTATCTCCTAAAAGTCCCTCCTATCTCCTAACAGTCTCTCCTAACAGTCCCTCCTATCTCTTAACAGTCTCTTCTAACAGTCTCTCCTATCTCCTAACAGTCTCTCCTAACAGTCCCTCCTATCTCTTAACAGTCCCTCCTATCTCCTAACAGTCTCTCCTATCTCCTAACAGTCCCTCCTATCTCCTAACAGTCTCTCCTATCTCTTAACAGTCCCTCCTATCTCCTAACAGTCTCTCCTATCTCCTAACAGTCTCTCCTATCTCCTAACAGTCCCTCCTATCTCCTAACAGTCCCTCCTATCTCCTAACAGTCTCTCCTATCTCCTAACAGTCTCTCCTATCTCCTAACAGTCCCTCCTATCTCCTAACAGTCTCTCCTATCTCCTAACAGTCTCTCCTATCTCTTAACAGTCCCTCCTATCTCCTAACAGTCTCTCCTATCTCCTAACAGTCTCTCCTATCTCCTAACAGTCCCTCCTATCTCCTAACAGTCTCTCCTAACAGTCCCTCCTATCTCCTAACAGTCCCTCCTATCTCCTAACAGTCCCTCCTATCTCCTAACAGTCCCTCCTATCTCCTAACAGTCTCTCCTATCTCCTAACAGTCCCTCCTATCTCCTAACAGTCTCTTCTAACAGTCCCTCCTATCTCCTAAAAGTCCCTCCTATCTCCTAACAGTCTCTCCTTTTCTTTAACCCTGTGAGGTCCTCCACAGCTTAAGGAAAAGTGGATAGGAAAGGGGATAGGAGGGACTGTTAGGAAGCACCCTCGGTTTACTGGACAGATGTTTGGTCTGCAGATCTTATTGGCAGTGAGCAGGATGAAAAGGATTGAACAGGTCAGCTGAAGTTGAAGCGCTAATAGATGAAGCCACATGTTTTTCTTTCATTCAGTTTTGATTTATTATCTTTTATTGTATTTTGCCGTTTTATTCAGTTTTTATGTGATATTGTGGTTCAATACTTTTATATTCAGTTCAAGTCATGTGATTGATTTATAATCTTTATTCCATTTGACGTCTCATTTAGTTTTATTTACTTTGCAGGAGGAGCTGATGGCCGGCGTCAGACTGTGAAACGCAGCAGATGGAGGAGGAAGACAGCGAGTAAAGGCCAGAGGAGAATCTGATGAAGCCACATGAAAGAGACCAACACTGGACGGAGATGTGGGTGGTGTCAGCTGGCTCCTGATAATCACATTATCCTGGCAGACTATCACAGGATCAGCAACATTATCAAGCTGGCACTCGAAACAGAATCGGTCACTTCTTATTTTCACATCTCATGGATCCTCCCAGACCTCCGTTGTAAGTTTATCTCTCAGAGCGTCTGTGGCGATCGCTGCCTTCAGGAGGTTCCCTCCTGTCTCATTCATTTCCTTTATTTCCTACATTATACAGTTGATTTGATTCCAGTTTGGGAGCCCGGCATGTGTCCGGGTGTCTCCAGGTTCCAGTCCTGACTGTGACCACGTCCTTCATGCAGCGTTTGAAGCTATTATTCCTCCTCGGGTCCCCGGAGTCGAGCTCCACTTTGTTTCGTTCCTCTCACATCACATTGTCGTGCACATAATAGCAAAGGGTATCTTCTAAATCCTCTCTGCCCTTCATGTGGCGCTCCCTTCACTCTTTCCATCCTTTTGTGCTCCATTTTTGTCTGTTTCTCCTTCATCACAGGACTCATCCTCTCCCTCCGTCCCCGTCCCATCGCTTCCATGCTCGTTCTTCCTCTGTAGTTTCTATAATCCTCCTCTAATTATGCCTTTATCATCACTTCAGCTCCATATCTGGTGCCGTCCTCATTTCTTCCAAATTAAAAACTGTGAATGAAGGACAGAGAATATGATGAAGTAGTGCTTCTGATCAGTGCTGCTTGTGTAGGAGTTCTACAATGTATTAAAAATAATAGTTGTGTAATATTTGGTTTTGCCGGTTTTAAAGGTTCTGCAGGGTTGAAAAGTAAAAAGACCAGAAAAGTCTAAAAGTTCATATATTGAGACTGAGGAGTGTTAATCTTGACCTCAATCAGATAAGCGTTCAATTAAAACTGGAGGAAGTGGAATTAGTGAACTTTATCATCACGTCAGCTGGTGAAGATACACATCAGCCGTAACATTACAACCACCTCCCTAATGCGGGGACATTTCCCTTTTTGCAGCCAAAACAGTTCTGAGCCACTAAGATTCATGTAAACCTCTGACGTTGTGTTTTTATCTTTCGGTGTTTGGAGGTTTGAGGTGGATCTCCATCAGTCAGCCGTACTCATTCTGGTTCTTGTTCCTTCCTTTGGGTCACCTTAGTTAGAAACTGGCCGCTGCGGACTGGGAACATCCATCCGTCACTATTCAACCCTCGTCGAACTCGCTCAAATCCATTTCATCAAATATCATTTTCGTGAATGTCACTCCAAACATTTCACCAACTCACTCTGCGGGTGGTCCTAATGTTAAGGCTGATCAGTCTACATTTTTCACATTTACATTTTAATTAGAGGAGCAAAAAGTCTTAATACGCTTTAAAGCAGATGCATCAAACTCCAGTCCCCGAGGTCACGTCTCAACTTGATGTTAATATAAAGCAATTCTATTGTTTATTGACATTTTTCCTTCACAACTTCTTATTAATTTAAATTATAATCCCATAAAACAGCGTCGCCCTTCCCCGGGCCTCGCCAGAATGTCCAACTAGTTTCAAATGAATAAATGAGTATCTATGTAGGAAACAAGGTGGTGAATGTTTCCCTGCTTAAACACCTTAATCCATTAAATGAATGATGATGAGGAGCTGCAGAACGTCTGATAATGATGAACTATTTACAATCCTGTGTTCAAGTACTCATTGAAGCCACGTCGGACCTTTGGGACCAGAAATTACTCATTTTTTCTTAATAAATGAAACAAATAATACAATTGTACCAATGTCTTTATAAAAGTAACTAAAATAAAGATATGTGTAATGAGAATTAAACATTAATGAATTCAAAATACCTTAAAAAGTATTAAAATACTTCCCTCCTGCAGTACTCCAGTGTACCTCTAGGGGGGACGACCCAGAGCCGGAACAGCACAATTGTTGTCTTTTGAGAGGAAACACGTTATATGAGTCCAGTTTGAAGTAAAACACAAAGGTTTTCTCTGTATCTGCCTCGTTAAAGGTGGAACTGCTCCAGTCGTCCGTCAGAAGGGATTTAATAAACCAAGAAAAAATAAACTTTCAGTTTGTTTTTTGAGCATCTGCTCTTGACAAGGATGAGGCCTCACTCTGTCCTCCTTTTTAAACCTCATTACTCTTTCTGTCACACACACACACACACACACACACACACACACACACACACACACACACACACACACACACACACACCAGGCTGGGTTTCTGGACCTCATTACTTTTCCAATTAGCTGCTGTCGTCTGTCGACTGGTCCTGTTTACTCGGGGCCACCGTGACCCCGGAGCCCAGTCTCTGCCCTGATTCGTCTGACTGGGAACAGGTGGACCAACACGTTTCTCTCCAGGAAGAAGTCGGGATGAAAGTTGGACGGTTTTAACTTCACTCCACATATATACCCAAGAACTTCAGGGATAAACACACCGCTATTTAAAATCAATGTCATTATTATTATTATTATTATTATTATTATTATTATTATTATTATTATTATTATTATTATTATTATTATTATTATTATTATTATTATTGTCCCAGAAAATGTCTGTTCAGTTATCATAATGTTCACTTTGACCCTGTTTACACGACAACGTTTCGAGTGCAGACGCATCGTTTCTGCTTTTACGGTTAAGAAAGGATTTGTGTTTAAACAACAATGATTTATTTTATTGATCCATGTCACAGCAGCCAGGCACACAATACAATGCACACATATTAAAACATAATACGATAAAAACACATCAAAACTGAGACTAGAGGTAATAATAAATATTTTAGATATTTTTAAAGGTTAATATTAAACAGTGCAGCTATAAGTATGTACACATGTTGGTGCTGTTTGTTGTTTTAGTACTGAAAGCGCGCACACACACACACACATACACACGCACACACACACACACACACACACACACACACACACACACACACACACACACACACACACACACACACACACACACACACAGCAGAGAATGATACGCTATAAATATTAACAATGGGAGAACACGGATATTCTAGTGGACAGCCCACCAAGTTGGATTGTTATTATCGAGACTGTCAAAATAAAATGATCAAGTTAGATTGTTATTACAGTGACTGTCAAAATAAAACTACCAAGTTGGATTGTTATTATCGAGACTGTCAAAATAAAATTATCAAGTTAGATTGTTATTACTGAGACTGTCAAAATAAAACTACCAAGTTGGATTGTTATTATGGTGACTGTCAAAATAAAACTACCAAGTTGGATTGTTATTACGGTGACTGTCAAAATAAAACTACCAAGTTGGACTGTTATTATCGAGACTGTCAAAATAAAATTATCAAGTTAGATTGTTATTACTGAGACTGTCAAAATAAAATTACCACGTTGGATTGTTATTACGGTGACTGTCAAAATAAAACTACCAAGTTGGATTGTTATTACTGAGACTGTCAAAATAAAATTACCACGTTGGATTGTTATTACGGTGACTGTCAAAATAAAATTACCAAGTTGGATTGTTATTACGGTGACTGTCAAAATAAAACTACCAAGTTGGATTGTTATTACGGTGACTGTCAAAATAAAACTACCAAGTCCGGAGTCATGACACCACGGAGGAATATCGTTGGTATTCTTCACCTCCTGATATGCAGTAACAGCAAAGTAGAAAAGTCGAGTTTTACCCAGTTTCCATGGAAACGGAGTCAGAGTACCACCGCTGCCGTGTAAACGGCCAAAACACAACGAAAATGTTCCAGTTGAAAACGTGTAAACGGGGTGTTGGTTACCTGCCTGACCTTGGCCTGTAACCACGGTAACCATGAACAGCATTAGCAGCCTAACTAGAGGTGATCTTCACTGTCTGCTTGGTTATTAACAATCGAACAAATGAACCCAAATCACAGTGGTGAACACTAAATACGTGAAATAATGTTTCTACCCGCTGGGCGTCATAATTCTATAATTATATTTGGTTCCATTGTTGCCAGGACGTCAAGCTGAATCGCTTAAAGTCGGTGAACCTGTTGGTTCTTGAAGGAACGTCGTGTGAAAGTAGAAATGCTCTGGTTTGAATTTGGAAAAACAGATTGACGATATGAATCATGTTTTAATTTGACGAGGGGTGTGGATTGAGCAAGCTGAGTAAATCACAGGATCTGAAGCGTTCATGAACTTTATTTTGTAATACGGTTTACATTTCTGTTTTCCAGGGATAAAGTAGAAGAACCACTGAAATACAGCAAAAGGTAAATCTCCATTTATTTACAATAATGTCAACTTTACATACTCTGAGAAATATTGATAATTAAATATCAGCCAGCGACAATTTGATTAAAAATTGACCAGTTCGAAAAAAGAAAAATATCATGTACTTATGTGTATTATAAGCTATATTCAGCAGGAATAAAGAATAAAATCAATATTATTTTAATTTCAGGAATATTCTGTGGTCATGTAATAACATTAGACGATGTAAAATATATTTAAAATAGTAGCGTACTCATACTGTGCTGATATTGTAAATGTTCAGGTTTTTTTTATTTGATTATTCTTGTTGAAAACAAGTTTGTTTGTGTTTTTTTCAGACGAAGACGATCTGAGGAGCCGCGACAGAAGTTAACAGCATGACGTGAAATGATTTCTCTCTGTTCTGCAGCCCAGGGCGCCACCATCTGGCCCTGACACACACACACACACACACACACACACACACACACACACACACACACACACACACACACGAAATAAACTCAACATGTAATAAACATAAAGGGGCCTGAGTGTTTCTGTAGATTTATAACAGAGAATCAGAGTTCAGTGTTTTACTGAGATTGTTTACGCCTTGTTTGTGTGTGTGTGTGTGTGTGTGTGTGTGTGTGTGTGTGTGTGTGTGTGTGTGTGTGTGTGTGTGTGTGTGTGTGTGTGTGTGTGTCCGTCTTGCTAAACCAGAATGTAATCGATGTTGAGTTAAATTCAAATAGACGAAGCTCCACCCAGGTTTTGTTTTCCTCGCCCTCGCTGATTTTCCAGCTCGGTAAAAGACGTGAACGTGTTCTGATAACAAACCCACGACTTTAAAAGCCGACTCGTCCTCCCACAGGTCACGTGACGCCGCTCGGGCTCCTTTCAAGTGAAATCGCAGCCTGGTTTGTATTTTCGTTTTTCAGAAAAGTTTCCTTTGAAAACTGTCCGTTTCCACGGAAACGGCAGAAACACTGAGAACGACGTAGTTGGCATGTTGGGCCACTAGTGGGTGCTGTTGTTTGCAGTGAACTAGAACTAGCTGCCACCGCCGTGATGCACAGTCGATCGTGTTTCCGCCGTCTACGTGTAAACTGAGCTCGTCTTTTCCAAAGAGTTTCCTCCCGTTTACACAGCAATGGACTCGGAACGTTTTTTTTTTAAAAAGTTCCACCTCGGGAAACATGTTTAGGAAAGTTGTGTTATCAGTAACTTCAAGCATGGTTGTGTAACCAGACACTGAAAACACAAAACAGCTGTAAACATTTTCAGGATCTATTTCTATTTATGCTCTAAACTTCTCACTGCCAGTGTTGATAACTATTGTAGATTAACTCGGGCTGCCTGTGGCCAGTGAGCGGCGGTTTGACGCCCTGCATTGAGGGAAACCAGGGAACCAAAACAAGTTTGTTGATCCGAGAAAATAAGGAACATGAGTCATTTTCTCAGAAAGAAATAAAGTAAATTTCCTCACAGGAGCTCCAGAAGCACAAGGAACCACAGTCGGATTCAGCTCTTTATTAGTTTATAAATTCTGGACCGTCTTGCTGCCAAACACAAGTAAACCATTATGGGACGTTCCTCCGGAGGGATCTGAAGTGCAGCAGCAGCTCTTACTAATTTCTTGTTCCCCAAATCCTTGACGTCACAACGAGGTTCGGCCGTAACGCTGAGCCAGCAGGGGAGAGCGGGCGTCACATGAGACCAGGCTCTTTGAAGTGAGGTGATGAATTACATAAGAATTGCACAATCTCATTAAAAAAAAAGACTTTTTTTTTTTATTCCATTACCAGTTTGGCTGTCGTCACTACATCCGCGGAGGGATTTATAACCCAACGAGACAAATCCCTACATTTATCTGCACACTCCTTACACTCTGTGTTTATTAGTTCTGACAGCTCCGGTCTCGTCTGTTTATTCTTTAGCAACTTGTCAAAAGTGGCACCAAATCCAGCAGGATTTGTTAAATGCAAATGAAGAAGCCGGGGGGGGGGGTGGGGGGTGGGGGGGGGACCAAGACATGCTAAAGTGTTACTGAGCTCCTGCTTTGGCTTCCCGCCAAACGGCTCCAGCTTGTGTTTCTTCACTTTTACTTTTTCCCTTTTGATTTAGTTGTTTTTCATTCAAAGGTCAAGTGCCGCTCCTGTCCAGAGGAGGAAAAGGGTAAAAGGAGAAGGTTTTCCTGAAGCGCTGATGGATTCCAGAGCTGCTGTCCGCGGCTCAAGCGAGAGTCTTTCATCGCGTCGGTGTGTGGAAGCCGACAGATCCACCTCCACCTTCAATATTTGTCCTGCATGCTCTGTTTACATGGTGTCCCCCGGCGGATGCTCCGTCGGTTCGACCGCACGATGCGTCTCCGAAGCTCAAATGTCAGAGGAACGGTGGAACTTGGAACAGAAAACTCTCTGTGAGGAAAAGTTCAGACAAGTAAGGTTGAATAATACATTCACTGATTTGACAAGGAAAAGAGGAGGAAAACACATGGAGGAGTTTTGTATCACGGAGTTGATCAAGTATTTGGTTCAGCTGCTCTATAAACAAGGTGAACCGGTGAACTCCCTTTCCTAAGAACTTAATAAGTCTTTTGCTTCCCAAAGGTTGTTTTGTTGTCGTATTTTAATGAAGATGAATGATAAATTGCTCCGATTGTCACATTTGACTTGTTACACCTCGGAGTTATTGGACATTATGCTGACTTACTGCCGAGTCATTCCTTTATGTTCCTTTATGTTTCCATCGTCATGGTTGACAGGGTAATGTCAATTTCCACTTCATCCAGACTCGGGTCAGAAGACTCAGGAACCAATGAACCAATGAACCAATGAACCAATAAATCAATAAATCAATAAATCAATAAATCAAGGTGCAGCCAGCAGTGGTAATGAGGCAAAGCAGCACAAGCACAGGGAGAACATGCAAACTCTCCGCGTTGAGTCTCACCGATGTTGGGATTTACTTTTGGTCATGAACATTAAATTACTGTAAGTAATACATTACTGAACGTAGTAAAAGTAATTTGGGAAACATGTCAATTATTGATTGAATTTTCTCATTGAAAACTGATGGTAAATTCAAAAATGTCCATTTGCCGTCACAGAAGTGTTGATTAAACCTAAACCGACGGATCAGCAGCTCAGACCCACACTGGGAAGCACCGAGTGAAACCAAATCCATCAGAACAAGTCTGGAGCAAGAAGAACCAACTGATAACACATCTACACTGTCAATCAATTATCTCACTAAATCCCATGTTAACGGGAACAAAACTCATTTGGCCCCAAATGTTTAACTCCCAACAAAGCAAAACATTCCATTTATCTTTAGCTTCATCAACCAAACTTGATGCTGCAGGAAGAGAAAACCTGTTTTTCAAAGTAAAGTAGTTGTTTTCTGTCTGGTCTGTCCTCACGTTCAGGGTCTTTTCATTGATTGCTCATGATTGTTGCCTGCTGTGTCTTATCAGTGTACTGAGACCCTCAGGCTGTGTGTTTCTGTGGGTTCTGTTCGGTTCTGGGTATCTCGGCTCCTTTTCAATCAGTTTCCTAACTTTTCTCTTTATTTTGGATTTAACCTGTTTTGAAGAGAATAAACTTTCATCTGTTTTGATTGTGTTCTATAATCAGTCAAACTTATTTTTTTTAATTCTTTGAACACTTCTTTTATTGGTTTTCTATTCTCAGTAATAAGTTTGTGTTTTCCTCTGATTTCAAAAGTACTTTTGAAAAGTTCCATCTTGGAAGCCATTTTCAAAAATGTGTTTTCAGTCACGTAAACTGACGCCCAAGACACAAACGAAGGTGAAATTATTTTTGTGTGAAAGGCGCCATAGTTGTTGTTTTGGTTCAACTCTGATTATAGAGCATCTTCCTCCCAATCAATGAGTGAATCAATCAATCAATCAATCAGCAAAACCAGGAACAAGGAGTCGGTCCTGTAAGACAGAAATAGGGGGAAACAAAGCCCAGATGGTTGGTCCAAATCAGGGTGGTTCCGTCTGATTTTCATCCCAGTGGATTAGAATGAAGAGAAATGAGGAGCAACCAGCGGGAGGAGACGGCAGGACGACAGGAGGAAGTGATAACAGTGTGAAGCAGCAGAGGAATGTGGCGGCGATGCTGAGAGTCCCTGAACGAGGCGGAGGGGTGGGAGAGGACCGGCTCGCCACGTGAGGCTGCTCAGAGACCACAGACACGTTTGCTGGGCGATAATCTGGAAGCAGCAGTGAGCCGGCAGGGGGGAAGCATGTGAGACGGATGAGCCGAGTTCTCCAGGGCCCGAAGACAAACCGATAAACGTGGAGGCACGTGATGGGAAGAGGAGGGAAGGAGCTCCTGCTCCACTTTCCATTAGAGTGCTGCCGGAGTCGCTCTCATGTATCTTGTATTGAACGGGGATATTTGTGAAGAGGAAAAAGAAAAGTTTTATTAGAATGTGGAAATGGACGTGATTGTGTTGAAGCAACTTTGGAATCCAAATCAAACTGAAATGGATAAAATGTGTGTGCACAGACACACGGATGAGGAAAGACTCACCACCGTCACTCTCCCATATCGATCCTTCAGTCAGAAGGCCGTCGCCTCCATCGTTTCCCAGTGTGTATAAAGACGCTACACACTGCCACTCCTAAATACACAAAATATTCACAATGAGCTTAATATATTTGGGAACATCTACTGTATTAGCCAGGAATCCACCCGCTGCCCCTCTCTTCCACTTCATATGGGACACGGGTTGTGTACCGGCGCCACTGCCCTCTGCATACTGTCGACGCAGTACTGCAGTAATCTGGAGCGGTGGAGGCTGCTGGAGGTGTGAGTAGCATCGACGCAGAGGGTTCATTGGCAACACGTCACCTTTACATGTCATTTGCTTCCGGAGTATGAATTAAGCTTAATGGTATTTAATAAACACTCACTGAGCAAGTAGCTCAAGGTTACTACCACTTGTACTCGTCCGTTATATATCTATATATATATATATAGATATATATGGTTTGAAGAGATGCTTATGATGATTACTGATTGTCTGAGAGCTTGGCGAGATGGAAATGTGAACCTGAGGTGTCCAAATGAAAAAAAGAAAAAATAAACTAGACAGATAAATATATAAAACTGGGTTTTGGTGGCGGATGTCTTCTCAGAGTTTTTAAAACAGAGAAATCCTGTTTGAAGGATTTATTATCTTAACCTTACAGAGGCCGCAGTATATCTTATTATTAGTTTGATGACTAAATGCATCGTGTCCCTGACGAGTTATTTTCATCTCAGAGGATTCAGAAGTGCTGCGTTTTCACTGCGATGACAGTAAAGGAGAGGCGTCACCGTCAGCCGATTACATGTTGACGATCCCGTTCCAGTTGTTTTCTCTTGTGTAAGACTTCATGAGAAAACTACCCAGAGCATGTAATTACGTCCCGGACCATGTGTTTCTTGTTTGGCAAACGTTGTAAATAACCCGCGGCGCGCAAACTTGCACAGACATGAGGAACTGCATGTTATTGTGGAATCTCTCCACTTGATTTGGCTATGATTCAAAACAGGGTTGATTTTTAATAAGTTGATTTGCTCACACATATGGAGAAGACACAAACTAAATCCTTTTGGGTATTCAGCGGGTGTTTTCGTCTGTTAGTTGTTATAGTGAATGAAACTGGAAATCGGTTGATTAATTCAAAACGGAATAAAGAAAACCACACACAAGTTGTTGGTGTGTCCACTAGAACGTCTGTGTTCTCCAGTCTTAACGTTTAGAGCTCTTTGTTCTCTGTATGCTGGAGCTTCATTACAAGAAACAAACAACAGCGCCTACTAGTGGCCCAACATGCTAAGTACATTGTTTTTAGTGTTTCAGTGCAAACAGACGTCGTTTTCAAAATGTTGAAACGTGAAACTTTTCTGAAACAAAAATGTTTTTGTGTAATCGAACCGTTGTCATGTAAACACAACCTTCATGTACCAACATGAACATTTGATTAAACAGAGTCGATTATTGGCATTAAAAAATCCGGTCCGTTCATTCCCGTTAGCTATGTGCTATTTTTAATTTTTATTAAACTTGAACCAACTCTGTACTTCCTGGAGGCAAAGGTGCATTTTTGGTTTTGTTATAAATGACAATCTTCCCAGCATCGTTCACAGGTTGATTATATGTAATTAAATGCCTGTAAATACATTTTTATCACATGTTTGTTCGAACTGGCTCGCGCCGACAGTAATGTCTGTAACTCTGTCCAGTTCGACCGACGTCCTGCTTGTGCCCTTATTATCGCTTGTGTTCTGAAGAAATCCTCCAATCTCAGTCTGAAGGACACAAACAGCTCGCAAAGTGAAAATCTTGTTGAAAACTATCATTAAGTCTGTTTCCTCACAGACGGCAAAACAAATATGTTGGTGGCTGTTTGCATGAGCGACGTCATGCAAACTGTCGTTCCTTCATACAAACATGTGACTGATCATATCTTAGAGTGAATATTTAGAAATGAGACGACCACCGTTGTAATTTTCAAATCCATTGATTGTCAATGTGGTGCTGAGATTAAACTGATCTTCTATTTGTTTGTTTTTTTACTTTTTCTTCTGTTAATCAAATTCATGAACACCTTTTCTTTAAGGTCACTGATTTTTATTTGGCGATTCAACAGATTTTATATTTATTTAATTATTAAGCTTTCTTTTTATGATGTGCATGTTGGTATTATTTGGTGTATCTTAGGATAAGATGGGATAAGAACTGTTGAGAGCTCAGTGAAGTAAAACGATGCCATCCCCTTCAACCCTAAAAACAAGTTGTGTTCCTCAGCCTTTCAGCTTCGGGTCGGGGTGAATTACCCCTCTGAACGAGGCCACGGGGGGGGGGGAGTCCTGTTTCTACGAAAGAGTGAAGATGATGAGGGTAGCTGCTCCGTGTCACGGTGAAGAGGAAGGAAGGATGTGAGGTTTCCCGGCACACCCCGACACGAAACACCACGCTGCCTCCGCTGGCTCGCTTTGCTCTCATAATGTAACGCACTGCCTTTTAAAAAAAAACAATATTCATCCGACCTGAACACCTCCTTCCATCGCTGTGAGGTCCATGTCTGGTGTGTGTGTGGATTCCACACAAGAGCTGCAGGTTTACAGCCATTAGTGACATTATATTCTGCTTGTAACACTCAAAAACAGTGAAATCTATCAACGTCAGACTGATTGTTCAATAAAACGTGTCTTTTCTTCTACATCCATTCAGGAAGTGTCCCATCGAGCAGCCAGCAGGTCTCAGTGTTTGTGACGCTGAACTCCAGCACGCCGTCCTCCTGCCTCGCCGTAGGAAATGAAACCTCTGATTTCATCACTAAGAGGATTAGTGGGGCGCAAAAGGCTCTGATATCTGTGAATCACCGTAGGGGAATGTACAGAATGCTAAAAAAAAAAAGAAGAAAAGAAATCCCTCCGTCGTTCATCTCCTCGGGATGAAAACTTCCTCCAGTGGGTTGTTTCTTCTCACTGAACTCACGTGGACTGACGCAGGATAAGACGGGAGACGGGACACTGGCTGATATGGACCATGTTTACTGAGCAGAAGCACAAACTCCGTCTAACCAAGCAAACATGGACGTTCTCTTGGTATTCTGAATGGCTGGAATTACCAGGATGTACTTTGTAACTTTAAAAGTAACTTCCGCCGCATGATGGTGTTCATTACTCATTGTGAATGCTCATTGTGAATGCTGATGGACTCCAGCAGGTGGTCTGATGCAGCGGTCTGCAGCCTCTGTCGTGGCTTCAGGAAGCTTCCACTGAGGTTGCAGACCTTCTCATGTAAACAAGGTCTAAAGTATGCAAATCGCGGATTTCAATACTCCTGACGTTACTCACGGTGTTACTCTTGGTAAATCGCGCATGCAAACTGAAAGTGCATGAGTTGGTGAATCGTGCGTCCCTGTCCTGTCGTCTGTACTCTCTCCTCTCTTTCTCTGGAACTCAATGCACTTATTCTGTCATCTTATGTCAACTGGTTTGTTTGTTGCTGTGCGTCTCCGTCATTCTTTAACCCCCAACCGAAGCCTCCGCTTCTATAGCTGGTTGTTAGGGTGTGGTTTCCAAAGAAAGAAAGAAAGAAAGAAAGAAAGAAAGAAAGAAAGAAAACCGTGGCGGCAAACATCCCACCGATTGTTCCCGAGTCCCGAGAGAGAACGTGTTGAAGTTCTTGCTGTGGGAGTAAAACCGAAGTGAAAAGTCTGAATTCACTTTACAAGAGTTGCTACATGGAAACTGTCGGTAAAGCAGTGAGTGACTCCGTCCATGTTCCTCCTGTCGGATGTCTCCAGGGAACACATCAGGTCCGCCTGGCTCCAGCAGCCTCCCGTGGCGTCCTTACATGGGACAGCAGCCCGTGATGGATCGTCTCCCTCCACCCCACCGTCCCCCGATCACCCACCCCCCACCCCCCCCGAGAGGCATGTGCGGTGGGAAATGTCCTAGTGATGCATGCAGTGGGCCGTCTGTCAGGTTTCCTGGTGTCTGAGGCTCCCCTGTACGTTTCAGATAGGGCTGCATGATAAGAGTTATTCATAGACGCAAAAAAAAAAATAAAAATCCTTCTTAATCTTTCATTTTGCAGTAGCAGCGTGAAAGGAATACTTTGTTTGACCTCAGCTAACATGAAACCACTACACCCGAGAGCAGCTGAGTAAATACTTTGCAAAAGCACGGGGAAGTAGTCGTCCATTCACAACAGCCTCCATTTATGAGGAGGGATTTTCTGATGATTCATTGAGCTCAATCTGGCCCTTGTCTGCTGTTTTCCCACCACAAAACTCAAATACATCAATTCTCTGCAGGGTTTTTTGTCCGGTTTAGTCAAAACCACATGTTCAAGTGGGCCGACTTCCTCAACCTCCCAGCTCCTGTCAGGCCCCCCCCCCCCGGGCGATGGCGGAGATAAGCCGGTGAATGGCTGCGCTGACCTGCAGCCCACTGGTCGGACTGGGCGTGGCTAAAAGTGTGTCACCAAAAACTCTGCGTGTCGAGTTAGGCGGGGAACGCTCCTGAAGTACGTCAGTCGTTTCGCCCGGTTGTCGCATCGGAACTTTGAATAAAAGAGGCTTTGTTGGGCTTCGGATTGTTTCCATGCCGCCTGAAGCCACATGAAAGAGCCGCAGTGACTCAGATTCAGTAGAGGAGCGTATTGAGCCGCTGTCGCCGACCTGAAGATAAAATAACAGAGTCGTGACTCGACGCAGAAGCTGAATCACTTGAACTTTCATTCCGTTCTCCAGACCTTTCGCATTCTTTGGCTTTTTATGAGTCACAATCAAACGTGATGAAGGTCAGCGATGCTCAGAGACACTCGTGAGATCAGGCTTCGCAGAGATGGAGTCTGAGCATTTTCCAAAATTTGCGTTTTCACCTGTTTTCCACGGAGTCGGAGCGTTTTCAAAAAGTTTTAAGCGTTTTAAGTGGCTATGAGCACCAATGACGTGTAAACAGACTCCCTCAATGCATTTTCATTTAAAACAGTATTGTGTAAACAAGGCCCTATTCACACCAGAGTTTATACCCTCAGGTGAGAAGACGCTTACAGTTTGACACTTTTATGGGATATGTGTGGTAAATGTCGCTTCCTGTCTGTGGTTGTTGAGCTCCACAGGCGATAATAAACTCCTGTTCATGTGTTACTTCCAGACTGATAGATAAGGCTTATATATCAACCTGCAGCGGCCACACTGGATTTCCTTAATGGAATTCTTCTCCTTTCAAAGCTTTTGACACAAAATTTCTTGAATCATATAGTGACCTGTTTACAAGTTGATGTGATGATTATGGAAATGGTAAAGAAGAAAGCACCAGTGGAGGTTTTCCTTTCTAGAGTCAGAAGGAACCAGATGATACTTTTTTTCTGGTAAAATCCAATAGAAGAGCATGTCAGTCCGTGTGTGTGTGTGTGTGTGTGTGTGTGTGTGTGTGTGTGTGTGTGTGTGTGTGTGTGTGTGTGTGTGTGGCTGCCAGCGGGCATCTGCCTGGCTCGTGTTTGCAATCCCAAGTAGCCCAGCAGCTCCATAATGAGGGTACAAAGCAGTTTGTCTCTCGGTCGATGTGGGAGTGTGTCTGAGCTTTAAAATGTGGACACAAAGCAGTCATTAGGTGTCCCTGTGTGTGTGTGTGTGTGTGTGTGTGTGTGTGCGTGCGTGCGTGCGTGCGTGGCTGCGTGCGTGGGTGCGTGCGTGCGCTTTGCATATACATACTTAATAGTTATTCTCACCACAAAGCAGCCTTTTGGACGCCATATGTTAATGCAGATGTTTGTGTTTGTGTTCATGATAGTGCATCTACGTGCTCAGGCATACAACTCTCTAGTGTGTGTGTGTGTGTGTGTGTGTGTGTGTGTGTGTGTGTGTGTGTGTGTGTGTGTGTGTGTGTGTGTGTGTGTCTGTGTGTGTGTGTGTGTGTGTGTGTGTGTGTTTGAATGTACAAGCGCCTACATCTCAAAGGACTGGGCATGTTATTCACGTCCCTCCTCAGGACGGTAGTTGGTCTGATGGTCGACACACCAACACAGAATAACTATGATGTTTTATATCTCAGCTCCACTCAGGCTCCATTTAGCAACGTTTTTATATGAAAACTGAAAACTTTCCTTGCGTATTGGGGGTATGTTTGCACGGCGATACTGGTCATGCGCACCACGGCCATAATAAATATTTCTTCTGCACATGCTCAGTGGATGGACACTAAGGCGACGTTTAAACGTACCCGGGTTTTGGCAAGAATGGATATTTCCTGCTCTACCTTTTACAAAAAAACTAGTAACACTAGTATCAACCTGGTTCAGAGCTGCTATGAGCAGCCAAACCTGTAGGGGGCAGTGTAACGAGAAGCATGAAGCCATGATAGCCAATCAGAATCCTGGAAATAAAACAAAAACGTGACGAGTTGTCTCCACTGGCCAGAGTTTTCGGAAACCATCGTTTGTGGCGCGTCGTAGCTGCGTTTATGTGTAAATGTGAGGCCCAAATGTTTTTTAACTCCCCGGGTACGTGTAAACGTGGCCTAAGAACAACGTTTCCCCCTGAGTGTCATAATCTCCTGGGACGTGGTAGTTCGGGGTAGTATAGCATAGTAGTATAATATTCATTACAAAAACAATAGCACCCACTAGTGGCCCAACATGCTATTTACATTGTACATTCAGTGTTTCTGCTGTTTTCGTGTGAACGGACATCGTTTTCAAAATGTAAACACAAAACTTTTCTGAAACAAAAACGCTAAATTTACGTGTTTTCACGTGTGTTGTCTCCTAGTTTGTATTTCATGAAGGTAGCGGTGGAATGTGCGAGTATCTGTATGACGGAGTCGGTCGCTCTCCGCCATGTGAGAAGGGGCGCCATCTTAATCGCCACGACAGGAAGTCTCAGGTGTCGGCGTGAGTACTCGCATGTTTCCATCACCTGCACGTTTAGCCTCATGTGGGCCGCACTCAGGAGATCATCCTGTCGCGTGACATATAGCTTAAGGTCAGAGTGATCAGAGATAACAGGGACAGCCTGGTTAATTATGAAGCAGTCGCATTAATATCTGATGAACGCCACATAAAGCTGCCGCATGTCCTCCACACATTTAGATCCCAGAATCTAAAGAGTGGAGAACTTCTAGAAATGAGTTTCTTGCTCCCGGTGCTCTGGTCACATTGGGCACTTCTCTAGAATGTGTGTGTACAGCGTGTACAGCGTGTGCAGCGTGTACAGCGTGTGCAGCGTGTACAGCGTGTGCAGCGTGTGCAGCGTGTGCAGCGTGTGCAGCGTGTACAGCGTGTACAGCGTGTACAGCGTGTGCAGTGTGTACAGCGTGTACAGCGTGTACAGCTTGTACAGTGTGTATAGCACCGTGAACCGGCCAAAATGTTCTGAATGTGTTTTCAGTTCAAACCTTGTCGTGTGAATCGGGGACTCAGTTTGAGCTCCAAAGGCTTCTGGAGTCCGATAAACTCTGGGTTGTGTTTGTTTGGAGCGTTTCATATGTGATCAAGCATGAAGGGAAATATTTAGGGATGCGTTCTTCAATAAACTCTGTGGGAGCAGTGAAACTATCAGGTAGAAGTAGCGTGAATCATTTGTGCATGTAACAACACTTAAAAAGTAAAATTCTAATGATCTTAGTTATTTCAAGCACATTTGAAGGAGCTCTCTATTAAAATCACTGCCAACTATTTAGTTTATTAATCAATTAACTGGCATACTTCTTAAACGTTTTTTCAAAAGTAATGCCCTCGATCACAATCTGGCAGCGTGGGAGGAAGCACCCGGAATGATCCGAGTTTGACGTCTACAATAAGTGACGTGTTCTCATTCCTCTGCTGCAGACCGACGGCGTAGCGGAGCTGTTTCCCGTGTGTCGGGTCTCTGGGATCTCTTTACAGGGGTGTGAATTATTCAGGGGTCTGGTCACGTTTCCCTGGGTGTTCCCCCTCCTCTCGTGCCAACACGGTGACCTATATCGGGTTCTCGGCCTCAATGTACAGACCCGACTGAAAGTAAATCTGTCCGGGGCAAAAGGATAGGGGAGGAGGAAGAGAAGGGAGGGTCCCTTTTTTGATGATATCGTCGTTTTGTTTTGGTTTTTTTGTATGTTTTTTATGGCCTTCTGACGGGTATTGAAAAGGTATGTATAATATCAGAATACTGCATGTACCATACACATATGCTTATTTGAAAAAAAAAAAAAATTAAACAAAAAACAAACGTACATCCTAACTTATATGACTTTGGGGTGTGATTAGATAACAGAGCTACAAAAAGTCTTATTCTGGATTCTGGGGAATAAAATGTACTTGCCCACAAAAAAAATATAAAAAAAAGAATATGAATATGATAGAAAGCTCCTTTAATAAATAGTAAATAAAGGTCTGGGGTGTAATATTCAGCTCCAGGAGTTCTGGTGTGAGGTTCAGACCTGAGTGTCAAACTTCAGCTGAGCACGATGACCTTTGACCTGCGGAGCAGAAGGAGGACATGACGGGTCCGTTTTCATCAACGGCGGTTGAAAAGTTACAAAACACTGCGTCCAGGTTCTGGAGCATCTTCCTCCACAGCTTCAGAAATATCAAACGTGAGTCAGGTTTTCCTTCTAATTAAAGGAATCAGGCGTGAACTGATGGTACGAGGGGTTCACTGTCATCTCTGTTCCAGCTGTAAACAATCCAAACTGACGAGACGCTGCGATGAGATCATTTCAAACTGACGTCGTCACACTTTAACTGCTCACACTGCGGCGGGGGAAAAAGGCTGATTGGAGGTTTTGTTCATGTAAAACTGCCTTCAAATGTTCCTAAGTGAAGAAATCATCTGTGACATTTCTAATCAGAAACTCCAGGCTGACACAGCTGCTGTTTTGACCGTTCACAGTTTGACGAGTGCAAACGGGGTTTAATGACTCGCAGAGAAAATGACTTTACATGGTTAGTGTTACATCACCACAATTATTTTCTAATCAGCGATAATCAGCTTGATTTAATGAATCATGGATCCAGAACTTTTCAGTCAAACACAGAGAGAGCAACATGTGGTTTTCATCGGACGAGTTGGAAATGGAGGTTTTTCTCCATTTCTAGAATTAATCGTGGGAAAAGATTAAAAAGAAGTTGGAGGATTTACCTCCGGATCATCTCAGGTGGTCAAACGTCCACCGCTGCGTCTGTGGGGGAATCATCGTCTTACAGGAAGTGTCAGTAAATCAAATGATCGTCCACTTGTGATGATTTATTGACCCTATTACAGTTAACATGGTGAATCAATCTGAATTACTTCAGTGTGATAAACAGAGGTGCAGCGTCTTCTGCCCATCACTGGAGCTCCTCTCATCCCTCCATCCCTCCATCCCTCCATCCCTCCATCCCTCCATACCTCCATCCCTCCATCCCTCCATCACTCCTTTAATCCCCTATGTCTGTTTCTACGAAAAATCATAGAAATGATAAAAACAATGTAATTTTCATGTTGGGCCACGAGTTGGTGCTGCTGTTAGTTCTAGTAATAAAACCACACGTGTGCACACAGAGGAGAGCACATTATAAACAGGAACAACGGGAGAATGCAGACATTCGTATTGACAGACGAGTTGGATTGTTATTATTGTGACTGTCGACTATAAAACTCCCAAGTCCCAGGAGCAGCATTCCTGCCATACGCTTTGTATTTTCAGTGACTCTAGCAGTGTTGTCATGTAAACAGACTCCTAAAACACAATTAAAGTTGTTAATTTTCACTTGAAGTCGTCATGTAAAGCAGACAGCCTTGTCTGGGCAGCACTGACCAGATGCTGAGGGTCCCAGAAACGTGAACACTAAACGCTGACTCCAGTGAAACAGCTCTGTTATGCTGACCAGGTGATTTTCAACATTTGGGGAGTTTTGCACCTCCAACTTTAACTCCCCCCCAAAAAAAACCCGAACATGGTGCAGAATGGACTGAATGACCGGCAGACCGTTTGACCCTCCGCAATCTTCGTTTTCCAAGAAAGCCGATGAGAACCTTAAAGAGACAAGAACAGCGGTTCATGTGTGTCAGAGGGCAGACAGAAGACTCAGACAGCAACCAGATGAGGTCTTTGTCTGGCAAACAGCGACGGTTTCCTGCAGACACAAGAGCAATCAGATGGAATAGTGAACGTCTGGAATAGTGAACGTCTTCCGTCGTGCAGCGGCCACACCAAGGCATGAACATTTTTTGAAGAACTCCTGATGATTAGCAGAGGTCAACAAAAGTCAAGTTTTTAATGTGACGACCTGACAGGAGCAACTCAACAGGCTCGGGAAAGAAAAGAGGGAATCGGGGTTCTGGTCCTGACGGGGGGTCTCAATAAGGCTGGACGATGTTTTCATTTCATTATTATTATTTATATTATTATATATATTATAACAATTAGAAAAGTGCAGCTCTGAAGTCCCATTAGCATTTAGCTGCTGGGTTTTAATCCCTCTGTTCTGGAGACGCTAGTATCTAGTAGTATCTAGAAGTATCTAGTAGTATCTAGTAATATCTAGTAGTATCTAGTAGTATCTATTCACTCCTTTCACCAGGGAGCTTTAAGGCAGGGTTCATTTAAAAAACATAAAACACCTTACAGTAGTCCATCATCGGAAAATGTAAAGAGCTCTCCCCTCATCTTCCTCTCGTCTTCTTCGTCCTCCTCTAACCTTCATCACAGCCAAGTTTTCTGTTTGTTTGTTTGTTTGTTTGTTTGTTTGTTTGTTGCTCCCTGTCATCTTCTTTTCTTTAACTCCTCCCAAATCCCACCGCTGCACCAGATGTTTGAGTCCAGCTCTGCCTTCTTTCTTTATTTAATTGTGTTTAGCAGTACCACCAGACGCTTGTTGTAATCCTTCTTATGACAATAAAACTGAACTGAAGTGAAACTTTCGGACTCGAAGCAGCTGCCATTTTACTTTTTGTGTATTTTTCCATTGAAGACGGGCGGCGTGATGCTGTGTGTCTTCCTGAAGGAGACTGTCTGGAAATGCACCTCTTTATCCCCACGTTGAAGAGGGATCAGGTCTTTGGGCTCTGCTTTTCTTCTCCTCAATCCACCTTTAGAATCTGTGCAGCCTGAGGGTCGAGCTGCGACGTGTTTTCAGTCCACACACAGAGAAAACAAGCTATTTTTCATGCAGAGACACATTTCTAACATTTGGAACTGAAATGTCTCGTCACGGTGCCGTGGTGGGTGACATGCTTGGCTGCTGGGTCAGCTCCGTTTGCCGGAGCTTTCCTTGGATAAGATCTTAACACATCTGTTCACTGGAACTTTCCATCCAACTTGGCAACGGTCCAATCAGAAGGAGGGAGAAACAGAAGGAGAACCACGACGGTAGAAAAACCACAAAGAGGAAAACAAACAGAGAAAAGACTTCATTTGAAAAGGTTTAGGACGATATTACAAAGGCAGTGGAACTGTACACATTTGTATTGGAAGTTTTAACAACAATTCAAAGTATTTTACACAACATGAAGGGAACAAATGCTGAAGGTCAATAAATATATATATAAAACATTATTCAAACAGATGTGGATCTACTAACAGTGACTGATTTCATTTAAACAGCAGATTAGGCTGCCAAGGTGGAACTTTTTGAAATCGCAGAAAACTCTGACTTTATCTCCATGGAAACCAGTGAAAATGCAACTTTTTGAAAACGCTCCAACTCCATCTCCGTGTAGACGGAGGAAAACACAACTTTTCTGAAATGCTGCTCCCGTGCATGTGAAACCATGGCCGCGGTAATTATTCATTGTTCTGCACATGCTCAGTACAATAAGAACATTACAAAAACAAACAGCGCCCACTAGTGGCCCAACAAGAAAACTACATAGTTTTCAGCATTTCTGTCTTTTGTTTTGACTTGAAACGTGTTGGAACCACCACGTAACTTAAAAGATCTTTTTTTTATGTCATTTTGCTCAAAGACTCCCGACTGAATTTTTATATTAAAATTCAATAATGACATGAATGAATGAAATTCGTTGGTAATAAATAAAAGTATGGGGGGTCTTTCCTTCCAACACATATATCGTTTTGCGATGTTATTGATTCGCCTTTGGTCGTTTCAAAAATCGTGTAATTTTGGATGAATAAACATTGAGGTGAATAATCAGCGGCTGGAAGAACAAAACGTCTCGGGTTCAAGCGGGTGTTGGACTAATTGGTCTTTACCGTTTCTTCCTGTGGTTTGTACTCTGGTCTCCTCACACTGAGGAGAAATGGGAATTTAAGGTGAGGGTGTGAATGTGAGAGTGTGAGACAGACGTTTTGTTATTGCTTCTGGTATATAACATTTATTTTGAAAGAAACTTTAGACATGAGACCTCTCTGTGCACTTTCTGCTCCTACTGTCATTCGAGCCACCAGACAAGTTGTTTTCCAGACTTTTTGATTTCTTCTCTCTTCTTGTCTCTAATTGCAGGCAAGCAGACAGTTTGTCGACATTGTCAACAAAACCAAAGCTGACAGGCACCGGGTCGTGAAACATGAGACTTTCAAGTTTAGATTCTGTCTTCATCTCAGGTAAACAGTTTTTTTATTTTCATTGTTCTGAAATCAAAAGGCGGTTTGAGCTGAGTGTGTTTCTGCAGTGGGACGGCTGCCGTGAGCGTTTCATTTCATACCAGTGTTCGTTGTGGTTTGTTTACACTTTGCATGAACTCACTTTGTCTTTTACAGAAGAAGGAAAAAAATGTGATTTTTATCACTTCAGACTGGCAACATGAAGAAAAGCCGGAGAGTAACTGCAGCTGATTTTATCCACGAGGATCATTTCACTGTCATCTTGAGCATTTTTCAGCCTCTGGCAACACATGAAGAATCTGCAGCTGGGATTCAACCACAGACTCTGAGAAAAGAAGTCATAATGACCGAGGGCGTATCTGTGTTACATCTTTATTGGGCTTACGTAGATATTTTAATGGAGAACCTTCCCCACAAATTGGAGGCAGCGGGTATAGAATAATGCCAAAGGTCCAAAGTATTTCCTACTATATATAATGTCTGCGTGCAGTCAGCTGTGTTTGTGTACCCGGATGTGAGCAGGATGAGCAGCACCTTTTAGAATTGGCCTTAATATGATGTAGAAAAACAACAACAAACAATTACATAACATCAACATCATCATCCATTTACTCTTTAATGATCGCTCTTTCCTTTTTCCTTCTCTACTCTTCCTTAAAGACGAGTATTCTTGTCGTCCCACCGTGATGAATCGCCGTCACCCTCGATGTGTGCTGCTGTGAAACGCCAAGACGTCGTGTTAAATTTAGGAATTTTCTAGCGAAAGCCGTGCAAATCCAAACAAGCTGAGACAGACGGTGTGTTTATCTCGGGGTTTTATCTCGTGGCGTTCCCGGCGGTTCGCTCCGTGTCACTGTGCGGCGCGTTCGCCTCAAACTCACGACTGTATAAGGAAGGAGCAGCGGCGACGCTCAAGCATCACCTGAGCGGCAGCGCCGGGCCAGAAGGTTTGTTGAATCCAGGATGTCAGTTCTCACCGTGCAGAAAGATTATTAAAGGTATTTATTTCATTGCTTCTAGGAGACACAAACTGAACACAGGAGAAAAGAAAAAAAAAAAACCTCTTACCAGGTAAAGTGAATAACTCCTGTTAGTGTTAGAAGATATTTGAATTCCCTGAGACGACGGATCAGAGCATTTTGCTCTTGTAGTCAGACGAAGGAAACAAGGAGAACCAGCGACTAAACAAGCTCAGTGAACAGGAGCTGCTCCTCTTCCAGAGGCTTCACTGTTGCTGCACTGCAGAAACGGAGAGTCAATCATTTGTACTGTACGTCAGTAAAATGTGGTTTTCTGTTGATTTCTTACATCCCCCCTGCATGTAGAGACAAATATCTACTTTCCCCTTCTTCTAACCAGCTTGTTCTGTTTTAACATGTGAGGATTATTAAGGCAGGAGTAAAAACAGAAATGTTCCCATTTTAAAGAAACCACCTTTTCTTTCAGGAGCCTCGTGCAGCTCCAGTTCATCTCGAGGAACAATAGTACCTTAACAGGCTTCAGATTATCACTTCAAAGTTTTTCTTTCTTGTGGTGTAGAGTACAGTATATGTGATGAAAATGTTGATATTTATACAAAACTAAACAATGATGACCAAAATGACTACGATCGCAACATGAAGCCGATTCTAATTCAACGTTTTGGAGCAAAATTCAGTGAAATATCCAGAAAACTTCTTGTAAAGCTGTTGCATTATGGGACTTTTCCCAAACTCTCCCTGACAGCGCGGCTTTAAAGGTTTGATATCAACCAGGGAGCAGCATCTCCGATATCTCAGTGTTTTGTTGTGTCCGCTACTTTAAAGAAATATGTTTGTTTGTTTGTTTGTTTTTGAAGAAAAGCTTAGTTTGGTATTTTTCACCATTGGCTTGTCGGTTTGGCCGGATCGAAGCGTCTTGTGGGGCCGGCATGACAGCCGCTTTCAAACTGAACTCATTAAGTCGTGTCTCATCAGTTCCTCTTTTTGTGATGGAGATCATGTCACAAATGAGATTCTGAAGAATTTTGATGTTCTGAATGAAGCTGCTGCGGCTGTGAGATGTGAGAGCACCAACATTCTCTGGATGTGTCTCCCGGTGCCTGTCCTGTGACGGTCTGTTGACCTTTGACCTCTGCCTTCACAGATGGCGCCACCCTGTTTGAACAAAGTGGTGACGAAGATGAAGGACGCGTCATTCAAACGGTTTAAAGGAACTATTTTATAGTAACCTGCAGCCAACAAAGGCTGAACATCTAACCTTTCACCTGCGAAAATAATGTGACGTGAACATGACAGCTTCAACAAGCAATTACATCTCAGCCGGAGGCGCTGAGCCCCACCCTTCACCCCGCCTCCGTCACCTGAGAGGAATTATCCTCTCACACCTGCCTGACACCTGCCTGCACTCATGGTTTTCTGCCCGTCCACCAGCAGCCGCAAACACACACACACACACACACACACACACACACACACACACTTATTAGAATCAACATGAGTAATCTGAGTACACAGGAATATACTGCTTTCACTCCTTTATTTGATTTGGAAATAATCTGTTGTGGATTACCGGTGTCATTACCGGTGAATACAAACTCACTCTGTGTGTGTGTGTGTGTGTGTGTGTGTGTGTGTGTGTGTGTGTGTGTGTGTGTGTGTGTGTGTGTGTGTGTGTGTGTGTGTGTGTGTGTGTGTGTGTGTGTGTGTGTGTGTGTGTGTGTGTGTGTGTGTGTGTGTGTGTGTGTGTGTGTGTGTGTGTGGCTGTGTGTACCCAAATACACAGCGAGCTTCATTTACTTTTAGCTTCAGCACGTCTCCGTGTTTCCTAACAGGCACACCTGAGTTCATCCAGTCTTTCTGTGACTTCAGGCACGGTGGAGTAGTGGTTAGTACTCTCACCTCACCTGTCAACATGGAATCTATTCACTCAGAGCCGGCTGGGATCAGATCCCCGAAAACACAAGAAATAAGCCCCGTTTCCACAGTGCCCCTTGGTCCCGGTACCGGTTAGGTACCGGTTACTATCCGTAACCAGACCCGTATCTATGTGAGGAAAAACATTTTATATATATTTATATTTTTTTTAATTCCTCACAGTAAACTACTGCTGCAGTTTGACATTTAAACCTTGTTTACACAACAAACAACCTTTCAAGTAAAAACATATTAAGTTTTAGATTCAGAAAAGTTTTGCATTTACACTGCAACATTTTGAGAACATTTGCACGGAAAAGCTGGAAAACAATGTAATTAGCATGTTGGACCACTAGTGGGTGCTGTGGCTTGTTTTTGTCATGAAACCACAGACACATGCACTCAGACAACTATATGCTATAAGTGTAAACACTGGCAGAACACGGACATTCTAGTGGACAGACCACCAAGTTGGATTGTGATTACGGTGACTGTCAAAATAAAACTACCAAGTTGGATTGTTATTACGATGACTGTCAAAATAAAACTACCAAGTTGGATTGTTATTACGGTGACTGTCAAAATAAAAGTACCAAGTTGGATTGTTATTACGGTGACTGTCAAAATAGAACTACCAAGTTGGATTGTTATTACGGTGACTTTCAAAATAAAAGTACCAATTCCCAGGAGTCCTGACACTCTGGAGGCCGGTGATTTGATTTACTGATTATTTATCACTGAATCACTGAACACTCCTGCCAGGCTGTGTTTTCATCCATTTTGTCAGCTCTCACGTGTTCTCCCAGATTACGGACATTATGGATTATGGACTTCCTCCAGGTACTCAGGTTCCTTCCAAATACGTTCATCTGAGGATCGGCGGCGGCTGTAAATGTGTGAGATGGTGTGTTTCTGTTTGATGGACAGGTGACCCGTCCAGGTGAATCAGTCTGCTGGAATCAAACCCTGAGTTGGATGAAGAGGTAAATTAGAAGAACTGATGTTTATTTTGAAAATTGGAATAGTTTCAATGAAGCGTCTGCGGAAAAACGTTGGAGATTAAATGACTCTTCTCCGTACTTCCAAACCTGGAAAGTGTATAAAGGAATAAATGGTCCATTCTCGATATCCTTCATGATCTGGATAGCGATGAAGGAATCAAGTCCACCAATGTTACTCTGATCTAACATCGTAAATCAAACGGATTCATTCTGGCTGAAATCTTCACTTTGTTCTTCCTCATCAGGAGAAGCAGAAGTGATTTAATGGACGACGGCAACCGACTTCAGCTT